>NC_064830.1:95224720-95564720 GCF_024166365.1 Elephas maximus indicus | reverse complement strand
ATCCCAGCTGGCATCCCAGCCACAGAGCTCTGGCCCAGTGAGTGGATGTGCCATGGAGGGGAATGGGCTGTGTGGGGCCTTCCTCTGTTGTTCTTTGCAGAGCTGACTTCCGTGCCAGCTCCTCGGAAGTCTGTGGCCATGGGCGCTGGACTGGACAGGGCTCTGTCTCTGGTGCTGGTGGTCAGGATGGTGGGGAGAATGCTCTGTGCCTCAGGGGCTCTTCCCCAGGCCCTACCCACCTTTCTTGGGGAGACTGGCTTCCAGGGCTCCCAGCCCTTGCTCTCCAGGAAAGCTGGGCTGTGTGGCTGGACTTTGGGCCTCCAGAACTCTTCCACTGGGGATGTAGTCTCTGCAGGCAGAGGCCACAGGACCCACACTGACTGTCCCGAGGCTGCAGTGGAGAGC
The DNA here is from genome assembly GCF_024166365.1 of Elephas maximus indicus. Lineage (NCBI taxonomy): Eukaryota > Metazoa > Chordata > Mammalia > Proboscidea > Elephantidae > Elephas > Elephas maximus. The sequence continues at coordinate 95,564,315 of NC_064830.1, read as the reverse complement.
ACTGGCATCCAGGGAACAGCCAGAGCTCTGCAGGGTCAGAGCAGCGTAAGAAAGCTCCTGGGGTGCTAGGCCCAGTGCATCCTTCGCACCCCAGCTGGGACCCAGGCCGGAATGAGGCAGGAAGGAGTGAGAAGTACAGGGACCTGGACCGTGGTGCGCAGCAGGCTGGATGGAAGATGGACAGATGGCAGCATCCTTCCCTGTGCTGAAGGAAAGGGTGTCTGGAGGTGGCTTCCTGCTCACAGGTACCACAGTAAACAATCCCCATTCTCCCAGTACATCCCTTCTCCGGGAAACAGCCTCATGGTGGCCACTTCCCTGACACCCCATACCCTCTCTTGCAATCTAGAGGCCCAGGGTCCCTGCATTCCTGGTGGCTGTGCCCTCTCGGTAGCCCAGGCCAGGGCAGCCCCTCCCTCAGAGCCGTGGGAGCCTCAAAGACTCGGAAGGGTTAACACTCTTTGTTATCTCTCCTTTTAATCCTCAGATGGGCCAGCGGCTCACGTTGTTCGGATCTGGTAGAGAGAAAGCCTTAACTATTATCTGCTTCTAGCTGACCATCTGCTGTTGCAGAAAATTCAAAACCCTGGAGATCTACTTATATCCACATCGTAAACGAGAAAAGATGTTTTAATTAAGGGAAATCAGGTTAACTTAGCTCTAATTTACAAGCCGCCTGCCTAATGAATTGTCTGAGCTGCTCTCTCTTTGTAGAGAGTAAATCTGAGGATCCTCTCCCTCCGCAGTTCAGACACTAATTAACTAACCAAGAATTTTAGTAGCACACCCGCCTGTCGTCTAATAGTTTTACCTAAAGCCAGCCCGGTCATTGCTTGTACAAATTGCCAATTAAATGTGATTGATATAATGAAATTGGATTGTATTTTTCACTTACCTTCTTCTTCTGTCCCCCCCCCCATTCCTACATTATCTTACCCCCACTGCCAAGGATCGAGGACGCATGCCTGCACACCCCCATGACAACAAAACTAAACAGGGCCGACCCCCAGCTCCAGCCACCAGGCTTTGCATGGCGACGAGCACAGGGCCAGGCAAGTCCCTGTTAAACCAACATTTCTATTAGCTGAAGTTAACAGGCATAATCTTGTTTCCAGATATTTATCCACGGTACTGAGGGCTGTAGTTACATGTTTGAAGTTAGGGGGGGAAAGTGAAAGATCTAAGCAGCTATTCTAAAAATACATTAACAGTTTCCAAAATCTATATCCCTGCTTAATTAAATATGTTATCCTGTTTATAGGATCTGTGGCTAATTATTTAGAGTCATTTAATCTACTCAATTTGCACGTTAATTAAACAGCATCGGTTTGCAGCGCTTGGCCCAGCGGGCTTGGAAGGAAACACCGCCGCCTGGCGGGGACGCGGCACGGCCAGCGCTTGGGGCTATCCTGTCCGCTGACCAGGGCTCGGTGGCCAGCCGACTGGTGTGATTCAAAGGTGAGCGGCCCTGACCCCGGAGGTCAAGGGCCACGGGAGAGACTGAGCGGGACCCGGAGACGCTCCTGCAGGAAATTTGGGGGGGGGGGCGGTGCGCACCAGGCCCAGCTGGCCAGGGCCCAGCTCTTTGGTTATTTATGGTGAGGGTTCGGCTGTCCGTCCATCTATCCATCCATCCATCCACCCGCCCCTCCGTCCATCCATCCACCCACACACCCATCTACCCACGCATCCTTCAGTCTGCTCATCCATCCATCCACCTCTCCCCATCCATCCATCCATCCATCCATCCATCCATCCATCCATCCATCCATCCATCCATCCATCCATCCATCCATCCATCCATCCATTCATCCATCCATCCATCCATCCATCCCATCCATCCCATCCATCCATCCAGGCAACTGACATGTCAGGCACCGGACTACGGTAGGGGCAGCTCTGTGGCTGGGGAGGGGGACACGCAGGCCTGGCGGCTCCAGCCAGCAGCCTGGTTAACTGGAGAATGATGAAGTCGCTCCCCGCCCCCGCACTCGCACTGCCTAATTGTTTTCCCTGCCCGGCCCCATCTGTCCTTCTCAGCCCGTGTGTGGTTTGGCCTTTGTCTCGCTGCCCTGTACTGACACCCTCTTTCAAAGACCACTTCTGTCGCCCTTCACCGATCTCTTCTGCCCCATTAACTCATCGGCACGAGGCTCTGGCGACAAAGACCTGAAATCGGATCCACGCACGAGGACTGCCATTGTCCACATGCCCCACTCCCTGTGCCCCCACACCACCCCAGAAGCCCGCGGGCCTGCTGGACAGAGCAGGAGTGCAGTTTGCCTTGGAAATAAGTAGCACAGCCTCATGTCCTGTTCAAGCCCAAGCTTCACCCTACCTAACAGGGGGCCAGCTCACGCTGCTCTTGGCAGGGACTGACAGAGCAGCTGCAGGAACCGGCCGGCCACCAAGGGGAGAGCTAATCTGCTGGCTACCAACCCTTTGTAGTGTCCTGGACTGGAGCAGGCTCACAGAGGAGAGGGGCCGCCTGCCTCATGGCCTGGTGAACAAAGACCAGTAACCTGTTACTAAGACAGGCGCCTGGGCTCTTCCAGCACCCACTTTTTCCCCTTTGAAAGGGAGGATCACCACAGCCCACCCAGGGATGGGCGTGGGGACTATTCTTGTGGGGAGTGGGCCCACTGCCACAGGCAATCCACAACAAGCAGCCCAGGGCCGGGCTTCCAGAGGCACCCCTAGGTCTCTCCCACCCCATGGAAGCCATTTGTTGGTCTTGGGTTGCAGCTGGACTAGAAGCAGGCTCCACGCAGAGGTCAGCACTCACTGCGGGGCTGGAGACCAGGCAGGTGGAGGCTCTCTAGAACTTTCACTGCACAGGAGGACTGGCAGCTTCTCAGATGCACTGGTGAGGGTGGGTGTGGAGGGGAGTCCCCTGCCAACTTTGGTCTTGCAGTGTGGTCCCTGCCTCCACTTTCCTGCATGGATTCCCTTCCAGAGCTGCCTGTTATTTCTGCTGGTGAGACGACAGGAAGGCGGACATTGCCAAGCAGTGCCAATACAGGCCACCAAAGGCTAGCTTTCCCTGAAGTGATGGCAGGTGGCTTCAAACATCTGGCCCAGTCGGTCCTGTGATGACCACACACTATTAACTAGTGGGGTCTTGAGACAAGCTTCTAGACAGCATCCTCTTTTCAAACCTGGACCCAACTACTTTTATTTTCTCTCCCTATAAATGCAGATTCTATGACTCAGCAGTGGCACTTTGAAGGCCATTTGAGGAGAAACCAGGTCTATCCCCTGGGGGACGGGGCATCGCGTCCAGGCTAGTGAAAGGATGGCAGTTCCTAACTCTGCCTAGATTACCTTTTGCTCTTAAAATTCATTAAACTTAAAAACAATGATTGTGGTAAAATATATATAACAAAAAATTGCCATTTTAAAGTGTACAGCTCAGTGACAATCGCACTCACCATGTGTGCAGCCATCGCCACTGTCCATTTCCAAAAGATTATCATCATCCCAAACAGAAACTGTACCCATTAAGCAAGAAGTCCTCCTTCTCCCTCCTCCCAGCCCCTGGTAACCTCTAATAAACGTTTGTCTCTACGCGCTTGTGTATTCTAGATATTTCATATAAGTGAGAGCGTACAACATTTGTCCTTTTGTGTCTGGCTTATTTCCCTCAACATAATGTTTTCAAGGTTCATCCTTGTCATAGCACGTATCAGGACTTTGCTTCTCTTAATGGCTGAGTAATAGTCCATTGTATGGCTGGACCACATTTTGTTTCCATTCATCTGTTGACAGACACTTGAACTGTTTCCTCCTTTTGGCTACTGTGAAGAGTGCTGCATGCTTTCCGTTTTAAACAAAGAAATTTGAAGAAGAACAAACAAGGATGTACTAAGGCCCCAAAGGCCTCCGCCATCACCGAGGCAGGACCCTGATGCCTAAACGAGGCTTCTCCCTGTCAGTGTCCCACCCTTTGTGTTGGTGGACCAGAGATTGTGTCATTTCTTATTGTTGAAGGGGGTGACCCTGCTATTTATTTCTTTTGGAGGGACTCGTGGGCTCCTAAGGGTCAAGGGAGAATGGGCTCCACCTTATCTCCTTCTATTACCTTGACTGGAGACCAAGTCACATTCCAATTTTGCTCCCACAGAATTTTTATTAGCCAATGTTAGAACTTACTAGAAGTCCAAGTCCTTTATCTGCTTCAGATATCCCACAGCTCAGAACACTGACCCAAGGCTCAAAGCTGGAGATCTTCTGCACCTGACAACTTGCATAAGTCGTTCAGCAGAACCAAAAGATGGTGCCCTGGTTTGGGACTTCTAGCCTTCTAAACTGTGAGAAAATAAATTTCTGTTTGTTAAAGCCACCTACTTGGGATATTTCTGTTATAGCAGCACTGGGAAACAAAGTCAGCCCCTGGTGTGACCACTGGACTGTGAGAACTCCATCATGTGTGTCTTCAATCATAGGCTAAAGACACATGATCTCAGTAACAGTAGGGAGGGATAATTTTTTTTTTAATAACAGCTTTATTGAGATATAATTGACATACCGTAAAATTCACCATTAGAGCGTACAATTCAGTTTTTTTAGTATAGTCACAGAGTCCTGCAACCATCACCACGATCTATTTCCGGAACATTTTCATCACCCCAAAAGAAACCTTGTACCCATTAGCAGTCACTCCTTATACGCCCCCTCCCCCTGCCCCTGGCAACCGCTAATCTACTTTCTGTCTCTATGGATTAGGCAAGGATAATTTTGCAAAAAGAAATTCTACCAGTCGGACAAAGACTATATAAATGAGGAATGGGGGAGGACAGCCTGAAAACACTCTCTCCTGTGGATCACCATGTCCCTTCCTCATGTGGCACAGGAGGGTGAGGGTGTTGTCTGGGAGCCAGAGGAGGGATAAGGCCAGGGAGGAAGGTGCCCGGCCATTCCTTCTCAGCCCTGGCCATATGTTTTAGACATCAGCACTCTTGTATTTTTCAGTCTATAGATATGGTCTTAAAACCACCTCTGGCCCTCTGTAGTCAACATCAGCACCTATGGACACAGTGAGGCTCCCTGTTATGGACTGAATGTGTCCCCCCAAAATATGTGTTGGAGTCTGACCCCTATACCTGTAGATGTGACCCTATTTGGAACTAGGGTTTTCTTTATGTTAATCAAGTCCATATCAGTGTAGGGTGTGTCCTAAGCCTAATCACTTTTGAGTGATATAAGGAGAGTACGGACACAGACAGAGGAGCCCTGGTGGCACAGTGGTTAAGCGCTCAGTTGCCAACCAAAAGGTCGGTAGTTTAAACTCACCAGCTGCTCTGCAGGAGAAAGATGTGGCAGTCTACTTCCATAAAGATTACAACCTAGAGAATCCTATGGGGGATTAAAAAAACCCTATGGGGCAGTTCTACCCTGTTCTATAGGTTGCTATGAGTTGGAATCAACTCGATGGCGACAGGTTTGGCTGGGTTTTTTTTTTTTTCTAGACACAGACACAGAGGAGTCCCTGGGTGGCACAAATGGTCAAGTGCTGAACTACTAACTTAAAGTATCCGCGGTTCGAACTCACCCGGAGACGCCTCGGAAGACAGGCCCAGCCATCTGCTTCCAAAAGGTCACAACCTTGAAAACCCTATGGAGCAGTTCTACTCTCCAAGAGTCGGAATCAACTCAATGGCAATTTACTACAGTGGACACAGAGACAAGCAAGCACAAACTGGGGAAAGATAAATGCCACATGGAGATGAGCAAAGAACCGAGGCACTCCAGGGCTAGAGAAACTGAGACGAGGACCCTCCTCTCAGACCCAACAGAGAGAGAGGGAGCCTTCCCCTTAGAGCCAGTGCCCTGAATTCAGACTTCTAGCCTCCTGAACCGTGAGAAGGTTCTGTACTTTAAAGCCACCCACCTGTGGTGTTTTTGTTATATGAAACTAATACTCTCCCAAACCTGGTGGAGCCACAGCCTCCCTTTGGGTTCCAAAAAACCAGAAACCAAACCCAGTGCTGTTGAGTCAATTCCGACTCATAGTGACCCTGTAGGACAGAGTAGAACTGCCCCATAGAGCTTCCAAGGAGCACCTGGTGGATTCGAACTGCTGACCCTTTTTGGTTAGCAGCCATAGCACTTAACCACTATGCCACTAGGGTTTCCCCTTTGGGTTCAGTCCCATTGAATTCCACGTGAACATCGTGGCTGGGCTGGGGCCAGAGTGGAGATCCTTCTTACTTCCCTTCTCCCCAGCCTTGGGGAGCCAACTTGATGCTCAATGGCCTTGTCTTGTCCTGGTGTTTTTGCCAAGAATAATTTGAATTTTAATGCATTTAGGAGGTTGCTCAGTTCAGAAAATGCCATTTTGCTTTCCCCGAACACAAAAAATATTTTCTAGTTGAGCTGATTTTTAACATCAACTCTTGCCATTATACCATTTTTACAAGCCTGAAGTCCCAGCAATCACGGCACTGGCCTTCTAATGAGTCTGTTCTTGATTTACAACAGAAATGAGCAGTTATCTGCTAATAACCTCTGAGTCTGAAATTAAAAGGGATAGAGAAAATAAACCAAATTGCAAAGATCAGCTCTTTTTAAATAAAGTCATTGTGAAAAGACGGAGAACAACATTTCCATGCATCTGATAAATGACAGGATGGGCCCATCATTTGAGGGCTGTAATTATTTAGTACTACTTAGCAGCTGCGGAGCACTTATCTTATGATCATTTAATGGACATTTGTTAACTAATTCTCAGCAGAGCCCTTCCAGCCACTGTACAAGCAGGGAAACTGAGGCAGGGGTGAGAGGTGATGGAGTGAACATGCACGGGAAGACAGGAGAGCCTCAGGCCCCTTTGGATACCTTGCTCTTCCTGCCTGTCCCCTCCCCCCCGCCCCTTTCCGACTTAGACACAACCAGTCCCATCAGCTCATTCCTGCTCAGAGATTTATGGCAGCCAGGGGGTAGCTAAATTGCGCTGAAGAAATTCATCAACAAAGGCATTGTTAAAGGAATTACGCTCCGCTGCCTTGGGTCTTTCTACAGAGTCAGATGTCAGCTATGTTCTACCCTCCAGGAGAAAAACGAGAACAACTTATGGTAATCAGAATTCACTTTAATTTAAGGAGCAGGGTAATAGTACCGAGTGACGGGAGTAGAAAGTCCAGCTATGGAAAGAGGCAGTATGTACATAAGAAACTATGTCCCAGCTGTAGAAATCAACACAAACTAGAACTCACCACTATCTTTGAGAAAGGTGGCTAAGACGGCAGAGGAGTTTAAGTTTACAACTTAAACCATCACAGGTCGCCCCATTCTGACTCCCCACTCCAGCCACCAGTGGTGTCCTCAAACCCTCTCCCTGCCCCCACAGAAGCACAAAAGACTGTTCGTTTTGTGCTTTGCTATTGTCTTCATTCAGGGCAGTGGTGGTCCAGTGGTAGAGTTTTTGCCTTCCATGTGGGAGACCCAGGTTCAATTCCTGCCTAATGCACCTCAAGAGCAGTCACCACTCATCAGTGGAGGCTTGTGTTTTGCTAGGATACTGGACAAGTGTCAGCAGAGCTTCCAGACTAAGGCAAACTAGAAAGGAAGGCCTGGCCATTGACTTCCAAAAATCAGCCGCTGAAAATCCTATGGATCACAATGATACAATACCCAACCGATTGTGAGGATGGTGCAGAACCGGGCAGAGGTTAGTTCCGTGGTGCCCGGGGCTGACTTGATGGCAGCTAACAGCAGCAACAACAAGTTTGTCCTCATTATAAGAAAGAGCTCTCATTCCTTAGATACAAACAGCAGTGACAAAGGGAATGAGTCTAGTGGCCCTCCAGGGAACACTTCTCTGTGAACTCCTTTCCAGGAGCACCGTCTCCCAGCCCCTTGGGCTTGGCCAACCTAGAGGGGTGAAGGGGGCCCCCGCAGTGCCCTTCCAGCACCCACATGGGAGAGGGGAGTGGGGCACTTGGCTCATTTACATGTAGGAGTTAATACACACATACATACATACACGTGCCCTGCTGCAGGTTGACCATTTGGCCAGCCCTTCCCCTCGCCATCACAGACTCCACCAGTATGTATTTATGGCTTTGCTTCCTCCTCAATGAGACACCCTTAAACGAACTGTGTACCCTCTGTTTATCAGGGCATTGTGCTGTAGTGGCTTGCATGTTGCTGCAATGCTGGAAGCTATGCCACTGGTATTTCACATACCAACAGCACCCATGGTGGGCAGGTTTCAATGGAGCTTTCAGACTAAGACAGACTAGAGATCTACTTCTGGAAATCAGCCAATGAAAACCCTATGAATTACAACAGAATGTTTCCTGAAATAGTGCTGAAAGTTGAGCCCCCTGGATTGGAAAGCACTACACAAACAGTCACGACAATGACCTTAAACATACCAGAGAGCATGAAGATGGCACAGGACTGGGCAATGTTTCGTTTTGTTTAACTTAAAATGGCCATGAGTTGGAGCTGACTGAACAGCAGCTAACAACAACAACGACAATTAACTGAGATGAGAACGATCTTTAAACAGATTCTACATGATGAACGAAAACCCCACACCAACTTCAAGGTAGAAAAAAAAGACCAAAATTCAATGCCCTAGAACTTGGACCAGACACAAAAGGAAGGGAACAGGAGGCAGGCCCTGAGCTAATCAGAGCGAGGGTCCTGGGGCCATTGTTTTGAGAACTTAAAGAAACTTGAGGAGAATTCTTTGCTGAGACCAGCGTCTTGGGTGCTTGAAAGAAAAGACAAATGAAGCGGTTTGCACGAGTTTCTGGGAAAGAGATCTAAGGAGAGGGCCTATCACAACACTTACTTGCTTCAACTGCTGTGTGGGTCAGTATGGTGTTGGTGACCTCAGTGCCCTTTTGCCTGGCACACTCTAGGGCCCCAGCTCTAAGTACGGTTCAGGGACCACCTGCTTCATAAACAACTGAACTCCAGTCAATGCCCTCCAGCCACGGACCACCGGGAGTAGAGATGCACAAGGTGGGCATATTGTTTGTTGCTGTGAGGTAGACCGGCACCAAGGGGACTGTGAGCCATCCGTATTTCACTCTACATCTACCTTAAGTAGAATTGCTTTTTCACTCTGCCTCATCCTAAAACAAAACCCATGAAATCACAAGTTGGACATGCCAATGATTTCTCCTAATATATGTTGAAATAAATATGCAGTTATTAAAATAAGACGTTCATCCGTGTGCCCCCTATGAGTACCCTGCATACGTGTTTACCTGGAAACAGGGTTCTGATGCCCACGGAGCTGTGCAGGTTTGAGCCCCACAGAGGAGCATGATTCTGGGTTAAATGCCCTGCAAAGGCCGAGCGAGCAGGCTGGATCAGGTCCCCAGAGAAACCTTCCTAAGTCATTTTTATGGCTTTATTCCATTTCTTTCAGCCTAATGTACTTAACTCTAAATTCGCCTTTCTTCATCTATTGCCAGCTCTTGGCCCTCACTCCGGAGAGGCAGGGAAGAAAGTCCAGGAAGGTGTAGGATTCCTATTTTTAGCAAGGGCCAGTGCCCGGGGAATGTCAGGGTCCCTACCCAAGTGGCAGCCAAGATTCGCAAGATGGACTTTCTGAATGAGAACCTTTGGAGACACAAGCAGGAGGAATTATTACGGAAGCTTCTCAGCTTCAGCTGCTGGAGGGAGTTGAATGAGCTGGTAGAGCACAGTGTGGGGGCAGTTGGGAGGAGACTCAGGTGGGGCCATCCTTCCCTGGCATCCATGCCCCTGCTGGACTCCTGAGGAGAGTGAACCACCAGGCCCCAGTCACTCCCTCAGCCAGGCTGGCCAGGAGGGCGGATCATTGTTTGGGGTTTGTTTCACCCATTAAAAAAAAGTGCCAAGTAGGAGAATGGATAAACAAACTCAGATACACCCATACAATGGAGTATTATTCATCAATAAAAAGAAATGCACTATTAAGATATGAAAAGACTTGGAAGAAACTTCAATGCACATTGTTAAGTGAAAGAAGCCAGTTTGAAAAGGCTACACGCTATATGGACATTTTGGGAAAAGTTAAAACTATAGGGACAGTAAGGAGCCCTGGTGGTGCAATGGTTAAGTGCTTGGTTGCTAACCGAAAATTTGGTGATTCGAACATACCAGCCACTATAACATGGGAGAAAGATGTGGCAGCCTGCTTCTGTAAAGACTACAGCCTTGGAAACACTATGGGGCAGCTCTACGTCATCCTATACGGTTGCTATGAGTCAGAATAGATTTGATAGCAATGGGTTTGGCTTTTTATAGGGACAGTAAAAAGATCAGTGGTCTGGGCGAGGGTCAAAGAGGGGGAGAGGGATGAACAGGTGGAGCACAAGGCATTTTTAAGGCTGTGAAACTATTCTGCTTGGAGGTGTGAACACCTGACATGACGCGTTTGTCAAAACCCACAGGATGGTACAACACCAAGAGTGAACCCCAATGTAAACTATGGACTTTAGTTAATAATAACGCATCATGCTCTGGTTTTCTCTTCAGATGGAAAAAATCTTTTGTCTTTTATTAAAATAATAATAATGTATCCATATAGGCTCAACCACTGTAACAATGTATCACTCCAGTGCAAGATGCTAATAACAGGAGAAACTGCACAGGAGGGAGAGAGGGCATATGGGAACCCTCTGTACTTTTTGTGCAATTTTTCTGTAAACTTAAACTGCTCTGAAAAATAAAGTTTTTTTTGAAGTGCGTAGTGCTTATCTCTGCGGCAACACAACACATAGGTTAAGTCTCTTTGTCCCCTGGCTCTGAGAGCTGCCCAAGTTGGGGAGTGCTGGGGTGGCAACCTCACTGCTGTTATTAATGCTTCGGGGGCTCCCTCTGGAGGCATCTGTTTGATTCTATTTGGCCGGGTGATGGGCCTCACAGATTGCACCTTTGCATCATCTCCCCCGCACCCCCGGGCCTAGCACTGACTTTTGGCAAAGCTCAAATCCTTTTTAACTCTTACTTCTGGCATTCAGCTAAGGAAGCTGGCTGGCTACATTAGAAAATAAGACTCTTCACCATCGAGTCCATTCTGATTCATACCAACTCTAGAGGACAGAGTAGAACTGTCCCGTAGGGTTTCCCAGGCTGTAATCTTTACGGGACCAGGCTGCCACATCTTTCTGTGGAGGAGTGGGTGGTGGGTCTGAATGCTGACCTTTCAGTTAGCAGCCAAGTGCTTAGCCACTGCACCACCAGGGCTCCTGGGCTACATTAACCAAACTAAACCCATTGCTGTTGAGTCGATTCTGACTCATAGCGACCCTATAGGACACAGTAGAACTGCCCCATAGGGTTTCCAAGGAGCAGCTGGTGGATTTGAACTGCTGACCTTTTGGTTAGCAGCTGAGCTCTCTTAACCGGTGCACCACCAGGGCTCCTGTTGGCTACATTAAAACCAACTCAAAATGCTTTCTTCTTCTCTATTGCTATAGCTCCCGCCCTACCCTCACCTGAAAAACTCTGGCTGACCTCAAACCTTCCTATTTGTTTTTGCACCCGGGCCAGAGGAGAATTTCCAAAGCAAGCAAATCACGATAGGGACCCCTGGGCTCTCACACGTGCTCCTTCTCTAAAGCACAACAGTGATACTTCCTAAAGACTCCGTACCTCATGAAAAAGCTGTTTTTCATTGGATGGGATGTCACAAGTGGAATTTCCTTATGGAACTTGGGGGGCAGGTCGATGCGGACCCACAGGAAAGGGTCCCAGGGGAGATGAGTGTGGCTTCCCCTCCCTGAAAATGAGGTCTGTTTTTGTTTGTGCCAGGGTCAGTGCTTTTTCTTCATCCTCTGAGTTTCTCTCACAGTCTTGGGAAGAAAAACTGATCAGATAAACAACCTTTGGGTTCTGGGCCTGCCATCCAGAGTCCAGGGCCTCGAGAATGCTGGAAACTCGACTTTTTACCCAGCCTGAAGGCCATCTGTCTTTTGGTTTGCTTAAAATCCTCTCCCTGCCCCTTTTCTTGGTGAATTCACCACTATACATATATATTTTTTTCATATATAATATATACTTAATTTTTATTGTGGCAAAATAAATATATAACAAAACATTTACCAATTCAACCATTTTTAGCCGTACAATGTAATGGCATTAATTACACTCACCGTGTTGCATAACCATCAGCACTATCCATTTCCAGACGTTGTTCATCACCCCAAACAATTAAGCAATAGCTCCCCACTCCTCCCTCCCGCCTGCCCCTGGTAACCACTAATAAATTTTGGTCTCTATGCATTTGCCTGTTCCAGATACTGCATATAAGTGAGATCATGCAATATTTGCATCACTGTATTTTTAACACTTGGTTACTATACTTGTCTCCAAGCTTTTTTTGCATTCAACGTGAACAATTAAAAAATGTGCCACCAACATGCTATTAGGCGTTTGCCAAAACTCATAGGACTGTACAATACAAAGAGTGAACCCTAATGTGAACTATTGGGTTTAGTTAGCAATAGCATATCAATATTGGTTTGTCAATCGTAACAAATGAACCGTAAGAATGCAAGGTGATAATAATAGGGAAAACCCTACGTGTGTGGAGACTCTTGGGCATATGGGAGCTCCACTTCCTGTATAACTTTTTTTTTTTTTATTTTGTTCATTTTTTTAAAGAAAAAATTTCCATCATGTTTTAGGTGGAAGTTTACACAGCAAATTAGGTTTCCATTTAACAATTCTTATACAGATTGTTCCACGCCATTGGTTAAAATTTTCACAATGTGTCAGCATTCTCCTTATCTCCATTCTGTTTGTTCTGTTTCCATTGATCTAGCTTCCCTTCCCCTTCTTGCCTTCTCGTCTTTGCTTCTGGGTAAATGTTGACAGTTTGGTCTCATATAGTTAACTGTTTAAGGGAGCATCTTGTGTGTGTGTGTGCGTGTGTGTGTGTGTGTATCTTATGAACAATTTTTATTTGTGAACAACTTCTATCAATAAATATTTTTCTATCTTGAGATTTTTAAAGGAGAAATCTTGATGGTTTCAGCCTCACCGAGATGGCAATGAGCCTACACCTGTGAACTTAAACCCAGCTGTACAACTTTTTTGTATACCTAAAACTGCTCTAAAATATAAAGTCTATTCAATGTGTAAAAAACAAACAAACAAACAACCAGAGACTCCTCCAGCCTGAGACCAGTAGAACTAGATGGTGTCTGGCTACCATCAATGATCACTCCGACAGGGATAAAACAGATAGTTTTTGCAGGATAGAGCAGAAGAAAAATGTAGAACAGAATTCAAATTCATGTAGAAAGATCAGACTTAATGGTGTGACAGAGACTGGAGGAACCGCCGAACCGATGGCTCCCAGACGCTCTGTTAGTACAGGACTAAAAACATTCCTGAAGCCCACTCTTCAGACAAAGAGTACACAGGCCTATAAAACAAAAAATAATACATGTGAGGAACGTGCTTCTTAGTTCAATCAAATATACGAGACCAAAAGGGCAGCTCCTGTCCAAAAGTAGGATAAGAAGGCAGGAGGGGACAGGAACTGGTCGAATGGACACAGGGAACCCTGGGGTGGAAAGGGGGAGCGTGCTGTCACATTGGGAGGACTGCAACCAATGTCACAAAACAACATGTGTATAAATGTTGAATGAGAATTAACTTGACCTGTGAACTTTCACCGAAGCACAATTAAAAAAAAAAAAAACAAACACCCAGCCACCAAACAAGGAGCATTAGGTACATGTTCACAAAAATCTCCAATGCACAGCATGAAACGAACAGCTCACTTTGGGGGCCTCTTGTCACCCCAACGGTTGAATAAGCTGAAAAGAGGTGACGTCCCCTTCTTTGAACTTCATGGTCCCTAGTCTCGATTTTTTATTAATTTTTTTTATCTACAATTCTAAACTACTTTTGCATTTATTAGAACAATAGGGAAGCTTATTGAGGTTGTATTTTTATTAAAATTTCTATTAACTTTTGCTATCAGTCAGTTGTAGATTAATTAATTTTTACTACTTTTCTAAAGCAAAAAAAAATTAGAGCTGATCCCAAATTACTTCAAATGTGCAAAAAGCCAAGTCAGAAAAAAGAGCAGTTCGGCAAGAATGATCTCCAGGAGAACCTTTAGATTAGGAAAAGAAGTTTTCAATTGAAGGTATGAAGTAAACTCAGTGGGATCTTCAGGGAAGTAGACAACAGTTTCCTGTTCATTTAGGGACGGTTTAGGTGAATTTCTGCTTGGCGAAGGATTCTATCCTAGTTGAGTCTCCTAAATAAACACACACAGATGGGCTGTTTTAGATTTTACCAGTCAGTGTTCTACTCCCTGTCTCAGTTAGAAGGATTGTAGATAGGAAACAGAGAATTGGTGCCTGGTAAAAATAATTACTTGCCTTAGGAAGAATTGCTTGCCCTGAAGAGCTACTTACAAGGTAGATCAGAAGTTTTCTTGCACTTCTTCACTGTGGGTGAGTCTCTTCTGAGACCCCAGTGTCTGGGTCCCCAGAATATACATTAGGTCACCTTGAGGGTGTTTTCTGGAAGAGTATGACTATCGCTAGCAGCCAACTTCTTCTTCTTTTTTTTTTTTTTTTGCTAAACTTGTTTCATTTTGGACCAGAATACGTTAAAATCTTCCAACACTCAAAATAAAATTGAAAAGGGAAAAAATAGGAACAGGTGAAAGGGGAGAAGAAGGGAGAGACAACTAACCTTTACTAAATACCTGGTATATTTCAGGGACTGGGCTAGGGCTCATCTATGTTGTTGTTGTTAGTTGCCATCAAGTTGATTCCGACTCATAGCAACCCCACGTGACAGGAGAACTGCCTCAAAGGGTTCCTTGGGCTGTAATCCCTCCAGAAGCGGATCACGAGGCCTTTCTTCTGTGGTGCTGCTGGGTATATTCGGACTGACATTTCAGTTAGCAGATGAGCGCTTAACTGTTGTGCCACCAGGGCTCCTTGGGTCTGTTTATAATCTCCTTGATGTTCTGGAAAGATGAGTACTATGCTTGCTCCCTCATTTTTGCAAATAAGGAAGCTGAAGCTCAGAGAGATTCAGTGGCATCCCACGGAATGAGAGGAACAGCTGGGATTTGAACCCAGCCTGCCTTTACTCCAGGTTCCTGGGTGGCACAAGGGGTTGTGCTTGACGACTGACTGAAAGGTTGGTGGTTCAAACCCACCCAGTGTCACCACAGAAGAAAGGCTTGGTGATCTGTTTCTGGAAAGATTAGAGCCATGAAAACCCTGTGGAGTACCTCTACCCTGCAACACATGGGGTCACCATGAGCTGGAACCGACTTGACAGCAATGGGTTTGGGTTTTTTTTTGCCTCTATTCCAAAGTCCAGGATTTTTCCCCTTTGTACTATTAACCAAGAGGGAAACAAACAAGCGTGGTCTCCCAAAAGGGAAGAAGGAGAAAACTCATAACAGAGCTCTTCCATTCTTAGGGAGAAGGGGGCTCTACAGAGTCAATAAACAGATTCGAGGAAGTGAGGTAGCATTCTCTTCCTTCATAATCCTCATCTGAGGAATTCCCAACTGAAAGGGCAGCTGTTACAACACCATTCAAGACTTTTCCTGAATGTAGTCATTTGTTTTGGGCAGCATGGCTGGCCTGTACCCTCTTGCTTTATCTGATACCAGCCCTACACCGTGGTCTGATTGTACCAACTACATGGGTCTTTCCCTAGGATGACCTGCCAGTTGGAGCTTGAGCCCCAATGCTCCAGCCTGTTGGTGTCGGGAAAACTTTCATCCTCAAGGAACCAGGTGTGTTAAGCATTAAGATGGGGAGTTGGGCCACATGACCAAATTCCACCAATTTTTGAGAAAGGAGTTCATATAATGCATCTTCCAAATGAATTTAGGCAAAGATATCATGGCATGAATCATCTAAGTAAGTTCCAGGGTCTGCTGTTCAAAGCACCAAACTGGTGGATTGGAAATACGCTAGCACTCCCCATTTCTGTCCGATAGGAAAGGGTGCACCCAGCAGAGCTAGGAGGCAAGAGAGAAAGAAGTCTGGCCCCAGAAAGGAAGCCACGTGGTGGATCATCTTCCTTCTCCAGAGTGGTCCTGCGGCCCGTCTTCCCTGGCCAAGCAAAGCAACCATGTGGGGAAAGTCCAGCCGGATCATTTGTGGCACTCACATGCGGAGGCACATCTGGCACCCAGGTGTTGGGGCTTCTGTCTGGCAGCCAGCCAGCAGCCAAGGATTCCCTCTCTTCCCTTCCTCTGGCTTCTCCGTGCTCGCCTTTGCCCAAGTAACAATGTGGGACTGTCATCTTAGCTAGATGAAGCTGAATGACAAAGCTATTTCTGTCTGAAAACCAAGGCTTGGTTTTCAACCACTTCCTCAATTCAGCTGTCTTCTGCTCATGCTGGAATTTTCAGGAGGAGGGGGTGGCATGCTCTGAGTTGATGTTTCCAAACTTGGTACTATGAGAGCTTGTTCATTGCCTAATTAGAGTATCGGGAAGAGGTGTCCATGTTGCAGAGATCTGAAGCCAATGGAAGATGGAAAGTTTTCTTAGGGATGTTGTGGACTGGGGATTTTCTTCTGGCTTCAGGGAGATTCCTGTGCTCCAGGTAGAAACCTCCCTCCAGGAGCCCCTGACTAGGGGCACAGCTGCAGAGGGCCTTTTTGTCTATCATGCAGCTGGAAAAGAAGAAGTTCAACCATAGTTGCTCATTCTTCTCTTCAGATTTTCACAGATAGTAAATACCATTGACTACTACTTATATAACATTTTGGAACTTACGAAGAGCTTGCACATAGTGCATTGGTAATTTTTTATTTTCTCTTTTGAGTGACAATCATCCAAAGAGGCTCAATTGCTGGATAAATACTTGTAAAGAACAGACCGGGGCCTGCTGGAAGGGTGAGTTACTCCTTTGGGCGAGAGTGCTCATGACCACTCAGGAGCCTGGTATGATCATTTGTCTGTCAAAGCTTGAAAGCATAAATGCAGTTATCAAAATAAGCACCAGCTCCTATGCATGGGACCAAAAATAAATGAGGACAGGCCTAAAAGAGATCAGGCTGGCTGCCAACTGAACATAAAGGAGGCCTGAAAGAGAAGTCTATAAATGTGATCCTACTTGTTTTTATGAGGCTCTCAGGGGAAACTTTTTTTGAGTGGAATTCTGGGTGTTTGTTCCTGATATTCCTTAAAACTCAATAAAATCAACCAATGTTTATGGCCCTTCTGTGGTGACTAAGATATTGTTTTGGGCACTGTAATTTGGGAGCAGGGAAGGAATAGAGCAAGAAATTAGAAGAGATATGATCCAGCAACCCCACTCCTTGGAATATATCCTAGTGAAATAAGAGCCGTCACATGAATAGATATATGCACACCCATGTTCACTGCAGCTCTGTTTGCAATAGCAAAAAGATGGAAACAACATAGATGCCTGTCAATGGACAAACGGATAAACAAATTATGGTATACTCACACAATGGAATACTACGCTGCAATAAAGAAAAACGATGGATCTGAGAAACATCTCATAACATAGATGTATCTGGAAGGCATTATATGCTGAGTGAAATTAGTCAGCCAAAAAAGGACAAATATTGTATGAGACCACTATTATAAGAACTCAAGAAAAGGCTTAAACACAGAAGAAAACATTCTTTGATGGTTACGAGGGTGGGGAGAAGGGGAGGGGTATTCACAAACTAGATAGTGGACAAGAATTATTTGAGGTGAAGGGAGGGACAACACACAACACAGGGGAAGTCAGCACAACTGGACTAAACCAAAAACTGAGAAGTTTCCTGAATACAACCAAACACTTTGAGGGACAGAGCAGCAGGGGCTGGGGTCTGGGGACCATGGTTTCAGGGGGCATGTAGGTCAATTGGCATACTAAAGTTTATTAATAAAATGTTCTGCATCCCACTTTGGTGAATGGCGTCTGGGGTCTTAAAAGCTTGGGAGCAGCCATCTAAGATGCATCAACTGGTTCCAACCCACCTGGAGCAAAGGAGAATGAAGAACACCAAAGAGACAAGGAAAATATTATCCCAAGAGACAGAAAGGGCCTCATATACTGGAGACTCCATCAGACCAGAAGAACTAGATGATGCCCAGTTACCACTGATGACTCCTCTGACAAGGAACATAACAGAGACTCCCTGACAGGGCAGTAGAAAAGTGGGGTGCAGAATTCAAATTGCAGTTAAAAAAACCAGACTTAATGGTTTGACTGAGACTGGAGGAACCCCAAAGGACATGGCTCCCAGACCCTCTGTTCGCCCAAGACTAAACCCATTCCTGAAGCCTACTCTTCAGACAAAGATTAGACTGGACTATAAGACATAAGGTGATACTGGTGAGGAGTGTGCTTCTTAGCTCAAGCAGACACATGAGACTAAACGAGCAGCTCCTGTTTGGAGGCGATATGAGAAGGCAGAGGGGGACAAGAGCTGGTGAATGGACACAGGAAATACAGGACGGAGAGAAGGAGTGTGCCGTCACATTACAGGCAGAGCAACTAGGGTCACATAACAACGTGTGTGTCAGTTTTTGTATGAGACTGACTTGAACTGTGAACTTTCGCTGAAAGCACAATCTAAAAAATTATACTCATGAACAGTGTGCTTCTTAGTTCAGGTAGATACATGAGACTAAATAGGAAGCTCCTGTCTGGAGGCGAGATGAGAAGGCAGAAAGGGATAGGAGCTGGTTAAATGGACACGGGAAATCTGGGGTGGAAAGGAGGAAAGTGCGGTCACATTATAGGGATAACAACTAGGGTCACATAACAATGTGTATATAAATTTTTGTATTAGAAACTAACTTGAGCTGTAAACTATCACTTAAAGCACAATTAAAAAAAAAAACAAACAGACGGTGGGCTGATTTTGGCCTGAGAGTCATACTATGCTGACCCCTACTTCGAAGTTACTATAGTTATGAGACCCACCACTGGACATTGTTATTTAATGTGTTAAGTAAAAAAGCACATAATACTGCTCTAAAAAATAAGAAAGAAAGAGAGAAATTAAAACAGGATCACAGTGATTATTGTGTATAGAACCAAGGGTGAGAGGGAAACAGGGGAGAAAATGGAAGAGAAGGAAAAGAGAATTTTTTGGCCTAATTTTTTTTGCAAATTGTTTGCAAAGCAAACTGAAAGGCTGATAATAGGATAATATGAAAAAGTAAAGTGATATGGAGGCTAATGAGATGATTCAACATATATCTCATTGGAGTTCCAGTAGAAAAGAGTGGAGACAAGGGGCAGAGGCAATAGGCAGAGATAATGCTGGAGAACTTTATAGAATTGATGAAGATATACATTTTTGGATTCGGGAAACATAAGTCCCAAACAAGATACATAAAAATAAATCCATGCCTAAACACGTTGTAGTGAAAATCACAGGTCACCGAAGACAGAAGATCTTAAGAGCTGTCAGAGAGCCTAAAACACAGGCGCTGACAGCAAGTGTGACAGCAGACTTCTGAAGTGCAACAACAGAAGCAAAGATACAATGGAACGATATCCTCAAGACGCAGAGAGAAAATAAATGTCAATGTAGAGCGGTTCACACCTAGCTAAATCATCTTAAGGTG
Organism: Elephas maximus indicus; assembly: GCF_024166365.1. NCBI lineage: Eukaryota > Metazoa > Chordata > Mammalia > Proboscidea > Elephantidae > Elephas > Elephas maximus. Next base: position 95,544,767 of record NC_064830.1, on the reverse strand, counting down.
AGATAAAAACATGAAGACATCTTCAAATAAGAACGCTCATCTGTAAGAGAGACTTGCTGAAATAATACTAAAAGATATTCTTCAGGAATATGGAAATTCCTGAAGAAAGAAATGAGATGCCAGATGCATAGGTGGGATTTAAAAAAAAAAAAAAGAGTAAACAAGGGTAGACCTAAATAAGCGTTGACTGTACAGAACGCAGTAATAAAAAGGACTTATTTGGGGGGTTAAAAACAAGATGGAAACAAAATTCTGGGTAAGATAACATATAACACAGGTGACAATCATTGCAACAAAAGCAATTGAAGGCCCTTGTCTTGTTCAGGAGGAGGCAAAGGTTCTGATTAATTTTTTTGTTTACCAGTTAGCAGTTATTGTGTAGTTGACTCCGACTCATGGAAACCCCACGTGTGTCAGAGGACGCCTGTGCTACGGGGGGTTCAACGGCTGATTTTTCAGAGGTACATAGATCACCAGGACTTTTTTCTGAGGCATCTCTGCGTGGACTCGAATCTCCAGACTTCTGACTAGAAGCTGAGCATGTTTACCATTTGTACTATCCAGGGACTGATTAATCTTAGACTTTGTCAATTCAAGGGTACACGCCAAAAATTAACAAGACTACTAAAGTAGAACTTAGGTATGGTGGTGTTGTGTGCTGTCGAGTCGGTTCAGACACACAGCAACCCTGTATGACAGAGTAGAACTGCCCACGGGGTTTCCTCGGCGGTAATCCTTACAGGAGCAGATCACCAGGTCTTTATGCATAACTTAACCGTGTACCTAAAATATCAGAAGTATAACTGAAGTATAATGTAAGAGTACTCCTAATGACTAGGTATAGAATTTTACAGTAGTGATACATGGTTTCATTTTAAATAAATTTAAATAAGCTAAAAGAGTAAATGGGTTTAAAGAAAAATACTTTTACAGTCCATGATAGTACAGGTGGTCTGGGGATGTGAAAAAAGCAGTGAGGGTGGTGTGAGAAAAAAACAAAAAAACCTTTTGGACTGAAAATTGGGAAACACTGCTGCAAGCTATCTATCACAGAGCTTAGCTGGAGAAAGACATTGAAAATATCCTTGCCCAAGGGTTTGGAATTTTTTCCCCCTGTATAACCCTTGAGCACTACCCTTGGACCCTAGATCAAATATCCATAATTCTCTTTCAAGTAATATGCAAGTAATACTGAAATTTGTGTACAATACTTAAAATGAAGCTACTGTTTATGTCCTATATCTTCTTTCCTTCAACCAGAATGAACAGCTGGGTGCTTTTGGTTCTATGCTGTTCTGTAATTGGTGCAGCAAATCACTTTAAATGAGCGTAGGCAACCAGGGGACCCGTGGCACCCCATGCGCCTCGGCTGAGCCCAGACAATACCCAGGAATTTGTGAGACTATTATTTTTTGAGCTTGCCAGAGTAAACATGGAGTTTTTCGCACAGCCTAGGAAAAAAAAACCTTACTCCCTGACCACAAGAAGCTTATTCTTTTCTGTAGGATAGGAATTGGAGAGGAATAACATTGTTCTCTGACATCCTTAGCCACCTGCTGTGGGTAGAATGATGTCCCCAAAAAGATATGCTGAAGTCTTAGCCCTGCTACCTGTGAACTTGACCTTGTTTGGAAATAGGGTCTTTGTAGATGCTATAAAAAAAATTTTTTTTTTTAATCAACAAAATTCATATGAATCATACTGGAGCAGTCCAAAAAAAAAAAAAAAAAAAACCAAACCCTTTGCCCTCGAGTTGATTCTGGGTCATAGCAACCCTATAGGACAGGATAGAACCACCCCATAGGGTTTCCAGGGAGGAGCTGGTGGATTTGAACTGCTGACCTTTTGTTAGCAGCTGAGCTCTTAACCACTGCGCCCATGACTGGTGTCCTTACAAAAGGGGAGGAGAGACACAGAGAGAGGGAGACAGAAGAAGGACACTATGTGACTTTGCAGCTACAAGCCAAGGATTGCCAGTCATCACCAGAAGCTAAGAGAGAGGCAGCAACATATTTTCCTTCAGCACCTCGTAAGGAATCAACACGGCCGACACCCCGATCTCGGACTCCCAGACTCCAGAGGCAACACATTTATGTTCTTATAAGCCACACAGTTTGTGCTATTTTCTTATGCTAGCCCCAGGAAATCCATACACCACCAAAAAGCTGAGGCAAAACCCAGTGACTGCCGAGTTGAGCTGTGATAGTGTACAAGGACCCTGTCTCTGGGCGTCCGTCTGTCCATCCCTGGATGTCCCCCCTCCAAAGACCAGGGACCTAACATCGAAACAGAGCCGAGTCTCCCACCATGGTCTACACGCCCTTCTCCGTTGGGCTTCTGGCCAGCCTGGCTCCATGTACTTCCCATTTATATTTATCATTCTGCAGTTCAGAGCCAATGACTTGACAAATCCGTTTATTAAGGAGAATTTGTAAAAATTCAGCCTGTCTAAATAGCTATCAAAATTTTACCCACTGTTCTCTACCTTCTATTACGGATATCAGGAAGAGTTTGTGAGTGTTGCTGAAACCTGAATTTGTAAGGCTTTCCGTGTATCTCCTCTTTGCCCCTGTAGCTTACACACCCACATTTCCATTTCATGATGTCTTTCCCCCTGTGGGCCTGATGAGCACGCTTTCACATCTCGGAGAGAATAAGCTGCTGCCCCCTTTAGGTGACATGCAATTCTGCTTCTTTCTGTTGTAAAACCCCTTTTGCACAAATCATATCTAATATAAAATTGCATACATTAATTAACCATGCTCAGTGGATTATCAAGACAACTTTCAGTAAATGAAGGACATTTTCCTTTGATAACTGCATAGTGTAAACTCTCTTTTTCTACAGTCCCACAAATTCACATTAGTGAAGTTCGGGGCTAAAAAAGCAAACAAAAACGCCTAGGGAGACTCTGTTTTAACTATAATATGCACAATGCTACTGTGACTGTTGGGGGGCGGGGAATGGAAGTGAAGAAGAATTCGCTGGCTTCTCAGAAAGATTGCAGCCAATGAAAACCCTATGGAGTGTAGCTCTACTCTGATACACATGGGTCGCTATGAGTTGGGGTCAACTCTTCTTCAGAAACTGGTTTGGTTTTTGTTGTTGTTAGCACCCAGAGAAGCTTAAACCGCCACCCCCCCCCCCCACCACCAGAGCACACAACCATAACCTAGAATGGCAGTACGGCTTGATGGTGACAATGGAAGCAGAGAAAAATCATGACCGTACTCAAACAGATACGTGTCCACAAATGTTCAGTGCAGCACTGTTCACGGTTGCCAGAAAGTGGACACAATCCAAGTGTCCATCAACAGGTGATGGACAAACACAATGTGGTCCACCCACACAACGGAATATTACTCAGCCTTAAAGAGAATTGAAGTCCACATACCTGCTATGGCATGAACGAACCTTGAAAACATGATGCTGACTGAAAGAAGCCAGGTACGAAAGGACAGATATTTTATGGGTCTCACTTATATCAAATATATACAATAGGTAAAAGCATACAAAGTTTATTAGCGGCTACTGGGGGTGGGGAATGGGGGACTGAGGAGTTATAGCTTAAGGGGCACCAAGTGTCTGTTTGGGATGATGAAAAAAATTATTTTTACTGAGCTTTACGTGAACGTTTAACAGAGCAAATTAGCTTCTCATTAATTAATACACATACGGTTTTGTGACACTGGTTGCCAACCCCAGGATGTACCAACGCTCTCCCCTTCTTGATCCATTTCCGCATTTCCATTTGTCTAGCTTTCCTGTTTTCTCATCTTTGCTTTTGGGCTGGTGTGCCCGTTTAGTCTTGTACACATGGTTGAACTATGTGTTTGTTTTATAGGCCTGTCTAACCTTTGGCTAACGGGTGAACTTCGGGAGTGACTTCAGTACTGAGTTAAAAGGGTGTCTGAGGGCCATACTCTTGGGATTTCTCTAGTCTCTGCCAGAAAAGTGAGTCTCGTCTTTGTGAGTTCAAATTTTGTTCTACATTTTTCTCCAGCTCTGTCCAGGACCCTCTATTGTGATCCCTGTCAGAGCAGTAGCTGGTGGTAGCTGGGTACTATCTAGTTGTGCTGGACTCAGTCTGGTAGAGGCTGTGGTAGTTGTGGTCCATTAGTCCTTTGGACTAATATTTCCCTTGTGTCTTTGGTTTTCTTCATTCTCCCTTGCTCCAGACAGGATGGGACCAGTAGACATGTCTTAGATGGCCCCTCACAAGCTGTTAAGATCCCAGACACTTCTCACCAGAGCAGGATGTAGGACATTTTCTTTATACACTATGTTATGCCAATTGAGTTAGATGTCCCCCGAGACCAAGGAATGATGAAAAAAAATTGAAAACAAATGGCGATGGTTGCACAACATTGTGAGTGTGTTCAATACACCACCAAAAAAGCCAAACCAGTTGCCATGGAGTGGTTCTGACCCATGGCGAGCCTGTGGGTGTCAAGTAGAACTGTGCTCTGCAGAGTTTTCAGTGCTGATTTTTTGGAAGTAGATCGCCAAGTCTTTCTTCCAAGGTGCCTCTGAGTATACTCAAACCTCTAATCTTTTGGTTAGCAACTGGGTGCTTAACTGCACCATCCAGAGACTCCAATATTCTGCTTCCACAGTTTTGCATAGAGACGCTACCAATTATTTTGTCAGCTAACATTACAGATAGATTTAAAAAAGCAACAAGACAAAACCCCTCCAAAGAATGTCAGTCTCTGTGAGCGATGTCCAATGTCCGAGGTGTAGCTGGAGCCCCCAGGCTCCCCGGTTTGAGCACGGCCCCACTGGAATGGCAGATTGGGAGCCCCATGGGACGAACCCACTTTGCATCTTTATCCTAATTGCCTCTTCTTGCCATATGTATCTGGAGCACTGTATAAACAACAACCAAAAACAACAGGAGGGAATTCACACAACTTACAGGGAATGCCATGGCGAGTGGGACAACTGCCAGCAAGACGCGAGCACTGGGCGCTCAGCCTTCTGCAGGGCTCGAGCCCAGATAGGAGTTAAGGGAGGAGGGAGTGGGCAAGAGCTCACTGCAGGGGCACCCTGTGGAGGACGCTACCACTCAGGATCCTCAGGGCAGGCATCGGATACATCACTTACAGGGAAATAACATCAGTACTGGTTGCCACGGAGTCAACTCTTGACTCACGGCCACCCTGTGTGTGTGCTCCGTAGAGTTTTCAGCGGTTGGTTTTTGGAAATAGATCACTAGGTATTCCTGCCTGGTCTGTCTTAGTCTGGGAGCTCTGCTGAAGCCTGTTCAGCATCCAGCAACACACCAGCCACCTCTAACAGATGGGTGCTGGCTGCACATGAGGTGCATTGTCCCGGACTTGAATTCAGGTCTCTCTTATGGGAGGCGAGACTTCTACCACTGAACCACCAATACCTCAAAAACCCATTTCCATCAAGTCGACTCCGACCCATGGTGACCCCATGTGTGTCAGAACTGTACTCCGTACGGTTTTCAAAGGCCGATTTTTTGGAAGTAGATCGCCAGGCCTTTCTTCCAAGGTGCCTCTGGGTGAACTTGAACCTCCAACGTTTTGGTTAGCAGCCGAACGTGTTCACCATTTGCACCACCCAGGGACTCCAGAGAATGACAAGGCATTAGAATTTGATGGCGTCGGGGGCTTCTGACATCCGACGTCAAGACTGACACTTTTGGTACGGGAGGAGTTCAGAATCAAAGGTCTTTGACACAAAAATACTACTGTTCTTCATAAAAAATAAATACATTGCGCCAGTCTGCTGATTGAAACATACAGTCTGCCCTTCCAGCCCAGGTGGCAGATGTCCTGCGTATTATGCGTAAGAAGCTGCTGCTCCCCCATAAATATTTATGGGCCACCATAATCCTCCACATCACAAGGATTTCTGGGCCTGTTTTACTACCCTGGTTGGTGCTCTGTGTTAGGTTAGAAGTCATTTTACCAAAGTGCAGTTCATGCACTCAAGGAAACCGCCCCCCTTCTCTAAATGAAAAACACAGCCACAGTGTGTTTCAGTAAAATTGTTTAAGCCCCTGGAACACATAGCGGTGGGACCAGATGGCTGCCAGTCACACCGCTTAGCACCGCTAGATTGGTTGGGTCCTCAATTCAAAGGCGTCTGACATGGCCTTTCTTTGTCGGTGAGATATTTGTAAGAAAGTTGGGGATTTTTAGCTCCACCCCCATTGACCCCCAAATTTAAGACTGTCAGAAAAATGGAGCTGTTTATAAAGTCTCATTGGATTGTGAAAGGAGTTTATGGACACACTTAAACTTTAGCCATTTCTTTTTAAAATAAGCAGCGTGCATTCTCTTCTTTGCAAGCTGTGGGGGTCTTTCCTGTATTGTTTATTTATTAATTTGAAAGTACCTAATTGAATAGTTAGCGTAATGGCTATTAAAAGTAATCAGTTGTCATGGAGTTGGCACCGACTCATGGTGCCCTCATGTGACAGAGTAGAACTGCACTCTATAGGGTTTTCAGTGGCTGATTTTTCAGTAGGTTGCCCCGGCTTTCTTCCAATGCGCTTCTGGGTGGACTTGAACCTCCGGCCTTTCAGTTAGCACCCAAGCACGTTAAACTTGTGTACCACCTGGGGACTCCAATGGCTACCTGTTAGCTAGGGGAATAGGATGAAATTTCTGCCGATATGGAAACCACATTTTCAGGGGGACAGACAGAAAAGAGAAATAATCACTTTAATTAGAAAGGAAAATATCAAATAGTAAGAAGAATGAAAAAAAATTACAGAGTTCTGATTCAGAAACCAGAGGGTGGCTATTTTATATTGGGTGGTGAATGAAGGCCTCCCCAAGGAAGTGAAATTTAAGCTGAAGTTAAGATGTGACAAAGGAATCTTCAGCGTGAAAGTCACGAGGCACACCATTCCTGGCAGAAGACATGGCAGCTTTCGAATGCGGCGTTTTTCAAGAGCAGATGATAACGTCCCCACGAACTTAAGGACAAAATATCTGTTCAACAAATGGTACTGGCAAAACTGGATTTCCACATGCAGAGAAATGAAATAGGATCCATACCTCACACCATATATAAAAATTAATTCAATATGGATGAAAGACCTAAATGTTAAAGCTAAAACTATAAAGGTCTTGAAAGAACCTAAGAACAAAATAAGTGAGGTTGGTAGGCAAGAGGGAAGAGTTCAGTTTCCACCTACTCACGCAAGAGCAGTGTGTACACTACACAGTGTTCCGGGGGTGTTTTGTGCCCTCCTATATGCCCTCTTCCCTCCATCTCCCGCTCTGGGAGGGGTCAGTCTCAGGAGAAGGTGGATCTGAGAACGTCTGGGCGTCAGCTGAGAGGGGCAGGGGCCACACCACACTCTTGCCATTTGGGAAGAGGGGCAGCAGTGGGCTGACTTATACGGATCTGTGCTCAAAAATGAGACTAAAACCACCTAGACGTGTTACCAGGGATGGAAGGGGAAGAGAGGAGGAATCACTTTCTAGGCAGTAGACACATGTTATCTTTGGTGATGGGAAAGGTAATACCCAATATGGATGAAGCCTGCACAACTCGACACAGGTAAATGACACTAAGAAATACACAAGAATAAGGGACAATTTTGGTAAGTGCTATAACATATACAATTTTGCAACAACAGCAATAAACCAAAACCCACTGCCACAGAGTCGGTTCCGACTCATAGCAACCCTATAGGACAGAGTAGAACTGCCCCATACATAGGGTTTCCAAAGAGCACCTGTGGGATTAGAACTGCCAACCTTTTGGTTAGCAGACATAGGTTTACCTCTACACCACCCAGGTTTCCATCAACAGTAATAACAACCAAAAATGTGTGTTTAGTTACACAGGTAGAGATGTATGCATATATGTATATAGGAAGGCACATGTGAGTATATCGGTGTTCATGTATAGGTGTATCTGTAGGCACATGTATATACATGTTTGTGGGTGATGCACATGTATTCATATATATAACAAAGGACATGGGGGCACAGTTACGGATACTGTTTAGATATAACCAAACACTTCGTGGGGTTGGTTTACTGGATTTGAAGGCTTAGGAATATAGTCTCGGCGGACAACTCAATCAATTGGCATAATACAGTTCATAGGGATATTATACTACATCCTAGTTTGGTGAGTATCATCTGGGGTCTTAAAAGCTTGCGAGCAGCCATCTAAGACACAACTATTGGTCTCTACTCGCCTGGAGCAAAAGAGAAAGAAGGAAACCTAAGACTCAGAGAAGAAACTATTCTACAGAGCTAGTAGCCCACAACAACCATGGCCTCTTCTAACCTGAGACTAGAAGAGCTAGATGGTGCCCAGCTACCACTACCAACTGCTCTGACCAGGGACACAATAGAAGGTCCTGGATAGAACGGGAGAAAAATCTAGAGCAAACTTCAAGTTCTTTTTTTTTTAGTTTTGAGAATTTTTTTTTTAATTGTACTTTAGGTGAAAGTTTACAGAGCAAGTCAGTTTTTCATTAAACAATTAATATACGTATTGTTTTGTGACATTGGTTGCCAACATCGCGACGTTGTCAACACTCTCCCTTTCTCGACCTTGGGTTCCCCATTTCCATTTGTCCAGCTTTCCTGTCCCCTCCTGCCTTCTCATCCTTGCTCCTGGGCTGGTGTGTTCATTTAGACTCATATTCATGGTTGAGCTACATGTATTATTGTTTGTTTTATGGACCTGGCTAATCTTTGGGTGAAGGGTAAACCTCAGGAGTGACTTCAGTACTGAGTGAAAAGGGTGTCTGGAGGCCATACTCTCAGGGTTTCTCCAGTCTCTGTCAGACCAGTAAATCTGGTCTTTTTTGTGAGTTTGAATTTTGTTCTACGATTTTTCTCCAGCTCTGTCCAGGACCCTCTATTGTGATCTCTATCACAACAGTTGGTGGTGGTAGCCAGGCACCATCTAGTTGTGCTGGACTCAGTTTGGAGGTAGCAGTGGTAGTAGTGGTTCATTAGTCCTTTGGACTAATCTTCCCCTTGTGTCTTTGGCTTTCTTCATTCTCCCTTGCTCCAGACAGGGTGGGACCAGCAGACATATCTTAGATGGCCACTCACAAGTGTTTTATTTATTCTGGGTATAAGTTCATTATCAGACATATGACTTGCAAGTATTTTTCCCCAGACCATGCCTCTTTTTTTTTTTTTTTTCTCTTAACATTGTCTTTTGGTTGAGCAGTTTTGAATTTTGATGAAATATAATATACTGACTTGTTCTTTTATGGACAATATTTTTGGGGTTGTATCTAAGAATATTTGCCTGATCCAAGGCTATAATATTCTTTCCCAATTTTTACACCCAGGAGTTTTATGATTTTAGGTTTTACATTTAGATCTATGATCCATTTGTATATGATGTGACCAATGACCAAAATTCACTGTTTTGTATATGGATAGCCTATTGTTTCAACAATTTTTTTATCTTGTATTTTTCTTTCTTTCTTTTTTATTGTACTTTAGATGAGGATTTACAGAACAAACTAGCTTCTCATTAAACAGTACATATATTGTTTCATGACATTGGTTAAAAAACCCACGACATGTCACTCTCCCTTTTGGATCTTTGGTCCCCTATTACCAGCTTTCCTGTCCCCTCCTGCCTTCTAGTCCTTGCCCCTGGGCTGTTGTGCCCCTCTAGTCTCGTTTTGTTTTATGGGCCTGTCTAATCTTTGGCTGAAGGGGGAACCTCAGGAATGACTTTATTACTGAGCTAAAAGGGTGTCTGGGGGCCATACTCCTGGGGTTTCCCCAGTCTCTGTCAGGCCATTAAGTCTGGTCTTTTTCTGTGAGTTAGAATTCTGCTCTACATTTTTTTTCAGGTCTGTCCAAGACCCTCTATTGTGATCTCTGTCAGAGCAGTCAGTGGTGGTAGCCAGGCACCAACTAGCTGTACTGAACACAGTCTGGTGCAGGCCATGGTAGTTGTGGTCCATTAGTCCTTTGGACTAATTTTTCCCTTGTGTATTTAGTTTCCTTCATTCTTCCTTGCTCCCAAAGGCAAACCTCAAATTCTTGGGAAAAAAAAAAAAAAAAGGCCAGACTTACTGGACCGGTAGAGACTAGAGGATTCCCTAAGACTATTGCCCTGAGATTCCCTTTGAACTTGGAATTGAACCTACTCTCAAAGGTCACCTTTCAGCCAAATAGACTGGCTCATAAAATAAACAGTATCACTCATGAGCACTGTGATCCTTTCCCAAATAATCATCTATATGAGACTAAATGGTCAATATTTACCCTAAAGCAAAGAGGAGAAGTTTAGAGGAGGCAGGGAAGCTAGATTAATGGAAACAGAACAACCAGAATAGAAATAATAAAGAATGCTGACACATTGTGAAAAATGTGACCAATGACACTGAACAATATGCATAGAAATTGTTAAATGGGAACCTAATTTTCTGTGTAAACTTTCACCAAACATACAATTAAAAAAAAAAAAAAACACCTAGAGATCAACTGTAGCAGCTCTGGTCAACCACAGCCCAAAGCCCTGTAGAGCAAATGCACGTGGAGTACTGGCCACACACAGCGCTGGGCCCCAGCTCCAGAGACCAAACTGAAAAAGGTGCCGTATGTTTGCCAGCTGGCATGACTTTCTGGATAGGTCTGTGGGCTCCAGGTAGAGGCAGTGTGGCAGCGTGGGGTGCAGGTAGTGAGGGTGCAGTGTGGAGTGTAGCATAGGGTGCAGTGCGGGATGCAGACAATGTGGGGTGCTGGCAGTGTGGGGTGTAGGCAGTGCAGGGTACAGGCAGTATGGGGTACAGGCAATGTAGGGTGCAGGCAGTGTGGGGTGCAGGCAGTGCAGGGTGCAGGCAGCATGGAGTGCAAGCTCCAGGGTAAGACACCTGGGGGCTGGTTCTGGCTCCAACACCTCAGGCAAGTCACTCAGCTCCTCTGAGTCTCAGTTTCCTCAAACTTCCAGTCACACTGACCTTGTGCGTTACCGTGAGGGTAGACCAAGTAAGGTGCTTTAGGCACAGGAGTCAAGCAGTTGGTGAATGTTTAATAACCGGTAGGAATTGCGGTCATTAGCTAAATGAGAATATTTAAATAAGCAATTCCCCAACTGAATAAACGTTTTCCAGAAATTCATTTGATGTAAAGACCATTTAAAACCAGTTGCCACTGAGTCAACTCTGCCGAAGACCACTAATCTAGGCTGACTGCTCCACTCCTTGAAGTGGCAAACTCCACAATCGAGCAGCCCTGATATGGATTTGCAGGGCTGGCGTGAGGTCTAAGGAGCCAGGGCTGTACCGTCTCATCACAGGAAAAAATGTCCCACACCTGGCCATCATCCTCTGGAGAGAGAGACAGACAGACATGCAGCTGTTTGTCCCCAGGAAACCGAACTCCTTGAGAACATATTTCTGAGTTCCAGGGATTCAGTTCGGTTTTATTACGTGTCTGCATGTCCACGGGGCAGTGGTAGCTCAGTGATAGAGTTATCGCCTCCCATGAGGGAGACCTGGGCTCAAGTCCCAGCCAACGCACCTCGTGTGCGGCTACCACCTGTCTATCAGTGGAGGCTTTGGTGTTGCTGTGATGCTGAACAGGTTTCAGCAGAGCTTCCAGACTAATAGGGACTAGGAAGAAAGGCCTGGTGATCTCCTCCTGGAAATCAGGCACTGAAAACCCTAGAGATCACAGCAGTCCAATCTGCAACCGACCATGGGGTTGGTGTAGGACTGGATAGAGTTTTCTCCCATTGTGTGTGGTGTCACCATGAGTTGGGACTGACTGCACGGCAGCTAACAACAACAGCAACAAGCATTTCCAAGATACCATCTGCCACTAGGAAACCCTGGTGGTGCAGTGGTTAAGTGCTATGGCTGCCAACCAAAAGGTCAGCAGTTCGAATCCACCAGGTGCTCCTTGGAAACTCCATGGGGTGGCTCTACTCTGTTCTATAGGGCTGCTATGAGTCGGAATCGAGTCGACGGCAACGGGTTTGGTTTGGTTTTTGGTTATCTGCCACTAACTAGATAAAAGATTTCTATATGATCTATTTTCCATTCATTCCAGTCCCCGAAAGAAATTTCGAAATTATATAGTCAGAGCCACCATCACAATGTGAGGTTTGATTTTTAAAATCTTTGTAGACAGTTGCAAGGTTTCTTGAGTCTCCTAGTTTTCAGGGCACTGGGGTAGAGAAGGGATTTCCATGAGGCAAAGAACGAGAATGCTGAGGGCTTCTGGCCATGCTGGGTTCTGCTCAGCCAGGCAGAGGCCACTGGCTAGGGAACAGTGCCACCCCATGGACCCAGCTCTGCCGTTCTGATGCTCAGGCTCTGCGGAGCCCAGCAGCTGGGGTGAGTCAAAGCACTCTCCTCTTTGCGTGGAAGACACCAAACAGCAGCAGTGCTCCCTGGGGGCCCAGCTGCTCCCAAGAGATAATCCTGCTCTCTCTTGCTCCAGTTTGCAGTTATTCTGCACCTAGAGAGTGACAGGCACTGCGTTACACTGGGCAGACATCGCCTCACAAGTGGAGCCATACCAGGCAGGTAGCATTAGCATGTTACGGATTGAATTGTGTCCCCCCCTAAAGATAACATGAAGTCCTAACTCCTGTACCTGTGCATATGACCCTGTTTGGAAATAGGCTTTTTCTTTTGTTATGGCAATGAGGCCATACCAGAGTAGTTGTTGTTGTTAGGTGCTGACGAGTCAGTTCTGTCTCATAGTGACCCTATAGGACAGAGTAGAACTGCCCTATAGGGTTTCCAAGGAGCGGCTGTTGGATTTGAACTGATGATCTTTCGGTTAACAGCCAAACTCTTAACCACTACACCGCCAGGGCTCCTACCAGAGTAGGGTGGGTCCTAAACCTAATTCCCTCGGAGTGGTGCTTTATAAAAAAAGACCAGAATAGATGCAGACACACACACAGGGAGAAGACAGGCACTAAAGAACTCCAAGGAATGTCAAGGGATTCCAAGGAACTCCTGGGGCCACTGACAAGGAAGGACCCTCCCCTAGAGCCAATGCCCTGATTTGGACATTCAGCCTCCAAAACTACGAGGCAATAAATTCCTGTTCTTGAAAGCCACACACTTGTGTTACAGCAGCCTTAAGGGACTAAGACATGGGACTACTGTTTTACAGATGAGAACACAGAAGCACAGGAACTTGACTGAGCTCATATGTCTGGGAAGGGCAGAGTCAGGGGCCACACTCTAACTCCAAGGTATATATTCTTGATGGAGATCTAGGTGGGAAGAGTTCCTGCCTAGGGAAAGCAGATGCTGCTGAAGGGCCACCGTGAACCCTTCTGAATAGATGGAGGTACCTGCGATGGGGACGCCAAGTGGGAACGACGATTCATTCATTCATCAACTAACCAACTGACATTTACTAAACGCCAATATGAGGCGCTGGTGGTTCAATGATAGAATTCTTGTCTTCCGTGCAGAAGACATGGGTTCGATTCCTGGCCAACATTCCTCCTGCACAGCCACCACCCATCGACCAGTGGAGGCTTGTGGGTTGCTATGATGCTGAACAGGTTTCAGCAGAACTTCCGGACTCTGAAGGACCAGGAAGAAAGGCCTGGTGATCTACCTCCAAAGATCAACCACTGTTGCTCACAACGGTCTGAGCTTCAGCTGATTATCGGGATGGTGCAGAACTGGGCAGCATTTTGTTACGTTGTACATGAGGTCATCATGATTTAGGGGCTGCCTTGACGGCACCTAACAACAATAAGCCAGGAACGGTTCTAGGTATGGGGGTTATAGTGGCCACAGTAAGGAACCTGAATTATTCTCAGTGCCACCCCGGCTTCTTCCCTTTCTCCTTCCAGTCTAGAGGTGGCAACAAGGGATTCCTGTTGATGTTAATATGAGTTGCCTCTGAGTGCCTCACCCTGTGTAAACAATTCCCTCCCTTAAATTCCCCTGGTTGCACATGCTTCAAGTAGTTGCTGTGTCCCCATTGGCGCCTAAGGGATATAAAGCCACTAGAAAGTTTTAAATGTTCTTTCAGGGAATCTGCCAAGGGGTGTTTTCACTGCTGCCTCATGAAGTGGTATGTGCTCCACCCAAAGGGCCAGCAGGTTTCTCCTCACAGCTCTAAGAAGCCATAAAAAGAGCCAGTGTTACTGTGATACCAGTGCTCATTGCAGCACTATTCACAACAGCCAAAAGGTGGACACCAGCAGATGAGTGGATAAACACAACGTGGTCCATCCATACGATGGCATGTTCCTCAGCCATAAAGCGGAACGCAGTTCTGATACATTGTATGGCATGGAGGAACCTTGAAAACATTATATTGAATGAAACAAGCCAAACACAAAAGGACAAATACTGTACAATCCCACTTCCATGAAATATCCAGAAGAGGCAAATGTGTAGAGAAAAAAAGTTTACTCGGGTTTCCAGGGGCTGGGGGAGGAGGGAACGGGAGTTACGGCCAAAGACAACTGAGTTTCTGTTTGGGGTGATGAAATAGTTTTGGAAATGGATAATGGTGATGGTTGTCTAACACAGTAATTACAATTAATGTCACTGAAGTGTACACTTAAAAACGGTTAAAACGACAAACATTTTGTGATTTATATTTTAACACACACAAGGAACTCAGCACGCTCAGGATTTAGTAATCAGCTAAAACAAATGTGTTAAGAAATTGTCAAGAAATAACTTCTTAAAACTCAGGACAGGGTTCAAAGACACAAGTCATTGCTCTTCCTGCAAAGAAGAGGTTTGGCATCAATACCCTTGATTTCATTCATAAAATCAACCAAGCAAGAATATAGTGCTTGAATTTTGAATTTAATTACACTGATTGGTCTTATAACCTAGTTGGGAAGCAAGTAAATTTCTGAACAGATTTTTTTCTTCATCACTCTGTACTTACGAACCAGAAAAAGAAATCTCTGAGTGGAATTCACACCTGGGTGGTACCTCCAAAATAACATGACTCTGAAATCAACATTAAAAAAATCTGTGGAGAGAACAACAGAGAATTGAGTTACTAGGGTTTGGTAGTGCCATAGACAACAACAGCAAGAAATTATAAATCACTCTTTTTAATTATGACGTGGAGAAATATTCATAATTGAAAAATGTGGGATTCAAAACAGAATACCACACTCACCCACACACAACTCCAAAAACAAAAAGGCAAGGAAATACTCCAAAACATTAACTGTGGCTTCATTTTGACAATGGCACACTGAGTGATTTTCACTTTCCTTTTTTCCTTGTTGTGGTTGTTGCTGTTAGCTGCCGTCAGGTCAGACCCATGGTGAGCTAATGTACAGCAGAACCAATTGTTGCTTGGCCCTGTGCCATCTTCATGATTGTTGGTATGTTTGAGCCCATCGATGCGGCTATTGTGTCAATCCATCTCATTGAGGGTTTCCCTCGTTTTCACTGACCCTCTACTTTACCAAACATGATGTCCTTCTCTAGTGATTGACCTTTCCTGATGACGCGTCCAAAGTTGTTGTTGTTGGGTGCCATCAAGTCAGTTCTGATTCACAGTGACCCTGTGTGTGTACAACAGAATGAAACACTGTCCAGTCCTGTGCCATCCTCACAATCGTTGTTATGCCTGAGCCTATTTCGCAGCCACTGTGTCAATCCATCTCGTTGAGCGTCTTCCTCTTTTTAGCTGACCTTCTACTCTCTACCAAGCATGATGTCCTCCTCCAGGGACTGACCCTTCCTGATAACATGTCCAAAGTATGTGAGGTGAAGTCTCGTCATTCTTGCTTCTAAGGAGCATTCTGGCTGTACTTCTTCCAAGACAGATTTGTTCATTCTTTTAGCAGTCTGTGGTATATTCAATATTCTTTGTCAACACCATAATTCAAAGGCATCAATTCTTCTTCGGTCTTCCTTATTTCTTGTCCAGCACGCATATGAAGTGGTTGAAAACACCACGGCTTGGGTCAGGTGCATCTTAGCCTTCAGGGTGACATCTTTGCTTTTTAACCCTTTAAAGAGGTCTTTTGCGGCAGATTTGCCCAATCCAATGCATCCTTTGATTTCCTGACTGCTGCTTCCATGGGTATTGAGTGTGGATCCAAGTAAAACAAAATCCTGGACAATTTCAATGTTTTCTCTGTTTATCATGACGTTGCTTACTGGTCCAGTTGTGAGGATTTTTGTTTTCTTTATGCTGAGGTGTAATCCATACTGATCTTCATCAGTAAGTGTTTCAAGTCCCCTTCACTTTCAGCAAGCAAGGTTGTGTCATCTGCCTATCACGGGTTATTAATGAGTCTTCCTCCAGTCACGATGCTGTGTTCTTCTTCATACAGTCCAGCTTCTCGGATTATTTGCTCAGCATACAGATTGAGTAAGTATAGTAAAAGGATATGACCCTGACACCATCCTTGCTTCTAAGGAACATTCTGGTTGTATGTCTTCTAAGACAGATTTGTTCCTTCTTCTGGTAGCCCATGATATACTCCATATTGTTTCCCAACGCCACAGTTCTAGCGCATCAATTCTTCTTTCTTTTTCTGTCTAGCTTTCCCACTCATACGAGGCGACTGAAAAGACCATGGCTTGGCTCAGGTGAACCTTGGTCATCAAAGTGACACTTTTGACCTTAAAAAATCTTATGAAGTTATACTTGCTTATTGCATCTTTCTTAAGCAACCAACTTAATCCTGATCCTGTGAAACGTCAGCTGAATTTATCCCCTCTTATTTCCCTGCAATTAAATAATCCCCCCCAAATACATTAAAAGTTAGGGAAGCAATCTTTATTATTTCCATTTAAAGTTATTTATGCCAGAAAATAACTTATGTCTTATTTCTATTTTATTTTCCTTTTCCCTTGGCTAAAATGTGGTTCATTTGTCTCTTATATTGGCTTGCTTTTTATTGTGCTACTGCTATAATACATGGCCTTTAGTTTATTAGTTTGTGCCTTATATTAAATTATGCTCATATAAGATTTGCAAGAAAAATGGCTTTTCAGCTGACTTGGGAGTTTGGGTGACTTAATTTGGGGAGGTTGGTTCTCAAGAAAGAAATTACAGCCTGAAATGTAAGGCGTCAAATTAAAAAAGGAGGCATCTCTGGGGAATCCACCAGAGCCCCAGGAACACTGTGGGTTCACCCTTTCTTTCCAGGTCAAAGGCACCCAAAGACATTGTTTTCATTAAAGCTTTTTTAAAAATTTGTTTCTTAAATTTTTATTTTATTGCTGTATAAAATGTATTACAAAAGATTTTAAGTGTTTAATTCAGTGACATTAATTATATTCACCATGTTGTGTGACCATCACTACTATCCATTTCCAAACCTTTCATCACCCCAAACGGAAACTCAGTACCCATGAAGCAATAGCTCTCCATTCCCTCCCCCCCCCACCAGGCACTGAGAGACACTAATCTGCTTTCTGTCTCTCTGCATTTGCCTATTTTAGATATTTCATACAAGTGGGATCATTTTGTATTTGTCCTTTTGTGTCTGGCTTCTTTCACTCAACACAACATTTTCAATAGGACGCTGGTGGTTCAGTGGTAAAATTCTCGCCTTCCACGTGGGAGACCTGGGTTCAGTTCCTGGCCAGCGTGCATCTCATACGCAGTCACCACCTGTCTGTCAGGGGAGTCTTTCTTGTTGCTATGATGTTGAATAGGCTTCAGCGGAGCTTCCAGGCTAAAATGGACTAAGAAGAAAGGTCTGGCAGTTTACTTCTGAAAATCAGTCGGTGAAACCCTTTGGAGCACAACAGCCTGATCCACAACCAATCACGGGGATGGCGCAGCGCAGGGCAGCATTTTGTTCTGTTGTGCCTGAGGTCACCATGAGTTGGGGCTGACTCTACTGCAAGCTAACCACAACAACAGAGTTTGTAAGGTCCATCCGTGCTGTAGCGGGTGTCAGCACTTCACTCCTCTTTATGGCTGCACAACATCTCACTGTACGTATTTTGTCAAATGTTTTTCATTGTAAGGAGCAGGGACTGGGTCAGTCAGCTCAAGGAAAAACTATCAAATGTAGGCACCACAGGGGCAGGAGCAGGTGCTGGGCCCATGGCCCGTCTGGGGACTCTCTCGTCGGTCTCTGATACCCTCTGAGCGTCCATTCACTCAGTTTCTTCTTCACACGCCCTTTGGCTGGCACGGGAACTCGGCTTGCCGCCGTCCCTCTCTGCCTGGCAGCATTACTGACAGAGTCACCATCTTGAGCAACACTGTGTCACTGTATTGTCAATGCTACAGGGCAGGTAGGGAGACCCAAGTAGAGAGAGGTACATAGTGAAGCAATGCCCCCCGCCAAGGCCTACAGTCCTCACCTGCTTGGCAACAACAACACTTAGAATGGACGCATCTGAGAGCAGGAAATCTCTTGGTGCTGTTGCTCCTGCTGTCTCCCCAGCAGAGGGCCTCCCAGATCATATATTCTCAATAAATGTTAGGTGAATGAGTGACCAAATGATCGTCGGACTCAGAATCACATAACTTGACCCAGCAATTCTACTCCTAGGTATATACCCAACAGAAATGAGCGCATCCTACCACCAAAAGACAAAATGGTCATAGCAGTGTTATTTGTAACAGTAAAAAACAGAAATGACCCAAGTATCCATCAGCACTAAATCAAACCCACTGCCATCGAGTCGATTCCGACTCATAGCAACCCTATAGGACAGAGTAGAACTGCCCCATAGAGTTTCCAAGGAGCGCCTGGCGGATTCGAACTGCTGACCTCTTGGTTAGCAGCCGTAGCACTTAACCACTACGCCACCAGGGTTTCCCCATCAGAACTAAAAAAAAGGAGGGTTAAATGAGTTGTGATATATACATGCAATGGAATACTATATGATCGTGAGATAAAACAAACTCCGTGATACACAACCCCACAGACGAATCTCAGCAGACAAAATTTCAGCCAAAAAAAAGTCAGGCAAAAGGATACCCACTGCACTACCAGCTGCCGCCGGGTCAGCTCCGGCTCATGGCGACCCCGTGTGTATCAGAGCAGAACTGTGCTCCACAGGGTTTTCAATGGCTGTTTTTTCAGAAGTAGGTCACCAAGACTTTCTTCCAAGGCACTTCGGGGTGGACTTGAACCTCCAACCTCTCAGTTAGCAACCAAGCTTGTTCACCGTCTGTACCACCCAGGGACTCCGACACACTGTCCAAGGCCCTTATGTGAAGTTATAAACAGATCTGGGCACAATCCCAGAGATTCTGACTTGGTAGATGGAGATCAGGCCCTGGCATCTGTATTTTTATTTATTTTTTACTGTGCTTTGGGAAAAGGTTACAGCTCAAGTTAATTTCTCTTATAAAATATATACACATATTGTTATATGGCCCTAATTGCAATCCCTATAATGTGACAGCACACGTCCCCCCCCTTTCCAGCCCAGATTTCCCATGTCCATTCACCCAGCTCCTATCCCTTCCTGCCTTCTCATCCCACCTCCAGACAGGAGCTGCCCATTTAGTCTCGTGTATCTTTTTTTTATCTGCTTGAACTAAGAAGCACACTCTTCGCGAGTATTATTTTATGTTTTATGGTCCAGTCCAATCTCTGCGTGAAGAGTTGGCTTTGGGAACGATTTTAGTTCTGGGTTAACAGAGAATCCAGGGGCCATGTCTTCTGGGGTTCCTCTAGTCTCAGTCAGACCTTTAAGTCTGGTCTTATTACGTGCATTTGTCGTGCTTTCTATGGCCACTGGGTGGCAGGAGTAAAATGGATTTAACTTGCAGGTTAGTTGGCTGGAAGGCGAATGAGAGTAACTTGCTCATTGTCTTCGAAGAGCAAACCAAAAGGGAAAATCAGCTTTAGTAAAAGAAAATGAGCACTAATAGTCCCTGGAGAAGAAGTAGTTGAGTCCTTAATATTTATCCAGAAAGTTTAGCACCAACAGTAGACTATGCATCTATTTCTGAAGTAGCAATGCATTGCTGCACTGAAAAGAAACCCAAACCCATTGCCATCAAGTCGATTCCAACTCGTGGTGACTCCATGTGTTACAGAGTAGAACTGAGCTTCATAGTGTTTTCTTGGCTGTAACCTTTCAGAAGGATAGTTCTTATGTGGCACAAACAGTTCAGTGCTCAACGAGCTGAAAGGTTGGAGGTTCAAGTCCACCTAGAGGAACCTCAGAAGTAGAGCCCGGTGATCCACTTCCAAAAAACCAGCCAATGAAAACCCTATGGAGCACGGTTCTACTCTGTCACACGTGAGGCCACTATGAGTCGGGCTTGACTTGATGGCAACTAGTTATTCATTTCCAGGGGCTACCATAACAAAGCACCCAACAGGGTGGCTTATGAGAACAGAAATCTATTGTCTCAAAGTTCTGGAGGCTGGAAGTCTGAAATCAGGGTGTCAGCCGTGTGGATTCCTTCTGAAGGCTTTGAAGGAGAATCTATCCGTGCCTCTCTCCTAGCTTCTTGGCATTCCTTGGTGCTCCTTGGCTTGTAGACGCATCACTCCACCCTTTGCCTCCATCTTCACCCGGGCGTCTTCCTTCTGTCTGTCTCTCTGTCCTGTTTTCATAAGGACACCAATCAGATGGGATTAGGACCCACTCTGCTCCAGTATGACCTCATGCTAACCTAACTGATAACATCTTCAAAGACCCTATTTCCAAGCAAGGTCACATTCGGAGGTACTGGGGGTTAGGACTTCATCACATCTTTGTTATTGCTGTTGTTGAGAATATACACAGCAGAACATACCCCAAATCAGCAATTTCTACATGTACAACTCAGTGACACTGATTGCATTCTTCAAGTTGTGCAACCATTCTCACCTTCCTTTTCCGAATTGTTCCTCCTTCATTAACATAAACTCATTGTCCCCTAAAAGTTCCTATCTGATCTTTTAAGTTGCTAATGTACACCATATCTTTTCTGGGGACACAATCCAACCCGTAACACAAGGTACTGGTGAAACAAGGTTTATCCATTCACTTATGCACATATTAATCAACTACCAAGCTCCATGCAGGCTCCATGCTTGGCACGGGGTAACTAACCAAAATTTCCTTCTCTCTTTGCTAGCTTTGCACCTTGCCTGGGTATCTGGGTGAAGGTGCAGTGCTGTGGAAATGAAGCATTTCTTTTTAGATCTTCTCTCACTTCTTACCTTCAGGATAAATCTTTAAGTACAGCATTATCAAATCCTTCACAGATGTAGGCTACACAAAGCATTCTCACCGTCTATCACACACACAATATCTTCTAAAATCTCCAACACAATGTGTGGGCATGTTCCCTCTCCTTAATCTAGGCTGCCTGTCTCGGATCAAATTCTGCTTTTCAAGCAATTTTAACAGCTAAATCCCGCCACATAATTTGCGACATTTTCTTTACAAAGGACGTGGAGCTAACGATGATCCTGTACTGAGTTATGAGGCATTTGCCACTTTCCTGTCTTTACAACTCTTATCCCTTTCAAGTAGAATTCTAAAAATATCAGTTAAGCCACCAACTAATTTCTAATCCTCGCTTCTGTTAATATTGACAGATGGGAAGTTCATTTCCTAGCCTTTGTCCTTGCTTGATTAAGCAGTTCTAATCTTTTACGACAATTTGATTGTCGACAAAGTGACCGCGTCTCCCTGGGACACCAGGCAAGAAGGGATTCCTAAGACCTGCTCAGCTATGGAAAGCCCTCCAGGAAATTTCTACTTTTTCTCCCCCTCCCATTCTCTCTTTGGGCAAGATACCATGATTGCTATTCTAAGTGCTGGGTTCTATTTTAATATTAATTTAATAAAATAAAAAATTTAAGATTTTAAAATAGAAATGAATTTTAAATGCTCCGTTGTCAGCACCCTGCATGGTATACCAGACAGGCCTCCCAGAATTTGTTATCAGCCTAAAAGTCCTTTGTGATGATTAATTTTATGTGTCTACTTGGCTGGGCTATGATTCCCAGTGGTTTGGCCAAACACTAGAGTAGTTGCTGTTCCATAGCGTAATCTAATGCAATGTAATGTAATCATGTTCCATAATAAAATCTAATGTAATGTAATCAATCAATCAGTTGAAACGAGAGTTTCCTCAGGGTGTGGTCTGTCTCCAGATTATAAATAGATGTTTTGGCAGAACTCTCTCCCAACTCCGCACTCTCCCCGTTACTTGACTTACAGATCTTGCGATGCCAGCCTGCAGGTGTCTCCAGCCTGGTGCCTGACCCATGCATTTTGAATTTGCCAGGCCCCACGATCCCATGAGCTAATTCCTTGGAGCAAATTTCTCTCTCTGTATATACACATACAGGCAGTCCCCAGGTTACAAACGTCTGACTTACATACAACGCGTAGTTATAAACTAACCCCTTTAAAGTCTACTATATTAAAAATTCAAGGTACATACAATGTTTTATAATAACAAACAGGTGCTACTTTGCAATGTGCATCAAAACATTATTATAATTATCACTGTGTTATTATGTTAAAGATGTTTTAGTGTATCTGGAAGTGTTTCTTTAATTTTTTTAATGCATAGAAAGGTACACTATATACTATATACTAAGATAAACATTTGACTAACTGATGTTAGATACAAGTCGTACCTGTTATAACTTACCTACAAATATGACTTAAAGGCAGACTCAGGAACAGAACTCGTTCGTTATTCGGGGACTGCCTGTATCTCACTGGTGTGTTTCTCTACAGAACCCTGACTAAGACAGCCTTCTAATACCTTTGTGACCTGGATGAACCACTCAACCTCTGGCCTCATCTTTAAGATGGAGAAGGCTTCTTCACGAGTGATATTTCAGAGAAGAGATGAGGACAGTGTAGTGGATACTATAGTACAATACCCAGAGCCCCTTTGAGATGGAGGCACTCATTTTGACAGCTGGGCCCATCTCCAAGGAAGCTGCAACAGCTAAGGGAACATTCTCACCTGGGGTTAGCTCCTTCGTGAGTCAGTCCACCTTGGATAACTAGTTGGTGCAGAGGTACAATGGCTCTGCCCCCTGGTCTCACTTCGGAACAGCCCAGCTCCAGAACTCCTAGTATACGCTCTGCTGCAATGACATTGCATTCCAGTGTCACCCTCTGCCCAATCCTACATCCCTCATGTCCATACAGGTGTTGTTCATGGATGCTTTCCTCTATAAACACCCTGAACACAAAACCTCCATCTCACAGTCTGCTTCCTGTGGATCCAATCTAAGACAGTCAGGACCCAGAATGGTCCTGGGAAGTAAACTTTAAAATGGTGTTTTAGGGCTGGATCAGGTGCTGGCTGGCTGCCAATGAGGACTTCTCACTGGTGGTGGTAGGCTGAGTACTGATAACCCCATGTGTAACAAAAGATTACTAAAATTGTTGACACTACCCGGCTTTAAGACTTACTATAAAACTACAGTGATCAAGACAGCATGGTACTGGTGAAAGAATAGACACACATCAACGGAACAGACTAGAGAGCCCAGAAACAGAGTCACGCAAATATGGTCAATTGATCTTTGACAAAGGAGCTAAAGCAGGTCAATGGGGGAAGGACAGTCTTTTCAACAAGGGGTGCTGGTCCAACTAGACATCCACATATATACAAAAAAAGACAGACAACTCAGTCATAGACTAAATGTTATATAGAACAAAACTATAAAACTTCTAGAAGATACCACAGGAGAAGATCTAGGTGACCTTGGACTTGGCAATGAGTTTTTGGATAAAACACCAAAAGCTTGGTCCTTGAAAGAAAAAATTGATAAGTGAGACTTCATTAAAATGTAAAACTTCGGCTCTGTGAAAGACATTGTTAAGAGAATGAAAACACAAACCAAAGACTTGGAGAAAATATTTGCAAAACACTTCTCTGATAATGGACTTGTATCTAAAACACATGAAAAAATGAGGACTCTTAAAATGCAACAGTAAGAAAACAAACAACCCAATTACAAAATGGGCAAAAGATGTGAACAGATACTTCACCAAAGAAGACACACAGATGGCAAATCATCACATGAAAAGATACTCAATGTCATATGTAATTAGGGAATTGCAAATTAAAGCAACAACACCACTACGCGCCTATGAGAATGGCTAAAATCCAAAACACTGACACCATCAAATGCTGGTGGGGATGTGCAGCCATAGGAACGCTCACTCATGGCTGCTGGGAATGAAAACTGGCAGCCACTTTAGAAGATAGTCCGGCACTTTCTTACAAAGCTAAACATAGGTTTACCATATGCTCCTAGGTATTTACCCAAATGAGTTCAAAGCAGGAACTCAAAGAGATATTTGTACACCACTGTTCATTGCAGCACTATTCACAGTAGCCAAGAGGTGGAAACAATCCAAGTGTCCATCGACAGATGAATGGGCAAATAGAATGTGGTCCATCTATACAATGAAATATTACCCAGCCATAGAAAGAAATGGAGTTCTGACACGTGCTACAACACATTTGAACCTTGAGAACATTATGCTGAGTAAAAGAAGCCAGACACAAAAGGACAAATTTTTACAATCCCACTCAGAGAAAATATCTAAAATAGGCAAATGCATAGAGACAGAAAGTAGATTAGTGGTTATCAGGGGCTGGGTGGAGGAGGAGTGAATGGGGACTTGTTGCTTAATGGGTACAGATTTTCTTTCTGGGGTGAAGAAAAAGTTTTGGAAATGGATAGTGGTGATGGGCGCACAACACAGTGAATGTGATTGATGTCACTAAGTTGTATACTTAAAAATAGCTCAAATGGCACAGGTGATGTTGATATATTTTACCACAAAGAAGTTTAAAAAACAAAAAACAGGTCTTCTGACTGACACCTTAGGACACACGCACAGAAACACACATACTCTATTTGCTCGATGAGAAGAAAAATGCCCATCCACTGTGGGACCAAAAATTGGGCATAAAATTGGGGGGGGGGGACTTGAGCAAGGACAGGCCGCTCTGTTCCTCCCAAAGTTAACACTACTAGCTCAATCCAGCTAAAACCAGTGGTTTCTACTGACTGCAAGCTAGTCTGTGGGTATGCTCCTCACTTACGACCTCCAAGGGAGTTGTGTAACTGCCAAGTATTATCGTGGGGAAGAAGGTAAAGGACTTAAACGTGCTTTATATCTGTGCTGGGAAGGAGAACATCAGGCAGAATGAAAAGGAGTGGGACTCGGTGAGCCAGACACTTCATTTCAATGCACCTATGCTTTTTTTTTATGCACTGGTGGGGTAGTGGTTAAGTGCTACGGCTGCCAACTAAAGGGATGGCAGCTCAAATCCCCAGGCGCTCCTTGGAAACTCTATGGGGCAGTTCTACTCTGTCCTGTAGGGTTGCTATGAGTCGGAATCGACTCGACGGCACTGGTTCCGGGGTTATGCACTCATCAGGCCCACGCGCTGCCCCCATTCCTGCCCCGTCCATCCGGTCACAGGTTCTGAATATTTCTAGCTGCTTATTGAATTCCGCTCCAGAAGCGCTGGCAGCATAATCACTCGTCCACCTTGTTTGTGCCCCATTTTCCTGCTCTCCATTCTCCTTTCGACGGTATCTATGGTCTGTAAAAGCCACCTTGCTTCTCTTCTTTATTGGCCTCCTTAACCGGCCTGGCGTCTTCTGCCCTCTGTCCTATTTAGACTTAATAGGAATGGATTTCTGATGTGCGCTCTGGGCAGGCTGCTGGAAGACACTGGGGTGTGCTGAGTCAATGACGACTGATATGACACCTCCAGTCACCGTGAGGCAGAAACAAGGCACACCTGAGCACTAAGTGTTCGCAGGTAGGCTTGACGTTGGAGAGCAAAGATGGCTGAATGAGCTTCCTGCAGCTGCTCTAACAAGAACCACAAAGTAGGGCCTTTAAACAGCAGAAAATCACTGTCTCACAGTTCTGGAGGCTGGGAGTCTGAATTCAGGGTGTTGGCCTGGCTGTGCTCTCTCTGAAGGCTCTAGGGGAAAATTCTTTCTTGTCTTTTTCAGCTTGTGGTGGCCCCAGGTGTTCCTTGGCTTACAGACATCTATTTGAAGGGCAATCTTCCCTCCGTTTCTGTCTCCTGTTTTATAAGGACACCACTCGGATGGGATTAGGACCCACTCTACCGCAGTATGAAAACCTATTGCAATCGAGTCACCTGTTCCAGAGTGGAAACTGAGCTCCATAAGGCTGTAATTTTTATGGAAATAGGGCACCAGGGGTTTCTTCTGCAGCACTGCTGGGTGTATTCAAACCACCAACCTTTTGGTTAGTAGTCGAGTGCAGTTTGCACCACCCAGGGACCTACTCCAATATGACCTCATGTTAATTTAACTATAAACATCTGCAAAGAACCTATTTCCAAACAAGGTCATGCTCACAGGTACAAGGGTTAGGATTTCAACATATCTTTTTGGCAGACACAACTCAACCCATACCAGGCTGGTTGTGCAGTCCATGAGAGAAAATGTTGGGACGGTGTTGAGCTAGGTGACTGGATCCCCCAAGTCCAGGTTCCTGGGCACACAGGGCTACGAACACCATCATAAGCCAGAAAGAATTTGGTCACAGGGGAACCCACTGGCAAGTCCAATTTCCTGTCCTGTCTTCCAGCCACCCTTGGGGTGGGAGCTGACGCAACAACAGCAACCCCATCACATTCTGTGTTTGCAGAATTATATCGCTTCACGCTAACAACTCAACGTTCAGAAGCTTTCAGTGATACCGGTGCTGCACTCTCTAGGATAGCGTAAAAGGGCTGAAGGTAACCAGAGGAAACGAAACCTGGCTCACCCGGTGAAGCCCAGGAGGGGCATGTTCAGGCCCCAGGATTTCTGTAACCTCCTGGCCTGTGTACCTGTCAAAACCTGCAGAGGCATAGATTCTTGGATGATGGAGGTGTTTAAAGGGTGACACACCCACCTGGACAGTTTGCTTCGGTTTTAATCCAAGTAACACTTTTTTTTCTGATTAAAAAGTAATATATGTGTTATATATAACAAGGAAACCCTGGTAGCGTAGTGGTTAAGTGCTACGGCTGCTAACCAAAGGGTCGGCAGTTTGAATCCACCAGGCGCTCCTTGGAAACTCTATGGGGCAGTTCTGCCTTGTCCTATAGAGTCACTACAAGTCAGAATCGACTCAGAGGCACTGGGTTTGGTTTTTTGGTTATATATAACATATATAGGAAAGTGTTTTCAAGGACGTGGAGATATTGGGACCCTCATGCATTGCTGGTGGGATTGTAAAATGGTACACCCACTGTGATAAACCATTTGGCAGTTAGTCCCTCAGAAAGCTAAACACAGAATTATCATAAAACAAACCAAAAACCAAACGCATTGCCATCGAGTCAATTCCAACTCATAGCGACCCTATAGGACAGAGTGGACCTGCCTTATAAGGTTTCCAAGGAGTACCTGGTGGATTCAAACTGCTGACCTTGTGGTTAGCCATCATAGCTCTTAACCACTGTGCTGCCAGGGCTCCAGAACTACCATATGACCTAACAACTTCACCCCTAGGTATATATACCCAAAAGAATCAAAAGCAGGGACTCAAACAGATACTTGTGCACCATTGTTCATTGTAGTATTATTCACAATAGCCAGAAAGTGGAAACAACCCAAGGGCACATCAACAGATGAAAGGATAAACAAAGAGTGGTCCATTCATACAATGGAATATTACTCAGCCGTCAAGAGAAATGAAGCCCTGATACATGCTATGACATGGATGAACCTTGAAAACCTTATGCTGAGTGAAATAAGTCAGACACAAAAGGACAAATATTGTGCGATCCCACTTACAGGAAGGACCCAGGTTATGAATGTCCAGCTTACGTAGTTACGAACCAACCCCATAAAACCTATTATGTTAAAAATTGGAGGTAAATACAATGGTTCATAAAAACAAACAGGTGCTACTTTGTGACACACTTCAAATCATTATTATTACTGTATTATTCTGTTAAAGATGTTTTAGTGTATCTGGAAATGTTTCTTTAATGTTGTTTATGCATAGACAGGTACACTATATACTATATATTAAGACAAACACTCGACTAAATGATGTTAGATATGAACCATACCCAACTGTCCCGATGTACGTACAAATTTGACTTAAAGACAAATTTAGAAACAGAACTGGTTCGTAATCCGGGGACTGCCTGTATATGAGATATCTAGAATAGGTAAATGCATAGAGAACACAGTAGACTGCTGGTTACCAGGGGCTGGGGAGAAGACGGATTTATTGCTTAAGGGGTACAGACTTTCTGTTCGGGGTGATGAAAAAGGGGTGATGGTGCCCATTGTAAGTGTAATCAACGCCACTGAATGTACACTTAAAAATCATTAAAATGGCAAATATTTTACTATATGTATTTTACCACAACAAAATTAAGAACGCACTGAAAAATGTGAAGAAGGAAATAAAAACCATCCATGATCTTAGCAACCTGAGATAGCCACATTTAAAATTTTGGTGTATTTCCTTTCTGCCTTTTTTCTAGGCATAAATTTGTATGATGAGACCTGTGAGAGCTGGAACTTGAAGAGACTGCCCTTTTTTTTTTTTTAAATAATTTTTATCGTGCTTTAAGTGAAAGTTTACAAATCAAGTCAGTCTCTCACACAAAAACCCATATACACCTTGCTACACACTCCCAATTACTCTCCCCCTAATGAGACAGCCCGCTCTCTCCCTCCACCCTCTCTTTTCGTGTCCTTTTCGCCAGCTTCTAACCCCCTCCACCCTCTCATCTCCCCTTCAGGCAGGAGATGCCAACATAGTCTCAAGTGTCCACCTGATCCAAGAACCTCACTCCTCACCAGCTTCCTTCTCTAACCCACTGTCCAGTCCAATCCATGTCTGAAGAGTTGGCTTCGGGAATGGTTTGTGTCCTGGGGCAACAGAAGGAGACTGCCTTGTTTTTCCAGGTCTTGAAAGTTTTCTGCCTTTGACAGGATACAGTCACCATTTTTCTATCACTCTCTTTTGGGTGGAAAATATTTTAGTTTGCCTTTCCTAACAAGTTTTCATCTTACACAGGTTCCAGCTTTCACAGGTTTTACTGTAAAGGAGACCTGGTGGCGCAATGGTTAAGTGCTCCGCTGCTAATCAAAAGGTTGGTGGTTCAAACCCAGCACCCATTCTGCAGGAACAAGACCTGGCGATGTGCTCTCATACACTGCAGCCTAGAAAACCCTATGGGGCAGTTCTGCTCTGTCACATGGGGTCGCTAAAACCGTTGATTCTGACTCATAGTGACCCTATAGGACAGAGCAGAACTGCCCTCTAGAGTTTCTAAGGAGCACTTGGTGGATTCAAACTGCTGACCTTTTGGTTAGCAACTGTAGCACTTAACCACTAAGCCACCAGGGTTTCCGTGGGGTTGTTAAAAAAAAAAAAAAAATTTTTTTTTTTAGGAGTTGAAAATCAACTCAACGGCACCAAGTGACAACCAAATATGTGTAAATATATAAATGTAACATAATTGTGATGCTATTGTATTAATGCTTTTATGTCCTGCTTTTTTTATGTTGATGTTTTAGTTCCCCCTGCTTTGAAAAATTAACACTGCAATGTAAGTGTTTTTCCATTTTATTAAAATCTTTGAAAACGTTTTTAAAAAAAAAAAGGAGTAGTAGTCCTGAAATGTGAGATTCTGCAACTTCCTTTTCTGTTTAAACCTGAGCCACTACAGGATGGAATTCCAAATGCCTAGTTAAGTCAGGCGTTTTTGGGGGGTGGAGGATGGGTAAGCAGCCTTACCTGTGAACACCAGGTGACCAGTCTGACTGTAACCCTAAAGCAACAGGGATGGCAGGTACTATTGGTGAACCACGCTTCTGCCAGCCCATGCCCTTCTTCGTCTTCTTGTTAGCTGCCAGTGAGTCAGCCCCCGACTTGTGGCAACCTCACACACAATGGAACGTAACAAAACACTACCTGGTCCTGTGCCATCCCTGTGATCAGTTGGGGATTGGACCATTGAGATCCCCGGGGTTTTCACTGGTTGATTTTTGGAAGTATATCACCAGGCCTTTCTTCCTAGTCCATCTTAGTGTGGAAGCTCTCCAGAAACCCGTTCAGCATCACAGCAACATGCAACCCTCTACTGACAGATGGGCGGTGGCTGTGCATTGGCTGGGAATCGAACGCAGGTCTACTGCATGGAAGGCGAGGATTCTACTGCTGAGCCACCACTGCCCCAATGTCCATTTAAAGGCCGTAAATCAAAATGTTTCCCGTCAGGCTCTGCTGGCTGTCCAGGTGGGTCTTAAAGTGTCAGGGAAGCACCATCTCGCTTCCTAAAACAGAATTCAACAATAAAGCTGGGTGAACATCTGCCAAAACCTGTAGTTGCCGGAGGAGCCTCGGAAGTTGCTATAAAGTGTCCCAGCTTTGAGCTTCTTCCCTACATCCCGGCCAGGAAAGAACGAACCGGGGGAGCGGAAAGGCGTCAACAGGCTCAAATGAAGGCTAAACAGACTCTCTTGGTGAGTGACGTCCAAGTGGGGACTGCCAGAGGCACAGCAGGAAGGGCTAGTGATTTATCACTACTATTAACTTCCGGTTTTATAGCTTCAGTCACTGGCAAAGAGGAACACAGGGGCCCTTTCCAAGGAATCATCCACCCAGCAGGCAAGGCTGTGGAGGTCTGGGGGGCTGGCGGGGGCTGCTGCCTGTGAGGTCTGCAGCTGCCGCCTCTGCCGGCCCTCTTTGAGACCCATCTCTCCCCTTCATTTCTCCCTTTCCTGCAGGCAGAATGCTCTAGATCCAATCAGGGTGCTTTTGGAATGGCACAAGGCTTGACTGTCAGCCTAACAAAACATTAAACAGTACAGAGATAAGGCCCTTCTTGGTGTAAATAAATAAAGCTGAGAGCAAACTCATGTCCTTCAGTGGAAAGTGTTGGGAGTAGAGTCTCCTTTTGAATTTCAGACAAATGTTGCAAAAGATCCCCACCCGCAGGGCAGACACCGCACAGCGGTCTGACCACCAGCTAGACTCTGCTGCAGGTACCGCACATACTAGGAAGGGTGCTCTTGGGTGGGGGTCCTCGCTGCTCTGCCTTTGCTCCTGCTGTATCCACAGCAGAGACCCTCCCTCCTTCTCCCCTTGGTATCTGTGAAATCCTAGGTCTTAGTGTGGCAGCTTCTTACAAAGCTAAATATCA
Organism: Elephas maximus indicus; assembly: GCF_024166365.1. NCBI lineage: Eukaryota > Metazoa > Chordata > Mammalia > Proboscidea > Elephantidae > Elephas > Elephas maximus. Next base: position 95,513,706 of record NC_064830.1, on the reverse strand, counting down.
GCTCACCATCTGATCCAGCAATCGCACACCTAGGTATTTACCCAGTCAAGTTGAAACAAATGTCCACATGAAACTTTATTCATAATTGCCCCAAATTGGAAGCGACTAAGAAGTCCTTCAATAGGTCAATGGATGAACAAACTGTGGTCTATCCACAAAAACCTGCTGTCATTGAGTCAATTCCAACTCCTAGTGACCCTATAGGACAGAGGAGAACTGCCGTATAGAGTTTCCAAGCAGATTGCCACATCTTTCTCCTGTGGAGCATCTAGGTGGGTTCCAATCGCAGATCTTTTGATTGGCAGGTGAGCTCTTAACCATTGTGCCACCAGGGCTCCTCGGTACAGCCATACAACGGAGTGTTATTCAGTGATAGAAAGAAATGGGTTATTGGGCCACAAAAAAACATGGAGGGACCTTAAATGTATATTGCTAAGTGAAAGAAGCCAGTCTGAAAAAGCTACGTACTGTATAATTTCAACTACTTGAAATTCTAGACAAGGCAAAACGATAAAGACAGTGAAAAGATCAGGACTTACCAGGGATTCAGAGGACAGGGAGGGAAGGACTAGATGGAACTCAGGGCACCTTTAGGGCAGTGAAGCTGTTCTGTCTGATGCTGTAAGGGTAGACACATGACGTGACGCACTTGTCAAAACCCACAGAGCTCTACAACACAAAGAGCGAACCCTCCTGTAAACTAAGGACTTAAGCTTGGCTGCTAATGGAAAGGTTGGTGGTTTGAACTCACCAGCCTCCTTGGGAGAAAGATATGGCAGACTGCTTCCATAAAGATTTACAGCCTCAGAAGCCCTACAGGGCAGTTCTACTCTGTCCTACAGGGTCGTTAACATGTCGAAATCGCCTTCACAGCAATGGGTTTCAATTTTTCTTTTGGTTAATACTCAATTGTTCATCAATAGCAACAACTGTACCACAGGAATGCAAGATGCTAATAAAGGAGAACCAACGTGCAGGGCACATATGTGGTGTATAGGAACTCACTGTGTTTTCTGCTCAAATTTTCTGCAAATCTAAAACCACTCTAAGAAATAAAGTCCATGAAAAAATTAAAAAAAAAAACCCAACTCACGTCTCTTTCTAAGACCCACTTTGTCTATCTCATCTTCCACAGGCAGTCTCCTCCCCCAGTGGCTCCACCTGAAACACGTTCCCCGCCCTTCAGACGTCTATAGCATCAGTTGTCTATATCACTCGTCCTACTGCATTGGGAACTGCTTTGGGTTACCCCCTTTTTTTTTTTTAAATATACACGTTTTCACTCTCTATGCAGTTTATAAGCTCAAATCTTATACATTTTTTAAAAGTCCCCACATCCTCCAGCAAAGTGTCTGGCATAACGCAGATCCTCAACAGGCCCCTGCAAAGTGGCTGGGTTGGCCAAAATGTCCCCACAGGACTAAGACAGGAAGGCTCTGGGCGATTTGAAGATGACCCATATTAGTGCCTTGGTTAGTGACCACTGCTAGGGGTGGCAACCAGAATGGATGAAAGTCAGCCTCTCCTCCAGGCTGCATGGGAAATGGATTCCCTCTCAATTTCAAACTAATATTTACGGGAAAAAGAAACAATGTTGCATCCTAGCCAATATGCATAGATTAAAATAATGAACCAATCCAGCAGCCAACCAGTAGGAATTATTAAACAAAAAGCCCTGGAACTGCCTCCAGAATGCAGCCGCCGGGGAGCCAGGAGGGTTTCAATATTTAATGCAACGATTCAAGGGGATAGCAGAGGGGCCGGGCCTGGAATGAGGTATTGAGTCACTGGCAATCAGGATGGTTATTACTTATTCAGAGCCCACGCAGAAACCAAAATGAAGTTGGACACAAATGGCTTACTTCTCATTACTGTCATTTTGGCCAGAACTAGATTCTTGACCTCCAAGCCGGCACCTCCTGGGGCAATGACCAATGATGGCTCAGACTAGAACAACATTTGAAAACCAAGAGCAACACTTTTGATGTGGAAATACAAAATGATAGTGTGAGTGTAATCATCCCTAGTAAAAAGGGGCAAATAAATGTCTAAGCCAAAAAATAAGTAATTGCCCATCCTGGACACAGACTTAGGGATGGTCACAAATGCTGCCAAGTTTATCCCACACACATTTCCCCGTTTCTCCCAGTATGAAGATCTAAATTCCAAACAAAGCGCTGTTCCCTACCTTAACCCTCGTGTGCCTCTTTCCATTTCAGAGGACCGCCTGATGCCTTAGCACGATTGCTGGTCTCCTTGGAGGCTGGCACCTCCGTAAATCAGATGTTTTTAGCTTAGTCACAAAAGTTTTTCAGTTTCAGGTTAATGGATACAGCTCACAGCTGACTTTCACATCTTAGTAAGTTACAAGAAGAAATGGAAAATTTAACTTCACTTCCCATTAAGTGGAGTCCCTGGGCAGTGCAAATGGTTATGGCACTCAGCTACTAACTGAAAGGCTGCAGGTTCAAGTCCACCCAGAGGCACCTCGAAAGGCAGGTCTGACGATCTACTTCTGAAAAACCAGCTACTAAGATCCTATGGAGTGCAGTTCTACCCTGATACACACGGGGTTGCCATGAGTTGGAGTCAACTCCACAGCAGCTGGTTTGGTTTTGGTCCTGGTTTCCCGTTAAGTAAAAAGGGTAGTTGCCTTTGCTGTCCTTCCTACTCCGAGACACAGCAACCAGGCACTGTTTCAACAGGCAGGCTTCTAGAGCAAAGGGAAGTCTCGTTCTCTAGCAGATTGTCAAAGCCAATTTCGTTTCTTGACTTTTTTTTTTGAAATGATCTTAGATTACCAGAGGGTTGCAAAGATAGTTCAGAGGATTCCTGTATGCCCTTTACACCGCGCCCCCAAAAACACCAGTCGCCGCTGAGTCCACCCTGACCCACGGTGACCCCATGTGTGTCAGGGTAGAATCCTGCTCCAGCGGGGTTTTCAGTGGAGGATTTTCAGAAGGAGATCACCAGGCCTTTCTTCTGAGGCACCTCTGGGTGGACTCGAACCTCCAACCTTTAGGTTAACAGTTGAGTACGTTCGCTGTTTGCACCACCCAGGGACTTTCTTCACCCAGCTTCCCTTAAATCTTAACATTTCTAAGCACTAAGAAATCAACAGTGACTTAACACTACTAACCAAACCACAGATTTTATTTGGATTCAACCAGCTTTTCCGCTACTGTGCGTTCACCGTGAGACCCCTGTTGGCCCTTCACCGCTCCTCCTCTTGTCCTCCGCTGTCACCAGCGACTCCAGGAAAGCTGGTCTGTGCTCTCCTCACAAAGTCCACATCTCAGTCTGCAGGGGGTGGAACATCTTTTATAGAAGCTTCCACACTCTGGCTGCCCACTGGGCCAAAGATTTCTTGTGACAGGAAGAGGAACTTCTGGATCTATTTCACATCAACGACTAAGCTCCACGTGGAAAAGATGTGATACCCAAGGCTAAAGGAAATCAATGCCTAGCCTTGGCTGCTCAGAGCTAATAACGGAGTTATTCTGACGGGAGGTTTAAAAAAAGTCCTTAGAAGGGTTAGTATTTTTACCACATTCTCCAGGCCGTCTCATTTTTCTCTTTGCAGATTTTGTACTTGCCTGTCAAGGCATACCCACCACTTGGTATGGACAATTATTAACAACAGCATTCAGTCAGCCTTTATCGTCGAGGGCTCAACAGACACTGGACAAGGAGTTCTCCAAGAAATGTCTTTTCCGGCAATATTTAGAAGGATATTGAAACAGAATCCTCTCCACTGCTATATATCAAAGAATGGAGTTGGCAAAGGTTGTGTGAACCAGATTCTATGATAAAAAGAGTCCCCTATGCCAGATCTGGAGCCCTGACGGCACAGTGGTTAAGAGCTTGGCTGCTAGCCAAAAAGGTCGGCAGTTCAAATCCAGCAGCCACTCCTTGGAAACCCTATGGGGCAGTTCTACTCTGTCCTACAGGGTTGCTGTGAGTCGGAATCAACTCAAAGGCAATGGGTTTTATATGCCAGATCCACCACCCATCTGTCAGTGTCTCATACTGTGGTGGCTTTTATGTTGCTACGATGCTGGAAGCTATGCTACTGGTGTTTCAGATACCAGCAGCAGAGTCACCTATCATGGACAGCTTTCAGCATAGCTTCCAGACTAAGACAGACTAGGAAGAAAAGCTTGGCAATCTGTTTCTGAAAATTAGGCAGTGAAAATCTAATGGATCACAATGGTCTGATCCATCACTGATCATGGGGACAGTGCAGGACCAGGCAGCATTTTGTTCTGTTGTATGTAAGGTCATCATGAGTCTACTTGAGGGCAGCTGTTTACCATCCATCCATCCATCCACCCACCCACCCATCCACCCACCCACCCGCCCACCCGTCCACCCGCCCACCTGCCCACCCACACACGCATCCACCCATGCAACCACCCACACATCCACCCCCACCCGTCCATCCGTCCGTCCATCCATCTGTCCATCCATCCATCCGTGTCTATCAGCATCTACGTATCTATCTCTATCACAATCTATCATCCATCCATCTATGCCCGATAACATCACATCACTAAATAAAGAGATGGAAAAACATTCAGTCATCTCTACTCCAGTCAGCTGGTTTTCACCCCCTTGGGAACCTTGAGTAAGTTTATTTTTTATTCCACCAGCATTGCTTATTTAAAAATGTGTCAGGAGGCAAATCATATGCCTATAGTTCATCTTTTCCTCACTTGCAGGGGTTAAAATCTCTGTCTGTCTCTGTGCCTATGAAACATTTATGCTCTGCCTTGTGCATCTGGGGGAATGCAGAGGGTGGTTTCTGTTGGCAATTTGTCTCAGCGTTTCACATCTCCCTCTGTGATCCTCAGATGCACAGTGAGAAAGCCTGTGGCAACACCCTACAGAAGACACCAGCTAAGGACAAAGTACTTCTATTAACCACAATGTGTAGTACAGGACCAGCCAGGGATGAGCAAATCCACCCAGCAGGGCTTTGCTTATAGTGCTTGTGTCCCAGGATGGGCTCCGGTAGGAAAAGTGACCTAACTGGAATTTGCAGTTATCATTCAAGGAGCCCAGGTGGCACAATGGTTAAGTGCACGGCTGCTAACCAAGCAATCAGCAGTTCAAACCTACCAGTGGCTCCAGGGAAGAAAAGATCTGGCGATCTGTTTCCATAAATATTTCAGCCTAGGAAACCCTATGGGGCAGTTCTGCTCTGTCATATGGGGTCACTATGAGTCAGGATCTACTCAACGTCACACAACAAGTCATCATTGTACTCATTATGAGGCCGTAATCTGCAACCATTTAATATATACATAGCCACTCAGACGCACTTCCTATTTTACCACTCTTCCTTGACAGTGCTTATAACAAAGTCCTTTATGATAAAGCCCTGACGTCATTGGAGCATATCTCTATATTTGCCACCTGGAGGACCATAATGAACAAGACGGATGCATAAGCATTATATACAAAGAGTTAAAGGCACAGTTCTCATCCTCAGGGAGCTTTTGGTCTAATACCAGGAACAATGTCACTCAGACGTCACTCCTTCACTAACACACTCGGCTCCTAAGTGAAAGGTTGGCAGTTCGAGTCTACCCAGAGGTGCCTTGGAAGATCTACTTCCAAAAAATCAGCCATTGAAAACCTTATGGAGCACAGTTCTACTCTGACACACGTAGGGTCACCACGAGTCAGAATTGACTTCATGGCAATTGGTTTTTGTTTTTGTTTTTTTTACACCCTCCTTCAGCCTAAAACCTAACCTTTGCTATTACTCTACGTGGTCATTATTACCAGTGTTATGGATTGATTGTGCCTATATCTGTGGATGTGACCCTGTAACCCTCGACATGCCCCCCCAAAAGACTCATCTCCAAACTGCTACTCTTGGTAACCTCCCAAGCTTGCTTTCGTTACGTTAATGACACTCATACTAGAGTAGGTTGATTCCTAAACTCATTCCTTCTGAGTTGTGTCTTATAAAAAGAGCAGAACAGACACAAATATACACACACAGGAGGAAGGCAGATGCCATATGAAGATCCCTCTACAAGCCAAGGAATGCCCATGGCCACTGACAAAGAAGGACCCTCCCTCTATAGCCTAAGCTCTGATTTGGACTCCCAGCCTCCAAACCTGTGAGATAATAAGTTTCAGTTCTTTATAAAGCCACCCACTTTGTGATACTTCTGTTATGGCAGCCCTAGGAGACTAAGATACCAGTCAACAAATATTTCCAGTTTTCTCCCCTTAGGGCACATTGTACTTCCTAGCCCCTTGTGACTGGGTGGGGCCACGTGACTACTTGTGGCCAATGAGTTGTGAAAAGAGGCGTGTGGACGTACAAGCAGGGCCATTTAACTGCCAGTGTGATGCTTCCAGGGCCACCTTCTCCTCTGCCAAAGCAACTAGCAATGCTTCAAATGGTGGAGCTCTGCTGTCCCAGGTGTCGATGTGAAAACTACACGGATCAGAGCTTGCCCATAAATCACAGAGGAGTCCCTGAGTGGTGCAAAGGGTTAAGTGCTCAACTACTAGCTGACAGGTTGGTGGTACGAACCTACCCAGAGGCACCTTGGAAGAAAGGCCTGGTGACCTACTTCCAAAAAATGAGCCATTGAAAACTCCATGGAGCATAGTTCTACTCTGATACACATGGGGTCACCAGGAGTTGGAATCAACTTGACAGTAACTAACAACACATATCATGGACATGAAGTGCGAGCAAGAAATGAATGTGTTCATTTCTGTCTTCAACCACTGTAATTTTAGGGTTGTCTGTTATATTTTTTTTTCTGTTATATAGCACAATCTAGCTTATCCTGAATATTACACTATTATAAGGAAATGACTGTTCCAAAGGTCATAAATACTTTTTTCTAGCCTCGCTTCTTGAAGGGTTTTCGGTCCTCATCATTCTTGAATCCAGCATGGTGTTTAGCACTATTGGTCCCTGTCTTGGTCACCTAGTGCTGCTATAACAGAAATACCACAAGTGGATGGCTTTAACAGAGAAGTTTATTCTCTCACAGTGTAGTAGGCTAGAAGTCCAAACTCAGGGCACCAGCTGCAGGGGAAGGCTTTCTCTTTCTGTCGGCTCTGGAGGAAGGTCCTTATCATCAGTCTTCCCTTGGTTTGGGAGCGTCTCAGAACAGGAACCTCAGGTCCAAAGGATGCACTCTGCTTCTGGCATGCTTTCATGGTGGCAGGAGGTCCCCGTGTCTCTCTGCTCACTTCTCTCTTTTATATCTCAAAAGAGATTGGCTTAAGACACTATCTAATCTTGTAGCGCTTATCAATATAACTGCCGCTAATCCATCTTTTTTTTTTTTTAATCCCTCGTATTACAACATAGTGATAGGATTTACAACACACAGGGAAATCACATCAGATGACAAAATGGTAGACAATCATACAATACTGGGAATCATGACCTAGCTGAGTCAACAGATATTTTTGGTGGACACAATTCAATCCATGACAGTCCCTCTTCTACCCTTCCTTGATTTTGTACCAACATTCCTTCCAAATCTTTCCATTGGCTCTTTTTCTGTCTCCTATTCCACCCACCCCCTATTTGCAGGCATGCCTCAGGCTAAACTCTGGCCATTTCCTCACCTCTTGTTTGGAGATTTTATCCATTGTCTGAAGTCCCCAGGTGGTGCAAATGGTTAAGGCTGGAAAGCTAGGAGGTTCAAACCCACTCAGAAGCACCTCGGAAGTAAGGCCTGGTGATCTGCTTCTGAAAGGTCACCGCCTTAAGAACCCTGTGGAGCAGTTCTAGTCTGCACACTTGGGGTCACCACAAGTCAGAATCAACTAAACGGCAACTAACAATAACAATCCGTTGTCTTGGCTTTAAATATTTAAACACAAGCCTAGTCCTGTATTTTCTCTATTCATTTACACAACTTCTCCAAAACTCAACATGCCCCCCAAAAGACTCGTTTCATCTCCAAATTGCTACCCTTGGTAACAGCCCAACCTTGGTAGTTCTTCTGGTTTTCCAAGCTTGAAACTCGGTAAGTCCTCCGTCTCCTCTGTCCTTCTTCTCCTCTGTCCCTCGTGCTTACTCAGCCAAGAAGTCCTATTGCTTCTTTCTGTGAGCGGCTCCCTGAGTATATCCCTTCCTACTCACCTCCTCCGCCATACTAGAACCCTTGACAGTTCAGGTTCGTTATTACAAACTTAGCTTTTCTCTGAACCCTCTCATACACCCTGCAACTCACTCCCAGATTTGTCTCCTCAAACACCTGTCTTTTGTACCAATTTCTTGGAAAATAATGCATCTCCATTACTGTCATGGATTGAATTGTGCCCCCCAAAATATCTGTCAACTTGACTAGGTCACAATTCCCTTGTACGATTGTCTACCATTTTATCTTCTGATGTGATTTCCCTCTATGCTGTAAATCCTATCACTATGATGTAATAAAAAATGGACTAATGGCAATTATACTGATGAGGTCTACAAGATTAGATAGTGTCTTAAGCCAATCTCTTTTGAGATAGATATAAAAGAGAGAAGCAAGCAGAGAGACACAGGGATCTCATACCACCAAGAAAGCATGCCGGGAGCAGGGTGCATCCTTTGGACCTGAGGTTCCTGTTCTGAGATGCTCCCAGACCAGGGGAAGACTGATGACAAGGACCTTCCTCCAGAGCCAAGAGAGAAAGAAAGCCTTCCTCTGGAGCTGTTGCTCTGAATTTGGACTTCTAGCCTACTGGACTGTGAGAGAATAAACTTCTCTTTGTTAAAGCCATCCACTTGTGGTATTTCTGTTATAGCAGCACTAAATGACCAAGACAATTACCCATCAAATGAAGCTCATGTTTCTTTGCCTGGCATTCTAGGTCTTCTATCTTTATCTAATTAACTTGACTTCAAACTTTGCACTATATTCGTCAGTCTTTTTCTCTCCCTTTCCCTGAATTGCCACAGTTGTTGTTGTTGTTAGTTGTTCTGACTCACAGCGATCCTAGGTACAACAGAACAAAACACTGCATGGTCCTGCTCCATCCTCACAATTCTTGCTATGCTTGAGCCCATTGTTGCAGCCACTGTGTCGATCCATCTCTTTGAGGGTCTTCTTCTTTTTTGCTGACCCTTACCAAGCATGATGTCCTTCTCCAGGGACTGGTCCCTCCTGATAACATGTCCAAAGTATTTGAGATGAAGTCTCACCATCCTCACTTTCAAGGAGCACTCTGGCTATACTCCTTCCAAGACAGACTTGTTCATTCTTCTGGCAGTCCATGGTATATTCAATATTCTTCGCCAACATCATAATTCAAATGCATCAGTTCTTCTTTGGTCTTCCTTATTCATTGGCCAGCTTTCACATGCATATGAGGCAGTTGAAAATACCATGATCTGGATCAGACGCACCTCAGTCCTCAGAGTGACATCTTTGCTTTTTGACATTTTGAAGAGGTCTTTTGCAGCAGATTTGCCCAATGCAATACATAGTTCAATTTTTTTTAAGGTTTTTATTTTATTTTTATTGTGCTTTAAGTGAAAGTTTACAAATCAAGTCAGACTCTCCGTAGTTTAATTTCTTGACTGCTGCTTCCATGGGTGTTGATTGTGGATCCAAGTAAAACGAAATCCTTGTTGACTTCAGTATTTTCTACATTTATCATGATGTTGCTTATTAGTCCAGTTGTGAGGCTTTTTGTTTTATGTTGAGGTGTAATCCATACTGAAGGCTGCAGTAGTCTTCAGTAAGTGCTTCAAGTACCCATTATTGTTATTCCAGCATTTTTGTCCCTCCTTCATTTGTTAATAGCAATGACGCTTTGGGATCCCCATTTTATGTTGTTCTGGTAGTGTATCAGTTAGAGGCCACAGAGAGTAGCCACATGATTATGGTGACCTGATGTCCTAGTTTTCCCAGAAGAGTTCCAGTTTATGCCTGTTGTCCCCCCAAAATTATTAACAGCACCCCATTTTCACTCTTAAAAGTGTTCCAGTTAAGATCATGTGTAGTCACCCTAAACGTGTCCCAAGGAAGACCAATCAGAGTCTACTACAAGTTGAATTATATTCCCCCAAAATATGCTAACACCCTAACCCCTGTATCCGTGAATGTGACCTTATTTGGGGAAATACGGTTTTTCTTTCCAGATGTTAAGTTAATGAGGTCGTATAAGAGTCAGGTAAATCCTAATTCCATCTGAGTGGTGTCTTATAAAAGAGGAAGAGAGACACAGAAATGGAGAATGGCTACTGAGGCAGACACGGCTGCAAGCCAAAGAATGCCAAGGATTGCTGGGAACCACCAAAAACTGGGAGGGAGGCATGGAACAGATTCTCTCTCAGGCCCCTCAGAAGGAACCAACACAGCTGACATCCTGATTTGGACTCCTAACCTTGAGAACTGTGAGGCAATAAGTTTCTGTTCTTTAAAGCCAGCCACTTTGTGGTACTTTGTTATGGCAGCCCCAGTACACGGAAATGGAGTCTGTTCCTGGGATGAGTGCACAGATGCTGGGGAAAGACACCCCAGATGTTGGGAGACTACAGTGTGGTTCTGCTGGCAGCAATCATCACCAACACAGGACCTCGTTGGAGCTCCTAGATCTAAAAAAAAATCTAGGCACATCTAAAGTCCAGAAGCCAGTAAATGCCTCTTTGGGCAAAACGCATTTTGATTTGGGTTCTTGTCACTTACAATCAAGAGTTCTGGCCAACGCACCACCTTTGTTTCATGAACCCCTACTCAATCTATTCAAATCCCACCCTGCCTTCAAGGCCAGCAGAAGGTTCCTTCCACTATGAAATTTTCATAGACACTCCCGCCAGCTTTTTCAGGCTTACTCTGGAAGTTTTTACTCTATGAATTGCAATAACGATTACTGGCTCTGCCCCACAACCTCATAAATACAATGTTTATGTTATTGTCCAGCTGTTTCAGGATATAGGTCCTTTTTCTTCAGGAACAACAATACTATAAGCTCCTGGGAAGAGATGGGAACCCAGTTTAGTCTTTTCTTATATTTTCCTGAGGTCTAAGAGGGGCTCTGTACATGGTAGAAGCCCAATATTTGCTGAAGCTATGAATTATAAATGTAAAGGTAATATTGACCATGTGTCCAAGCAGAAGAGAGGATATCCTCTGGGAAATGGGCAGTGGGAAGTTACATGTGGAACTAGGCTGGACAAGCAGGGCAGGACAGGGAAAACACATTTGTATCATCTTTCTTTAGTTTGTCGTACTGTGGCGCTGTGAAGCTGGAAGCTATACCACCAGTATTTCAAATACCAGCAGAGCCACCCATGGTGGATAAGTTTCAGCAGATCTTCTAGACTAAGGAAGACTAGGAAAAAAGGCCTGGTGATCTACTTCAAAAAATCCAACAATGAAAACCTTATGGATCACAATAGAACATTGTCCAATACAGTGCTAGAAGATGAGCCTCCTAGTTTGGAAGACATTCAAAATACACAGCGGTGGCAACAATGGCCTCCAGTGTACCAACGATCATGAAGGCTGTCCTTGACAGGGCAACATTCTGTTCATGGGGTCACTATGAGCTGGAGCCGGCTCAATGGCAATTGGTGATGGTGGTGGTAGAATGAACTCACGATCAGAGGTCACAGTGGAAACCACAGCCTCAGTGGCAAATGTTATGTGACCAAAGGCCAGAGGGACCTGCAGAGGCCAGTGAGGACCTCGAAGACAAGTAAACCAGAGCTCCACCCCGGTTGCCCTGATGTCATCTAAGCTTCTCCTAATGCAGAGGACACCAAAAGGGAAGGAGCAGTTGTGGGAAGAAGCCTGAAAATGACTAAGCTTTGGGTTGACAGTAGTTGATTGATTTTATTGTATCTTTTTCCATTCTGTTATCTAACTTTCTGTTTGCCTTTTGGAAATTTGAATTCTCACAGCATTAACGTAATGGGTATTTGTATTTATCAAGTGGCCTGTGAGAAATGAAAGCTCTACACTAGGATTGTTAATAGGAAGGATAATAGTAATACGCAGATGGTTTTTTAAAACAGTTTATTGTGGTAAAATATATATAGCATAAAATTTGCCATTTTAACCATTTTTAAGGGTACGATTCGGTGGCATTAGCTAGATCCATAATATTCTGCAACCATCACCACTATCCATTTCCAAAACTTTTCATCATCCCAAACAGAAATTCCGCACCCATTAATAACTCCCCATTCCCTCCTGCCCCCACATAGAGATTTTTAACCCATGAATAAAGACAAAAATCTTAAAGGCTAGTATTTGTATTTATCCATCCTTGTAAATACTCTTCTCTAAAATCCTCCCAGAAGAAAATTAAAGACTTTGGTACTGGGTCCATATAATTCTGATCAGAAGAAGCGGGGAAGGGAGAGGAGTCACACAGAGGAAGTGCGTCTCCCATTACCCAAGGATGTGGAGTGCCAAGGGGTGGGCACAAAGGTAGCAGGTGGAAGTGATGGCTAGAGTGGTTGGAAGATTGGTTACATTAAGCAAATAAAAAATAGAGAATATAAGTAAATATGTTGAAGATAATGAAAGTCAGGTTTCTCCCTTTGGGAGATTATTTACAAACATGCAAAGGGAGAAGGCTAGAAAGTACCCAAAGGTGTTGAATTGGAATTAAAGGTATGGCTATGCATCCGTTTGTTTATATATATGCATATATATTATATATATACATACACATATATATAACTGTTTTGGTTATTGTGGTTAACCCACCTCATTGTGGGTTTCCCTCATTTTTCTTGGCCCTCTACCTTACCAAACACAATGTCCTTTTCTAGGAATTGATCTTTGCTGGTGATGTGTCCAAAGTAAGTGGGCTGAAGTCTCACCATTCTTGCTTCTGAGGAACATTCTGGTAGTATTTCTGCTAAGACTAACTTGTTTGTTCTTCTGGCAGTCTGCCTGTATTTGACATTCTTTGCCAACACCACCGTTCGAATGCAATTCTTCTTGTCTTCCCTTTTCATTGCCCAGCTTTCGCATGCATACGAGGCAATTGCAAAGACATCTTTGATTTTTAAAACTTTAAAGAGGTCTTTTGCTGCAGATTTAATTTCTTGACTGCTGCTTCCATGGACATTGATTGTTGATTCACGTAAAATGAAATCATTGACAAATTCAATTTCTTCTTCATTTATCATGTTGTTTACTGGTCTAGTTGTAAAAATTTTTGTTTTCTTCACATTCAGGCGTAATCCATACTGAAGGCTGTAGTCTTTGACCTTCATCAGTAAGAGTTTCAAGTCATCTTCATTTCTGGCAAGCAAGGTTATGCCACCTGCATATCACAGGTTGTTACTGAGTCTTTCTCCAATCGTGATGCTGTGTTCTTCTTCATATAGTTCAGTTTCTCAGACTATTTGTCCAGCATACAGATTGAATAAGTAAGGTGAAAGGATAAACCCTGCTGTACGCCTTTTCCAATTCTGAACCACGCAGTATGCCCTTGTTGCGCTCTAATGGCCACCTCTTGAAACATGCAGAGGTTCCCCATTACCTGTTCTGGAATTCCCATTCTTTGCAATGTTACTAATAATTTGTTATGATCCATACAGGGGATCCACATTGACTGTGTGGATGTGTACGGACATACATACGTATATTTCCCGGCCTGTGTGCGCTGAGAGGGTCTAGAAGCAATGACATCCTAGTAGCAATAAGCACACTGACAACCCAAATCTTGGTTTCTAAATACCATCCTCTGCTAAAAGGAACCAGGACTCTTTAGAGAGATGATTGATTCCCAGAATAGGGCAGGGAGAGTATAAAACAAGCCTGGGACATCTTGTGCCAGAGTAAGAAAGAATGAAAAAAATAATGAGGAGATATCAAAATGATTCAGGAGTCAACCTGCAGGAGCTCTCACTGACCGAATCTGGGAGAACTTCAACATCGAAATATACAATAGATACAGAATATTACCCATTAATAAAATAAAAATTCATGAGCCCATACTGATAAAAATGAATGAATGAATGAATAAAAAATAAATGGAGAAGGGGAATCTCTCCCTCACAGCAGAGTGCCAACTAATAAACACAGAAGAAACGCTGGAAGTGAAAAAACAAAAAATTACTATTTGGCAACCATCAAAGTAATTCAGGGATTAGTCATTGATGGAGATTAAGGTTGGTGGGAGGAGGTCTGATGAAGAATAAGATAATGGTGTAATCTAGGAATGTCTCCCTACAAAATACTAGTAAGTTGACAAATAGCAAAATGGCAGCTTTATTACAGTGGAGAAACCTAACAGATAGCAATACAGCCAGGAATAAAGATTAACATCACCAGTGGTGGGATGGCTGAAATCCTGTGCTTCCCAGTGCCATATGCCAGGAAGAACCCAGCATCATTTCCGTGGTCTGCCTGTCAGGAGACCACCACCTGAGACTGGCTTTGAGGAAACATCAGAAGGGACCCAGACTGAGGGTCATATTACAAAATGGAAGGCCTGTTGCCTTTCAATAAAAGCCATCAAGGACAGGAAAGACCAAGGGCCTACTCCAGCATGGAGGAGACTGCACATGTGATCTTGGATGGGATTGTTGTTGTTGTTGGGTGCTATCGAGTCGATTCTGACTCATATCAACTCCATGTGACAGAGGAGAACTACCCCATAGGGCTTTCTTGGCTGTAATCTTTACGGAACCAGATTGGCAGGTCTTTCTTCTGGAAAGCAGCTGGGTGGGTTTCGAACTGCCAGGCTTTAGGTTAGCAGCCAAGAGCTAAACTGTTGGGCCACCAGGGATCTGAAGGAGGAAGAAAAAAAGAAACATTGTTGGGGCAGTCCATGAAATCTAAATGCAAGCTGTAAACTGTACCTTAGAATTGTCTCAGTGTTGATTTTGTGAATTCCATGGCTGGACAGTGATTATGTAGCACAGCGACCATTTTTGGGAAATACATGCTGGAGTGTTTAAAGGTGATCGGGTATCATGTCTACAGCTTACTTCCAAATGGTTCGGAAAAAAGTAATGAAAATGGGTGTATACACATGTGTGTGTGTTTATAGAGGGAAAACAGTGTGAGGGAGCAAATAATGTGAAATGTTAATAACTAGGGAACACAGGTGACAGGAATGCAGAAATTTTCTGCACTATTCTTGCAATTTTTATGCAAGTTTAAAACTACCTCAGAATGAATTACCGTTTAAACATAGATGCTTGCTTTCTCACTCCAGAATAACACCAGACCCCTTCCAACCACTGTCTGGTGGTTAGAAGCGGAGGAGGGTCCTCAGGGCAGCGAAGACCTCTAGGTCCAGCCACTCCGGCATTCCCACCTCGGGACCGTGGCATCTGCTGTTGTGGCCACCTGTGTTCCTCTGCACTCCCCTGGGAAACCCCGTAAACCCCATGCCTCCTTCAGGTCCCCTTGGACTCCTTTCTTGATGCCACAGACCCATGACACCCTGTCATGGTTCTGCAGATGGTCCCTGTCGGGTCCTGGGGAGTGTGACATCTGCCGGGGGTCCCCTCCTATGACCCACGCTCCAGCTGGGCTGCGGTGCCGGGTTCCTGCCACGACGGATGTGAATAAATGAAGTTGTGGAGAAAGCCACAGCTCTGGGCCTGCGAGGGCGTCGTGCCTTACTGTGGCTGCTCCAGGGCGCCCACTCGGCCGCGGGTCGACCGGCTAACTCAGGGTGCTCCCGTCAGCTGTGGGGGACTCTGGCCCCTGCCACAGCTGCCGGTGTCGCCCCTTGCCCACGCGGAGTCAGCTTTTCCACGCCAAGCGGCTGGCCGAGGTACCCCTGGGGAGCACCGCCTCATCGTGACTCAGCAGCACGTCGCGGGCGTCACCCGAGCGCCGGCCCCGAGAAGCTGCCGGACTTTTCCAGGAGCTGGGCGGAGTCCCGGGGACCTGACGGGGCCGCCGGGCCGCTGCGGGACGGGATTGGCCGGCTGGCCGGTGCGTCATCGGCGCGCGCCGGAAATGATTAGGCCGCGGCGGCGCTCTGAAGGGCCGGCTGGGGGATAAATGGCGGGACGCTCGTGTTTGCGAGATGCTGAGCTTTTTTGTGGGCTCGGCCAGGCTCTGGCCTCTCCACGAGTTCCGTCTCCCTGGTTCCTTTTGCTTTGTTCCCAGGGGCTGGCACCGACGAGGGAAACCCGCTTGTCGGTCTCCGCCTTCCTCTTGCCTTTCCAGCTGTCCGTGTCTCCAACGACAGCCAGGTACGGAGTAGGGCTGGGGCCGGGGAAGAACCGAGGGGCGTGTGAAGGCGTCTTAAAGTTGATGCAGGTGTTCACTGTGGTTGTAGACCTCATTAGTTTGACGACATCCGTACATCTCTTTTCCGCTCCCGGCTTCGTACGTATACGGCATTCACGTCATGGCAAAGTGACCCTATAGGTCGGGTGTTTTCGGACTACTCGTCTGGTGTCAAGACCAAAATCGTTTCGGAGTTGACAGTAGATTCTGGTCAATCCCTGGAACACAAAATTAAGGGACGCTTACTTTGTCATGCCCTGCGGTATATGCCTTTCTGGTACGGCGATGGGCAGCACCGACATGATCCTTGCTACTCCACGGGACTAATCTAGAAGTAATCTACTTGGAAACTGTGAGCAGGTGCGGAAAAGGAATGACGGGATCCTTTGAGAGTAGAGAGTGTGTAACCTACATGGGGGGTCGTGAGGGCTTAGGAAAGGCCCTTTGAAGAGGGACACCTAAATGGAGACCTGAAGTAGATGTTAGCTGGGGGAAGAGTATGCCAGGCGGAGGGGCTCCCAGCAGAGTGGGGAGAGCTGATGGGAAGATGGGAAAAAGGACCTTGAACTTGAATTCTAGGAGGGAGAAGAGTTTTGAGAGATTTGGTGGGCACCAGGTTGTGGAGGGGGCCTCCTGAGTCAAGTCCAGTAACGTCACCAGTGGTCTGCCTGTTTTTCGTGGTAAGTTAACAGGTTGCAGGTCTCCCTGATCAACTCCAGGTTGATGTCATTAAGGATTAAAGGTGAAGTAAAACTTAATGCCTGAGGGAGTTAAAGCAGCAAGGGACGGGAGTTAAATCTCCAATGGATAGTGTCGTTAGTTAATGTGATCTAGCACCTAGTAACAGAGGCACTTTTGTATATGTCAACAAGTATATTTCATAGATGAAGTTATACCTTAAAATTCCCTGAGGTTGTAATTTCATTGGCAGCTGTGTAAATAGAATATGAGAAACCCCAGCCAATATGAGTTGAAATAATGGCTTAATGAAGACCAGAACTTGGGGTGAGCTTCATAAACTGGGACTTAAAAGGATTGAAAAATAATTTTTCTCATAATGGGGTTGATTCTGAATGGTCAAGAACCTGGTACTTCTGCTAAAACTCATGTTTTTCCCTTTGCTGAAAAACAGCAGAATTGATGATGCTTCAGTCTTTGCTGCGTGGCCCCAGGATGGCTTGGCCTTGGAAACCCTGGGGAGCATGTTTGTTTACTTGCATTAGTTGTTAATTATAAATTCCAGTGGCTGGAATTCGGGCAGTCATTGCTTTCCCTCTAACTATTCTCATTCTTGTAGGTGGCATTGAAACCTGTCAGCTGTGTTTTGAACACCTTGCTCACAATGGAGTTCCCTGATTTGGGGAAGCACTGTTCAGAAAAAACTTGCAAGCAGCTAGGTAAGCACTTTTAAGAGATTATCAATAGAATATGAGTATTTTGTTGGTTATTCGTGGGGGAGAACTGGACATTTCCCTAATTAGCTGATAATTCTGTGTCTTGGCCTTTGCTGCTTTTCAGTAGTGGGCACTTGGCATGAGGTCCAGGCTCTGTTCAGCATGGTATTTAGCATCCACATAATGCCAGGTAGTAGGCTAGCTGCATGGTATTTAGCATCCACATAATGCCAGGTAGTAGGCCAGGTGCATGGTATTTAGCATCCACATAATGCCAGGTAGTAGGCCAGGTGCATGGTATTTAGCATCCACATAATGCCAGGTAGTAGGTCAGGTGCATGGTATTTAGCATCCACATAATGCAAGGTAGTAGGCCAGCTGCCAGGGCTAAATGGATACAAATGTGCTTCTTAAAAAGGTGCGATACCACATGAGGTGGAATGTCTCTTGAAAAGATAGCTTTATAGATTCTCTTACATGTTGTTTGACCTTGTGAAATTCAGGACCCAAAGTTTTTTTTTCCCCCTCGCTTGTGATGCCTTGAAGCTGTATCCATCTGATAGTTATGGAGCATTTAAATTTAATATAGTATTAAATGCTATGTTAGTATGATCTGTGGTCTTTTTATTCCAGTCTTTAAAACATTTTTTATTTTTTCCATTGTTTAGATTTTCTACCAATAACATGTGATGCATGTAAACAGGATTTCTGTAAGGATCACTTTACATTTGCTGCACATGGGTGTCCCTTTGCGTTCAAGAAGGTAACTCTTCGTACTTTATTCAAAAGATGCTGACCTTTACTTCCGAAAGCTGTGCTGCCTGACAGCGTAAACACGAGCTGTGTGTGTAGCTATTTAAACTAATTACATAAAATTAAAAATTTCTCAGTTGCACTGGATACATTTCAGGTGTTGGGTAGTACAAAAACGGCATGAGGGCAGTGTCTGACCTCATCTTACCCCACAAGGGGGAAGGAGAACCAGGATCAACAGAGCAAGGCTGACTGCTATGAGGTGGAGGCCAGACAAGCCTCCTCTCTCCACCATCTTCACTAATTCTGATACTAGCTGTCCCTCGCACAGCAGTCTGCTTCTTTGCTGGGTTCGAGAAATTGCAATGGCCACACAGACCACATTCACAGTTACGGGGTTTATTAGGGAAGTTAACCGTTACAATTCAGGCTCAAGAACACTCAGGATACAGTTCTTCCATTAGGATAGCATCTCCCCAGCTGTGTTCACAGGCATGCCTCTTCCTGGCTTTTAGGCCTCTACCCAAAGGCGCTTAACTTTCTCTGGGTTGGAAAGCTCACCATGCTTTCTCCTGCTGCTGATTTCTCCTTCCTTGGGTGTCTCCTCTCTGCTCTGAAATTGGCTCTTTTAAGCCAAAACTGACCAATCCCTGTGGTAGGCCACAATTACCTATCACACAGTCACCTGGGTAGGAGTTACAAGACCATGGCTAGAAAGGCCACACAGATGTAATCTATCACACTGCAGGTAGCCACATGTGGACAGTGACTACCCTACTGGGCAGCCTGGGCCTAGAACATTCCATCCTCACAGAATGTTCTGTTGGCCAGTATGGCTCGACAGCAATTGAGATTTTAATTTGTTTTCTACTGTTTTACTCAGGGACTCATGCAGTCAAATTGTTGTTGTAACGTAACTTTCAAAGCTTACTTCTTTACACGTTAAAATACTTGATTTCTTTGACTCATTGCTTCAGGGAAAAGCACAGCTGTCTTTCTGTGTGACTCAGGAAATGGCTTAATCTTTGACATGGTCCTGACCAGGAAGTTGTTAGGATCCTTACTCATCCTGGTGACTCTGCAGCTGTGACTCATGTTTAGATGATTCAGATAGAACGCACTAGAAACTGGAAAACAACAACTCTTTAAGAAAACTAACTTGCATAAGTTCAGAGGTCTGAGACTTTATTCCGGACTTTCAAGTGGCCCTGGCCTATCTTCTGTGTCTCTGATGGCTCTCAGATGATTTCAGTATCAGCCCTCCGTGGCTTGACCGTGGTGGCCTTTAGAAAAGTGGGCGACTTAGCATTACTGTGCTTTTATACGTGCTGGTCAGCGTGCCGCACTTCAGCTTTTTCTAGCCTGGAACACGTGGGGCGTGTGGTGCAAATTACCCATTTGCCCAGGACTGATGATCAGGCCACATCATCCACGTCCCTAGATACGGAGAGTCTGGCTAGAGGTGATTTAGGAACACAGAAATTGATTCTTAGTTAGGAGACCGGCTGATTCAGGGAGTGCCACCTGGTGCATCTTCCAGCCCTGCCCCAGGCAGCAGCCCCACAGCTCAGTGGCTGTCCTCCACCCCAGTGGCAATGGTGGCTGCCCCTCATCCTGTCATTCACAGTTCCCAGCCCCTGCCCTGGGGGAGGAGCCCTGGTGGTAAAGTGGCTAAGCATTCGGCTGCTAACCAAAAGGTCGACAGTTCGAATCCACCAGCTGCTCCTTGGAAATCCTAGGGACAGTTCTGTCCTATACGGTCATAGGAGTTGGAGTCAATTTGACAGCAACAGGTTTTCTACGGGCCCTGGGCACTCAGAGCCCTGCAGTCTGGGGCTTGCCCTTGGCCTAGGTGTGGCCAGTGGAGTGACCTCCCTCCTTGAGGGCCCACCAGTGAGTTCCCTGCTGGTGTCTGCACAAGGACCAGAAAGGCTGCTGGTGATTGAAGAGGGCTGGGTGGTCTCTCTGGCTGGTGTTTCCTGTGTTGTCTCCCCTTCATCGTATTTGGGCAGGATCCTTTCTCCCTGGGATGGTGACAGTCCTGTTTTACTGAGACTGGCCTTGTCTGTCTTCACCTCCCCCCACCCCCCCCACCCCCGCTGCCTTTTTAACTGACCATTTTAGGGTTGTTTTTGTGGAAACTCTGGTGGCGTAACGGTTAAGAGCTATATCTCTGCTAACCAAAAGGTTGGCAGTTCAAATCCACAAGGTGCTCCTTGGAAACTCTATAGGGCAGTTCTACTCTGTCCTGTAGGGTCGCTATGAGTCAGAATTGACTTGATGGTGACAGGTTTCCATGGTTGTTTGATAATCTGTTTAAGTTCCACTTAGCTTTAACCTGAGGTGACTCCGTACTCAAGTTCTCTTGGTGCCCTGCTGTGAACCTGCTGCACAAACAACGCCCATTCTCACGAGTGGTCAGAGCAGCAGCGTTTGCGCTCTGTACATGCGCCGCGCCGTCGTCCCCTTGTCTCGTGGAAACGTTTTGGTGGTCTGACTCTGGAATGTCACCTTGCATCCCACGTGTATAGGATGTTCAGGTCCCAGTGTGCCCACTCTGTAACAGTCCTGTCCCAGTGAAGAAGGGGGAGCTTCCTGATGTGGTGGTTGGCGAACACATGGACCGGGACTGCAAGTACAATCCTGGGAGGAGTCACGAGAAGGTGAGTGGAAAGTCTGAAAATTCTGCATGTGTTGTTTCCTTAGGGGGAAAGGGATCAATGATCTGTGAAAATTGGTCTCCATAGTTCCTGTACAAAGTAAAAACCCAGTGATGTGTGGCCGTTCCCCTGTGTTGTGAGCTATATAAAAGCATTCTCTAAACATCAAGGGCCCTGATGGTCTGCTTGCTTTTGAGGAATTTGCCCATTTTCTCCCAGGATGGAGAATTAGACCCAGTTTTCCAGAACTGTCATTGTGCGTTTGCTTTCTCAGCTCCTAGAATAATTCAAAAGGGTATGAAATCGGAACATTTGGTCTCTTGCTTTGGGAACTTCCATGTTTTTATTCAAGTTGCACATCTGATAGTTTGGAGTCAAGTATGTGAGGGAAGAGGACAATCCCTGTGCCCCGCAGGCGACCACCTTCAGCTCCTGACAGTTTTGTTTTCTGGTGTCTGCTTATTTCTCCAAATGCATGTATTTATTGTTACATCTTGAGTTCGTCTTGTCCGCCCTTCAGTTTCATGCACTACCTGGTGACCACAGTGTCAGCCAAGGCCTTAGCTCTTGCCCCTATACCAGCATCGTGCCCATGGTCTCTCCACCTTCCCTGCCCCCTTCTGTCTTCAGCACGGTCCTCCTGCCCACTGTCCCCACTGCTGTGTCTCTCTGGGCCTGGGAGCTTCTGCATGACTCTCTCTGGAGCTCACACCCGTAGTCTTCTCTGCGTGCTATACTTCCTCCTGCTTTGGTCCCCCTTCCCCGGGTTTCTGATCCCCCAGCCCCAGAGCCTTCCTACAGCTATGTTCTGGCTTCTCCTACCCACCAGGCATCACTGCTCATCCTCATGCTGGTCACTTTCTAAAACCTTGTGGCTGTTTTCTGTTATTCTTTACACTTGTGGGTTCATTACTCTTGGAAACTCATTTTCTGTCATTTTTATAGGGTTTCAGGAGGGAGCAGAGCCAATCCATGGGGTCAGGTCACCGCCCTTCTCTAGACATCCAAGGAAACTGAACCTCTGACCAACATTAGATGCTGCCATCTGTAGGCTGCATGCCGTGGTTGGCTTTATCCCTGAGGACTGCAGGTCTCCAGGCCTCGTAGGCTATTCCACAGCTGGC
The DNA here is from genome assembly GCF_024166365.1 of Elephas maximus indicus. Lineage (NCBI taxonomy): Eukaryota > Metazoa > Chordata > Mammalia > Proboscidea > Elephantidae > Elephas > Elephas maximus. The sequence continues at coordinate 95,491,576 of NC_064830.1, read as the reverse complement.
CCTCCCCAGGGCCTCACTTTTGGTTTCAGGCTCTTTCTAAGGGAGCTGCTTCCCCCTCCCCCAGCCCTCCAGAGCACTCATGTGGGCATTCTTGGCTTCTTAAAGGGCTTTTCTTTTTCTTTTTGTGGTGTAAATGGAAGTTTATAAATCAAGTCAGTCCCTCATACAAAAAGTTATACACACTTTGCTATGTACTCCTAGTTGTTCACCCCCTAATGAGATAGTACACTCCTCCTCTCCACCCTGTATTCTCCATGTCCATTCAGACAGCGCCTGTCCCCCTCTTCCTTCTCATCTCCTCTCCAGACTGGAGCTGCCCACATAGTCTTACGTGTCTACTTGAGCCAAAAAGCTTACTCCTTACCATTATCATTATACTCCAGTCCAATCCCTGTCTGAAGAGTTGGTTTCGGGAATGGTTCCAGTCTTGGGCTAACAAAGGGTCCGGGGACCATGACTTCCAGGGTCCCTCCAGTCTCAGTCAGACCATTAAGTCTGGTCTTTATGAGAATTTGAGATCTAGATCCTACTGTTCTGCTCCATCAGGGACTGTTGTGTTCCTTGTCAGGGCAGTGATCGGTGGTAGCTGGGCACCATCTAGTTCTTAGGCCTCAGGCTGATGGAGTCTCTGGTTTATATGTGGTTTAAAGGGCTTTTCTTGTAGGGAATTAGCTTAAAGCACAGTTTCCAGTCATGGGCCTGGTTTGTAGTTATCAAGTACCTTAATCAAGGCATGTACATGTATCTGTTTTCAAGCTCAAACAGGAAGGAATGAAATCTTATTCTTAGCCTATCACACGAAACCCTTTACAAGAAAACTTTCTCCAAGCTCCTTCCCTAACCATTTTCTCCACACGACTTTGCTGTACATCCTTCCCTCTGCCCTCCAGGCTCTGGGGAAGGGCCTTTACAACTCCTCTGTCTTCATACAAGACTTCAGCTCTACCCAGCCTCCCCTCCCCTCCCCATGCCTTTCTCTCCCAGTGAAGTCCTCCTCATCCTTGGCACAAGCAGGTGTTACTGACCAGGTCCTTCCCACCCCTGTCCCGCCCGGCAGCATTGATGCTCCCTCCTCTGTGCTCTGGCCGCCTGTGTAGATGCTGTCAGTGCTCTGCTGTGGCCCTTGTGTCCCCACAGTGCCTTCAGGGACACTGGCTTCTGGGCAGTCTCGAAGAAGCTAGTACCTACCCGTCTTTGCCTGAGGGCCATCCTGCTGCTGGGACGTCCCCCTTGCTTACATTCTTCACGGAGAGTCAGAACTACCTGGGCATTGCCCCCCCCACCCCCCGGCATCCCCATGACTGATGAGCGTAGGGGGTGTAAACAGACCTTCTCACTCTGTTGTTCTCTGTGGGAGTGCGCGTGGTAGCATACCCTCATCAGCCCCAGTTCTCCCGCTCGCTCCCAGGTCCCTCCAAGCCCCTTCCTCCCCGTCTCCTCTTGTGTTTTGTTGTTTTCTTTCCCCTAGGTGCCCCTCCAGTCATTTTCATACGAATCCCTTTTTTGGGATCTGCCTCTGGGGCCCCAGCTGAATATACTGCCTTTATACTGATCACTTATTAAAACTTTTCTGTGTCTGCTTAGCTAGTATTCATTTCTCACCTGATGCTAAAATGCTGGAGTGATCCCTTGGCATCTTCATTCTGTGTCCTTAAGAGCAATTTCTAGTTAAAATAAAATGATGTTGTTAAGTGCTCGTAACACTTGTTCCCTTAGATTTTTACATACCGGTGCTCAAAAGAAGGATGCAAGAGAAAAGAGATGCTGCAGGTGGTCTGTGACGAATGTCACAGTAACTTCTGCATCCGACACAGACACCCTCTGGACCACAGCTGCAAGCAGGGAGGCTGCCCTCCCAGGAGAGCTGGGTAAGAACACAGTGCTGACTGCTGGAGGGCTGATTTAAGACCCAGGAAAATAATTTAAACTCTTAAGCTGGGGAGTAGAACAGCTTTGAGCACTGTCCCACACTGTCTGACTTTAAATATTTGCTGTAGAGGTTTGGATGATCATAATCTAAGTTATTTAGATGACATTTAATTTCTTTCTCTCAGATAACTTTAATTTTTATCCATGCTCAATTTATGAAAGAGCAAGGTGCCGTTAAATAGAAAACGGATCATTCACCTAAAACACAATAAAAAAAAGAAAATGGTTCAGTGAGGCCTGCAAGCTGGGACCCGGGCAGCTGAAGCTGACACATCTTGGAGAGTTGGGGGAGCCCAGGGAAGGGCATAGAATTTATCTGACTCTCACCCCCGTGGTTGGATATTTAGGGTGCCTCCTATTTTCTGTACCCCATTGTGATTAACACACTTGTAGATCGATCTCTGCTCACATCCTGAATTGTTTCCTGGGGGAAGACCTAGAGTATGCTGGTCTCTGAAGCTGTTGATAACACACATTGCCGATGGTTCTTTGAAATATTCTTTCTAGGAATGTCTTTTTAAGTGCCATTTTCCAAATCCTGGCCACATCTGGGGGCTGTTTCATTTTTCTCTTTCATATCTGTTCTTCTGATAGGTGAAAGATGATACTTTACTGCTTTAATCAGCATTTCCTTGATTTTATTAGTAAATTGAACATTTTTTCATGTTTGTTAACAACAACAGAAAAGGAAATGGGTTCAGGGTGGCTTTGCTGGATTGCCTGGGCTGGGCTGAAAACAAAATGAGGATTCAGGTAAAGCTGGAAAAGATTAATAAAGTTGAATTCTAGTGTTATTAACCAAGAGTGCCTCTGTCAAGTTAATGGAAGCATCCACCTTACACTTGGTATTAGTGAATCTTAAGCCCCCTTCTAATTGCGTTTTATTGTTCCTTATATTGTCCCTACCTGAGCCAGGCTGGGCCCCAGCAGCCCTGAGTATAAATCAGTGTCTGGTTTTCTTGGTGAGCGAGTGCGGGGTGGGACAGTACTGACCTGGCCTCTCCATAGGTGTTCAGCTGCAGGAGTTCCTGAGTCCAAGCCCTCGGGAGCACTGAACACCTTCTCTCCCAGGTGGCTGGCGCAGCGACTCAGGTACCGAGGCGGCTCCACAGGGTAGCAGTTCTTTGCTCCGGTAGCGAGTGTTGACAAGTCCTCGTAGTACAGTGCATGGCTGACCTTGCATGCCCCGGTGGTGTATGACTTAATCATGAGGAAGTTATGGCCTGGAGCCCCAGATGATAAAGGCATTTCATTCCAGCACCAGGGATAATCAGGCAGCAACATCTTATGGCTGCTTTCTGAAAGATCTCATTGCGCTTAAAGAGCTAGATCTAAAAAGCTGACAACTCTTTTTATTCTCTTCCAGGTGGAAAGTAAGGCAATGACACCGACGACCTGTTCCTGAGCTGGCACATTAACTTACTGTACGCTATTGTAACTCTGTGAGGTAACTTCCACGCTCTAGTACCTTCATCCTTCTCATGTCAAACAGTCTGAAAAACTTGATAAAACTATTCCAATAAAATATCTTGTCAAAAGAGTTTGTATAAACAATCAGAAGAGGTATCAAGTGCTATTCTAAGGTGGGCTAACCTCATATAACAACCTCCCCCCACCCCCCGCAAAAAAAAAAAAATAATAAAGCAGCTTAAAGAACAAAGGACCTGCCAGATGGGAGGGTGGTTCTGTTGTGGGCCAAATCAGTCAGGGTTCCTGCCTGGTTGTGGCTCTGTCTTCAGTACGTGGTTCTATAGTGGTTGTGGTCATCTGAGCTCAGGGAAGGACGGAGTGTGGCGCCTGCTTCTTAAGGTCTTGGTCCGGAAGTGACCCACCATTCTTCCACTTAGTTCCACTGAAGAGAATGTAGTCATGTGACTGAGGGAGGCCGGAAGTTCTATTCTTTTGAAAGAAGGGGGTGTGTATCTCTACCATGGCTGACTTCTTTTTAAAATGGCACCATTGTCAACAAGCTAGCTTGCATAATGGCTTTATTTGTTCCTGCATATAATCTCAACTCCAGGAGAAAAGTCACCAGATTCAAGCTGTTAAAAATGAAGCTCTGCCTGCCATAGCAGGGAGGGGGCTTCTTGAATACTGGAGGTTGGGGGGTGGGGTACACAGGCATGTACTCCATATCCTGTCACCTGAACCATGAACAGTACACACATGGTGCCCTGGCACTGTTTCTGCCCCAGCTGTGACTTCACGGAGTGACAAGGACCATCCATAAGCCCTGACAGTGTGACTGTTGGTGTTGGATTTGTACTGACAGGCTCTAATCCGGGTCTGAGGGGGCTCGTTTCCTCGGCTCCCGGGTGTCAGGAGGTACAGTGAGACAAAGTGGTCCAGCTGTGTACCTTCCACACATTCCACAGGGCCAGTTTACTACATCTGGATCAACAAATCAAGCAACTGCTTTTTTTTATGGTTTCTCATTCTCAAAGAAATGGGGGTGGGGTGGGAGGGTGTTTCAGTTTCCATTCCATAAATAGGTTATCAATACTGTTTCTGCCTGGTGTCTTGTTCAGTGGTATTTGTTCTAGACCAGTAGTTCTCAATGTGAGCATGCATCAGAATCACCTGGAGGGCTTGCTGGGCCCACCCGCGGCATTTTAATTCTGTCGGTCTGGGTGGGGTGAGGATTTGCACAAGTATCTAGGTCATGCTGATGCTGCAGGTCAGGGAACCACACTTGGCCAAATGACTTCTGCCTCGGTGTGGTCCAGTATCGCAGCCACCAGCCACATGTGCTGTGGAGCACATGAAATGTACCTAGTGCAATTGGGGAACTGCATTTTAAATTTTACGTAAGTCAGCAGAATTTTAAAAGCGATATGTGACTCATTTGCTAGAAAACTTACATTTAGAACTGAGTGTGTGATTCTGTTTTTTCAACTGTAAATTTTATGAAATCTAAATGCACATTAGGAGTTTCTAATGAAAATTTAATGTCCAAATTAAGCATTTGCAACACACTGGACTTGGAAGACTTAATGCAGTAGAAAAGAATTAAAATATCTCATATAAAAATACTGTTTACATGTTGAAATAATAATATTTTAGATAATGGTATAAATAAAAATTAAAATTAATTTCACTTTTACTGTGGCTCCTAGGAAATTTAAAATTAGATAAAATTCACTATATTTCTGTCAAAAACTACAGTGCCACTCTAGATCATCCAAAGCCCAAGGACAACATTAAATATCCATATTTTATCACAAAGAACAACTAACAATTTACTAGTCCTTTTTTTTTTTTGTCTTCAGATTTGATCGGAATATTTAAGTGTAGTGCTTAAGAGCTTTCTGAAAAGCTCAAGTTCGTATTTTTCTTTACAAATACTATGTTAATGGTAAGAGATCAAATAGCTCACAAGTGTGTGCGTTTGAAAAGTGAAAGTTCCCTGTTCCTTAGTGGTACTCCCCAGAAGTCTTAAACAGTCACTATTTACAGTGTCTTTTGCATCCAGAACTTTCTGTTCGGTCACAAGTATGTATCTTTAAAAATATAAACATCCTACGTCGCCTACTGTGTTATCTGATTTTTCTTATCTTACTGTGTCATAAGCCTCTTTCCGTGCTAGCACGAGTAGTTCTCATCCTTAGCACACTGGGTGTACCCTGACTTTTTGGCCGGTCTGCTGTTGATGTGCACTGCATTGAAGGGAATGTATATATTTTAAGTTTTGATAGAAGGTGCCAAGCTTTGTCCAAAAAGTCATCCCTGTTTACTGTCCATCATTTCCTGACACCATCACCAACTTAGCATAACTTTTGGTCTCTGCCAAGGGTTGGAAGGGGTTCACCTTCCTGAGCTACTGGGATGCTTCAGTGGAAGTGTTTGACAAGCACTAGGTGGTAGAAGGGGCTTTGGAGTTGGAAAGCTTGGAATTGGGTCAGGCCTTGGTCATTTCATGAGGCTTGAGCAAACTGTGAGTCAGAATCGACGGCAATGGGTTTGGGGCTTTTTTTTTTTTTTTTTCCCCGAGTAAACCAACATGTTGGTTGTTGTTTCTTTATAAAGAGTGGCAGGCAGGCGGTGAGCCTGGAAGGCACTTTATTTAACAGATGCCATAAACCAAACCAGCTGCTGTGCAGTTGACTCTGACTCACGGCACCCCGATGTGCGTCATAGTAAACTGTGCCTCACTGGGTTTTCAGTGGCTCATTTGCAGAAGTAGATCACCAGGCCTTTCTTCCGAGTCCATCTTAGTCCGCAGTAAACCAGTAACGAGGGCCACGTGAAGTGGCACCTGCGCCTGCCTCAGTTGCTCTCCTCCTGTTCCTGAATTAGAACCAACCAGCTGTTATGGGCGGGACCCAAAGCCATGTCAGAGCTTGTGGTGCCCCGTGTGCTTCAGTGGCCTGGAAAGCTGCGTTGCTCTTGCCGTTCCGGTGCGTGGGATGCAGTATCAGGCGCTGTCACAAGATGTCACCAGAAGCCCTCTGTCGAATATTGACTCCTCATGAGAAGTCAGGTGCACTACCACAGGAAGAGCAGACATTGCCAACCCCTCAGCCCTAACTCAGTTTTTGTAGGTTAGTAATGCCACTAAAGAGTGGGGATATATTTTCAAATGTGTTTTTAATTAACCATCCAAATTCAGTTTTGCAGAGAGCCTAAGACCATACTCAAAAGATAGGTTCTGAAATGAGTTCCCTAAACATCACTGGGTGAAGTGTTTTGTGGTTTTCAAGTTTTCAACTGGAGTCAGGATCTCTGACTCTCAGTAGTACTGCAAATGTTGTGAGATTGCGTTGTCTTGGGGAACATGCTGAGGGGGAAACTAGTCTGTCTTCTGTTTGGTCTGGTATGAACTTTTCCCCAGAAAAATGTTTATTTGCTTTATTTTGCTGAAGTGATATTAAAACTTGAATTCACAGTTTGTTATAAAGTTGAATAGATACCGTAGAAAGAACAAGAAGGACAGGGTTTAGCGGGTGGTATGAGATGTTGCATTAAAGGTGGTGTTTCTTTTGTTTGAGCATGTTATCCTCCTTTCTGCCTTTCATTGGAATATTTGAGGGGAGCTCTACAAAAAACCACATTTGTAAAAGGCTACACACCCCTGAGCTGTATTACAAGGTCTTCTCCTTAAAATGCATTAAAAGCTAGGGTTTTCTTGCAATAAATGCTACAAAAAATATCTTTTAAAAAACCAAAGTGGCTCTTTAATTTTGTATCATTTCAAACTGAAACTAAAGCAACTTTTGTAGACTACTCTGCTTTGACAGAATCTTAAGAGGGTGGGGGGTAAAAAGAGTCCAGTAAGAAGACAGTGTTAATGCATCAGTATTTCTCTTTCCAAGGAGGCTTGGTGGTACAGTGGTTAAGCACTCGGCTGATAACCAAAAGGTCAGCAGTTTGAGCCCACCAGGCACTCCATGGGAGAAAGATGTGGCAGTCTGCTTCTGTAGAGATTACAGCCTTGGAAACTCTGTGGGGCAGTTCTGCTCTGTCCTTTAGGGTTGCTGAGTCAGGATTGACTCCACAGCAGTGAGTCTGGTTTCTCTTTTCTGCTCTGACACAAACATTCCCTGGAGACCAGGAGTCATTAGAAATGTTACTGTAGCAATGTTCCTATAGCAATGTGCAGAGAGCTTACAGAGCTCCAGGGAAAAGGCTAAACCATCTCCGTTGGTGCAGACAGGTGTGAGCTATGGAATCACCGGTGCAAGTGATCACTGGCCTCTCCTTGGTGAGCGTTTACTTCATCACCCTTCCAGCTCTGGCCAGTCCTTCTCCTGCTACTTCTGCCTGTCCACCATAAGACAGTGTGGTAGGCATGCTTTGACTGTTTGGTCCACTAAAGTCAAAGTCCACCTTCCCTCTACTCCACCCAAGTTACACACCCCATTCTGATGGGGGAGGGTGAATCTTGGAAGCTTTGTCTAAAGCACTGTCTCCCCCCTCCATCTCTGTGACTCCATCTGTTACCATGGGTTTAAATCTGATATATGGTAATGACTCCCAAACTCTATTTCTAGCCTAGGCCTCTCCCACTGAAGTCTAGAGTTGCATATCCACCATATGCATGTCACTGTATCAGGTGGTAGAAACCCTACCAGTCTTGTATTCTGTGAGGTACCAAGAAGCACTGTTGCCTGAATGCTTTGATACAAAATAAGATACATTGTGTACTGGAATCTAGTATAGGAAAGCAGTATGAAGCATCGGGTTTAAGATGAAGTTTGTAGGAAGAAAGACAAGTGGAGAAAATTGGGTCACTTTGATTTTTGCTGTACATAAAGAAAAACCAGCTTTATTCAATCCCAGGGCCAGAGAGCCTTGGGAGCTGATCAGGGGTATTTTGCAAGAGTTGGGCTTGAGCAGCAGTAGTTCAAGTTCTTGTGAAAAACTGCTGGTAATATGGCAGACCCACCATGTTTCCTGATTGAAACTCCAGGCTATAGCAGGATCATTTGTGATTTGATTTTTATAGTTCTCAAAAGAGTAGTAAGGTCTGTTTAAATACACATTTGCTTATAAAAGCATAAACTCCATCAAGGTAAAGAAAACCAGAATGGTGCCATTATATATAAAACTGTTTCTTACGTATCCAAAAGGACTATTTTGTGATAATTGATAGAAATATAGCAAAAAAATTTTTTTGCTTGATCTCCTGTTCTGAATCTAAGTTTTTTCTGTAGCCACATTATTATATGGTTTATGGTTATGAAGACAGGTACCAGACTTCAACCTGGCAAATATAAAGACTTCAGGGTCATTATGGAAACCTTGCAGGAATTTGAATAATTCTCGAGACTTGAAACAAAACGGGTATTAGCATGATCTCATCCACATGTCACAAAGATCATTCTGGTGTTTGTGTGAGGTAGAGGATGGCTTAGAGGGGCAAAAGTGGAAGCAGGGAGACCACAAACTCTGGGTGAGAGATTATGGGGCCTGGGCCCCCATAGATGGGTGGCGGAGGGCAGAGACAGTAGTGAATTCATTTGAGATCTTTGTTGTGAAATGAGCAGTACGTGCAGGGCACAGAGAGGAATAGGGTGATGCCTAGCTTTTCTTGGTGTCACTTACCGGGACAGGGAGGAAGGAGGGGGACATGATGAGGAAAGAACAGGCTTGGAAGGAAAAGCCAGGAGTTTAATTTTGAACATGCTTATTTGGGATGTTTACCAGATTATGATGTAGAGATGTCAAGGAGGGAAGTGGATATGCAAGTCTACAGTTCAGTGGGAGAGGTCTAGGCTAGAACTAGGATTTAGGAGTTATTAGCATGTAGTGGGTTTAAGCCATGTTGGCAGATGGAATCACAGAGAGGGGGAGACAAGGCCTATGGGAGAAAGAGGGAGAAAAGGAGAAGAAAAAGAAGTATAGAAGTAGTAGTATTGGACCCAAGACTGAGCTAGCGCTAACGAATATGGACATTGAGAATAAAGGAAAATTACAGTATAGCATCTCAGACAGCAAGAAAATAGCGTTCAGTAAAATAGGAAGTGAGTGATACTTAAAATAATAAATGTACACATATCTCCTCAAACAATAAAATAATTTAGTTAGGTGGTGTTGTGTGCCATCAAGTTGATTTCAACTCATAGTGTGACCCTATATGACAGAGGAGAACTGCCCCACAGGGTTTCCAAAGAGTGGCTGGTGGTTTTGAACTGCTGACCTTTTGATTAGCAGCCGAGCTCTTAACTGCTGTGCCATCAGGAACCCTCATAAACTACCAGAGTCAAAAATGTTCCAAGGAGGGATCTTTACGCTTCAGCTTATCTCTGTGAGGCAGACAGCCTCGGAGCTCAACCCTGCTAAGAAACACCTGCTCTGGTTTATCTTCCTGCAATGAACAGACTATGTTGCACGTTCTTCTGAAATTGTTCTCAACAAGATAACCACAGAACAGCTGTAGTGGGCCTCAGCCATTGTAGCAGGTTTTCTACACCATCTTAACTTCAAGTGACCTATCAGCTCATTGAGTGAAAAATACATATAAGCTCCCCACCTCTGGGGTGGAGACTTAACATGCTAATGAAAAAAAAAAACAATTTCCTCCTCCATCCCAGGGGATCAAACCCTTGTCTAGAAAAAATGCATAGTCATCCCCAAACCCTCCGCACCTGTATGAAGGTCAGTCCTAAATATTCATGATGACTTTGCATCTCCTTGTCTGCTTGCTGTAAAAGCCCACACTGCCTCAAGCTGCCTGCAAGCAGCCCTGATTGCTCCTTTCTTGCGCAACAAAAAAAGGCACATTTCTTCTCTCACCTCGGCCTCTTGTTTATTGGCTTTAACAAGTCATGCGGTAGAACTTGGGGTTTCTACCTGGGAGCATTTCTGGTGAGCCATAGCTTGGTTCCTTAGACGGGCTGTGTCGGGGACCCCACCTGATGTCTGGTGCCACCCAGAGAGTTCTCCAGGAGACCTCAGGGCATTCCTAAAGACCAACGCGCCTCAGACCCAATACTGACTCTGTGGGAGACAAGAAACACACCTGGGGTTATTTGGTAAGTACCTAGGTAAGGTCTTAGAATTCTGAGTCCCAAGAAGCGAAAGTATTGACTGTTGAGGGTGTAAAAGGCTCTAGGTACCTGTTGGTGCACCAAATTAGGTTGTGTGAATGTGTAAGTGTGTGTGTATCCAGAAAATGAATGTTCAAGAAATCCTGGAAGATGCATCTTTAAAAACTGGGAATATTTTCGGTCAGACTCTATGAAAAAGATGATTTTCTTTTGTAACACCACATGACCTCAATATAAATTGGCAGATGAGGAAAAGTAGCAGCAAATTGGTCTCTAAATTATACTATCCTCCAACTTGATCTTTTCTGTACTTGAGAGGGTAAATGAGATGAAAAGTGTTATGTAAAAGCTTTCATGACTCTGTATCAGCACAAAGAGTTACAGAAAAATGTAAAATCTTCGTTCAGAAAGGGACTGATAAAGTACAACTGCCAGTCCTCCCTCCTGACCCTGAGGAGCGTCTTCCAGCTCCTGCTGCTTCAGCACCCACACCACCCCCTCCCTATGCTCTGCTTCCATCCAACAGAGCTGCTGTGCCAGCGACAGCCCCCACTGTTAAGCCTCCTCAATCTTTGTATCCACCCCTCCTGGGTCCTTCTGTCCCAGTGGTGGGCTCATCCCCCCCCCCCACACATACGGAACGGAATGACTTGGGCACCCTGATTGAGCTATTAGAGAAAGTGAAAATAACCTGGGAAAGACTGGTTCTCAAGAGAGCCATAGTATCTTAAGACCACGTTCACAAGTTCACTGATCTGGATCCCAAGAGCCCTAAAAATGCCTGAATGGTCAATATAGTTTTTATAGGACAAAGTGCTCCCCAATGTTAAAAGAAAGCTTGAGAAATATAGGGTTAAAAATCTCTCGGCTAGTGGAACTGGCCTGCCAAGTTTACTCTGACATAAGGAGCAAGAAAGAAGAAAGTTGCAGACCAAAAGCGCCAGGCAGCCTTCCTAGCTCCTGCCTTACAGGCTGAAGGCCAGCCCTCAAGAAAACAAAGAGACCAAGGCCAAAGAGCCTAGAAGGCCCCACACCCCTTTGGAAAGAGACCAGTACAGCTGGTGTAAAGAGAAAGGATATTGAAAGTGAGAGTGCAAAATACCAAGCAAAAAAACTAAAGAAGTGACCCAGTGCCCAGTCGTGCCACTAGAAGATAATTCAGACAGGGAACCAAAGAAGTCTTCTACTCGAGCCTCTGGTTATAATGACGGTGGAAGGAGAACCTGTAAAGTTTCTGGTCGGTACTAGAGCAACTCACTTCTGACTTGCCTCCCTCCCTCCCCCCGCCCCACCTAAAGCAAAAGCTACCTGGACAAGGTGGACAGTGTCTGTTGTGGGAACATCAGGAAAAGAAGAGCACCCTCCCTTCCTACAACCTCTAACTTGTTCTATACAAAAAAAAAAATCGCAAACACACTCCTTTATGAAAAATGAGTGGCAGTTACAAGTGGCCCTCACTACCAGGCCACCAGCTATGAAGAAGAAGAACATTAACAAAGGTTAGTTGATCCAGATATCAGAGATGCAGTAGTGCCATAGGTGTGAGCCAACAAAATACCGGGGAGAACAAAAAACATCCCTCCCCCATTGTCATTACATTGTTACCTGGTATAGTTCCCCCAGAGCTTAAGCAGTATCCCATCCGAGCTGAAGCCTTGACAGACTGGGCAAAATCATCACCAGATACCTGAAAGATGGACTACTCAGACTGTGCCAGTCACAGTTCAATGTCACCATCCTGCTAATGAAGAAGAAAAATAGAAAACACTGGTTCGTTCAAGATCTTCGAGCTGTCAACAAGGCAACACAGTCCACCCTATAGTCCCCAGCCCATATACCCTGCCGTTGGCCTTGTCGTCCACCTTTTTCAGGTTCACGGTGCTAGACCTGAAAGATGTCTTCTTTTGCATCTGAGGAAAAAAGTAAAAAAAAATCTTTGCCTTCAAGTGGGAATACCCAAGAACAGGACAAACAGCAGTTGTGTTGGCAAGTCCTTCCACAGTACTTTAAAAACAGTCCTACTCTTTTTGGATCAGCTTTATCCCAAGAACTGAGACAACTGACCTTAACCAATGGTGTCCTCCTCCAATATGTGGAGACCTACTCATCACCAGTCACAGACTTGAACTGTTTACCGATGGAAGCAGTTACATGAAACGAGGAAAAAGAAAAGCTGGATATGTGGTGGTCACTTTAGAAGAGGTTCTAGAGGCTAACGTGCTTCCCCCAGGTACTTTCTCCCAGAAGGCTCAGCTCATTGCCATGAATCATCAAAGGTAAGCGATCAACTATTTATATTAATTCTAAGTATATATTTGGGGTAGTTCATGCACATGGGGCAATCTGAAAGGAAAGAGGGCTCCTAAGAACAGAAGGTAAGGATATTAAATATTCTCAAGAGATCTTACGAGTTTTACAAGCCATCTCATACCCACCCAAGTAACAGTAGTACATTGCAAAGATCATCAGAAAGGGACACCACAGTGGCCAAGGGTAATTACAAAAAAGATGCAGCAACAAAGAAAGATGCAATCCAACAGAAACCTATTGTAGTAGCCGCACTAATTCCCCATTTAGAGTTACCACCACCTGACCTCCACCTGGACTCTTCCCAACACGACAAAGACATTGCCAAGACCTGGGGGGCCACTTTAAACAAAGATGAGTGGCTGTACACCCCCCATGTAAAGATTTTCATTCCGTCAAAACTCATGCTCACCAGTCTACCCATTATGGATGCAATGGACTATATGATTGGATTAAGAGACATTTAATTGGGCCAGAGGTCCATGCCACTATCTCAGTAGTGGTAAAGAGCTGCCCCACCTGCATAAAAAATAATCCCAAGAACACTGCTGAAGTGCCCCCAGGGGTCCAGCGAACTGGGGCAATGCCTAGAGACTACTGACAAGACTGAAAAGGCCACCAAGGTTGTGAAGAACCTCCTGAATGAAATCATCCCTCAGTTTGGGCTTCCTGTCTCCGTTGGCAGTGACATCAGGCCCCATTTTATGAACTTGGTAGGTAGAGTCAGTGGCAACTGCCCCGAACATTAATTGGATTTTACAGCCTGGAGACCCCAGTCTAGTGGTAGAGTGACATAACCAGACTCTAAAGAGACACCAGCAAACCTGTGCTAAGAGATCAAGTTGGTATAGACAAAGGCACTACCTACGGCTCTCTTGAGAGTTTGATCCACCCCTAGAGGCAAACTGAAACTTAGCCCATTTGAACTATTACACCGGCGCCCTTTATTAGAGAACCCCAATGTGACCAACATAGCCTGCTTTAATAATGACCAACCTCCCTCCCTCCACAAGGTTAAAGATGTTCAAGTTACTAAATACCTGCAGTCTCTTTGGGCGACTCCGTCTTCTTTCCCCAAGTATGCGCACCTGAGAATCCCACCTGAACCAAAAGTATCCCTGCCCCTTTTCCAGCCTGGTGATTAGGTCTCCTAAAAGCCTGAAAGTCAGAGTCTCTCAAGCAAAAGTGGACCGGTCCTTTTGAGGTGTTACTAGCAGCTCTGACCTCCATCAAGCTCAGCAGTCTCAAAGTTTAGCTCCACTGCATCCTAGTAAAGAAAACTGTTCCATCAGACATAGAAGGACAAACTCGTCAGAACTGTGAGAACTGGACTTGAAAACCTATTTAAGTACTTGTTTACAAAACGCCCTCCTGCATAGATCCAATCCCAAAATAACTCTTAATCTTGTTCATTGTACTATATACACTGCCTTTTTGTTTCTTTATGCTGTGTTTAAACAAGTCAGATTGATGAGAGGCTGAGAGCCCTCTAGCCACCATAAAAACAAAAACCAAACCCACTGCTGTGGAGTCAATTCCGACTCATAGCGACCCTATAGGACAGAGTAGAACCGCCCCATAGAGTTTCCAAGGAGTGCCTGGTGGATTTGAACCGGCATCCTTTTGGTTAGCAGCTGTAGCTCTTAACCAGTATGCCACCAGGGTTTCCTAGCCACCATAAGAAATAGTCATGATTGTTGCTATCCTTCTCCAAGAGATTCTCATAGCCCAAGCTAAGTGGTAAAACAATCAATTCATTCAACTTTCCAACTCTGCTTCCTGGGGAGATAATCTGAGGAATTGTTAGATCTGTCATCCATTCCCTACTTCCTCTGCTAATTTAAAAGTTCCCTAGAAAAGCCCTATTCCCTTATAGGACACAACAGACTTGGTTCACAATTGCCCAGTAGTTTAAAATGGGCATTGGTCGTAAGTGACCAACACTCAAAGAAAAGGAAGGAATGAGGCAGACAGCCTCAGAGCTCAACACTTCTAATACCTGCTCTGGCTTATCCTACAATGAACAGAATAGGCTGCACACTCTCCTGAAATTGTCCTTGACAAGATAACCACCTCTAGTGGGCCTCAACCAGTTTTAGCAAGTTTTTTTCTTAGACTTCAAGTGACCTATGAGCTCATTAAGTGAAAAATATATACAAGTACCCCACCTCTGGGTGAAGAGTTAACATACTAATGAAAAAAAAAAAAACAAACAAAAAACCAATTTCTTCCTCCACCCCAGGGGATTGAACCCATGTCTAGAAAAAATGCATAGTCATCCCCAAGCCCTGAGTGCCTGTGTGAAGGTCAGTCCTGAATATTCATGATGAATGCGCATTTCCTTGTCTGCATTCTGTAAAAGCCCACCTCCCCAAGCTGCCTTGGAGCAGTCTTGGAGGCACCAGCCCCGATTACTCCTTTCCTCTCACAATGACATAAAGGAGCCTTTCTTCTCCCACCTTGGCCTCTTGTTTATTGGCTGTAACAAGTCATGCAAAGAAGCTGGGGTTTCCACCCGGCAACAGCTAGTAAAGCAATTAGTGATGTGAGGATTCCATACAGCATTGTCTTGAGAAACAATTAATTACTGATTTACTCTAAAACAGCTCTAGTCTGATGGAACCCCTGCTGAGAATTTGCATTTCTAACAAGTTCTTAGGAGATGCTAATGCTGCTGGTTAGGGACCAATTCTGAGAACCACTAGTAGAACAAACCAGGGCTCCTCCAAACTGACGAAAACCTGTTCCCTTGGAGTTGATTCTGATACATAGCAAACCTATATGTCTCAGAATCGACTGGATGGCACAGACTGACAGCACAGATAATTCTTCAAAAGAGCAAAATGTCTAAATCCTTGACAAAGTTCTACCCCATAGAATTCAAAAACCTATCAAAAATTCACAATGACCAAGTGGGATTCATACCAGGTGTGCACGGATGGTTCAACATTAGAAAAACAATCAGTGTAATCCATCACATAAATGAAAGACAAGAACCACATGATCTTATCTACTGATGCAGAAAAGGCATTTGAAAAAGCCCTACATCCATTCCTGATGAAAACTCTCAGCAGAATAGGAACAGAAAAGAAATTCCTCAACATAATAAAGGGCATTTATACAAAGCCAATGGCCAACATCATCCTAAATGGGGAGAGTCTGAAAACATTCCCCTTGTATCACCACTCTTATTCAACATCGTGCTGGAGGTCCTGGCCAGAGCAATTAGGCTAGAAAAAGAAATAAAGGGCATCCAAATTGGTAAGGAAGAAGTAAAAGTATCCCTATTAAAAAATGATATGATCTTATACACAGAAAACCCTAAAGAATCCACAAGAAAACTATTGGAACTAATAGATTTCAGCAAACTATCAGGATACAAGATAAACATCCAAAAATCAGTTGAATTCCTCTACACCAACAAAGAGAACTTCAAAAATGAAATCACCACATCAATACCATTTACAGTAGCCCCCAAGAAGATACTTAGGAATAAACCTAACCAGAGACATAAAAGACCTGTACAAAGAAAACTACAAGACACTATTGCAAGAAACCAAAAGAACTACGTAAGTGGAAAAACATACCAACTCATGGATAGGAAGACTCGACATTGTGAAAACGTCATTTCTACCCAAAGAGATCTATAGATACAATGAAATCCCGATCCAAATTCCAACGGCATTTTTTAACAAGATGGAGAAACAAATCACCAACTTCATATTGGAAAGGGAAGAGGCCCCGGATAAGTAAAGTGTTACTGAAGAAGAAGAACGAAGTGGAGGCCTCTCACTACCGGATTTTAGAACCTATTATACCACCACAGTAGTCAAAACAGCCTGATACTGGTACAACAACACATACATAGACCAGTGGAAGAGAATTGAGAACCCAGATGTAAATTCATCCACCTATAAGCAGCTGATATTTGACAAAGGCCCAAAGCCTGTTAAATGGGGAAAAGACAGTCTCTTTAACAAATGGTGCTGGCATAACTAGATATCCATCTGCAAAAAAATGAAACAAGACCCATACCTCATACCGTGTACAAAAACTAATTCGAAATGGATCAAAGACCTAAATATAAAATCTAAAATGATAAAGATCATGGAAGAAAAATAGAGGCAATGCTAGGAGACCTAATACATGCCATAAATAGTATACGAACCATAACTAACAATGCGCAAACACCAAAAGAGAAACTAGATAACTGGGAGCTCCTAAAAATCAAACACTTAGGCTCATCAAAAGACTTTACCAAAAATAGTAAAAAGACAACCTACAGACTGGAAAAAAATTTTTGGCCACGACATATCCAATAAGGGTCTAATTTCTAAAATCTACAAGATACTGCAACACCTCAACAACAAAAAGACAATCCAATTAAAAAATGGACAAAGGATATAGACACTTCACAAAAGAAGACATTCAGGTGGCTCACAGATATATGAGGAAATGCTCACAAGCATTAACTATTAAAAAAAAAACTATTAGAGAAATGCAAATCAAAACTACAGTGAGATACCATCGCACCCCACCAGGGCTGGCAACTGATCCATAAAACACAAAATAATAAATGTTGGAGAGGTTGTGGAGAGATCAGAACACTTATGCACTCCTGGTGGGAATATAAAATGGTACAAACACTTTGGAAAACAATTTGGTGCTTCCTTAAAAAGCTAGAAATAGAAGCAGCATATGATCCAGCAATCCCACTCCTTGGAATATATCCTAGAGAAACAAGAGCCATCACATGACTAGATATACGCACATCCATGTTCATTGCAGCACTGTTCACAACAGCTTAAAGATGGAAACACCTAGGTGCCCATCAACAGATGAATGGGTAAACAAATTATGGTACATACAAACAATGGGATACAACACAACGTTAACAATGAATCCGTGAAACACATCACAACATGGATGAATCTAGAGGGCATTACGACGAGTGAAATGAGTCAGTCACAAAAGGATAAATACTATATGAAACCACTATTATAAGAACTCAAGAAAAGATTTAAACACAGAAGAAAACATTCCTTGAGGGTAGGGAAGGAGGGGGAGGGCAACTCACTAACTAGATAGTAGACAGGAATCATCTTAGGTGAAGGAAGGACAACACACAACACAGGGGAAGTCAGCACAACCAGACCAAAGGAAAAGCTAAGGAGTTTCCTGAACACAACCAAACACTTTGAGGGACAGAGTAGCTGGGGCTGGGGCCTGGGGACCATAGTTTCAGGGGACATCTAGGTCAATTAGCATTACAAAGTTTATTAAGAAAATGTTCTGCATCCAACCTTGGTGAGTGGCATCTGGGGTTTTAAAAAGTTGCGATCGGCCATCTAAGATGCATCAGTTGGTCCCAGCCCACTTGGAGAAAGGAGAATGAAGAACACCAAAGACAAATAAAATATTAGCCCAAGAGACAAAAACCCCAAAAAACTCACTGCCATCAAGTAGATTCCAACTCATAGTGACCTGATAGGGCCTGGTGGAGTCCAACTGCCAGCCTTTTGGTTAGTGGCCATAACACTTAATCACTACGCCACCAGGGTTTCCAGAGGTCCACATAAACCAGGGGCTCCATTAGCCTGAGACCAGAAGAATCAGATGGTGCCAGGCTACCACCAATGATCGCCCTGACAGGGAACACAACAGAGAGTCCCGGATGGAGCCAGAGAAAGTGCAATTCACCAGACTTAATGGTCTGACAGAGATTGGAGGAACCCCGGAAACTATGGACTCTGAACGCTCTGTTAACCCAGAGCTAAAACCATCCCGGAAGCCCACTCCTCAGACAAAGATTAGACTGGCCTATAAAACAAAAAAATTATACTCGTGAGGAGTGTGCTTCTTAGTTCAACCAGATACAGGAGACCAAATGCGCAGCTCCTTTCTGGAGACAGGATGAGAAGGCAGGAAGGAACAGGAACTGGTTGAACGGACACAAGAAATCCGGGGTGGAAAGGGGGAGTGTACTGTCACATTGAAGGGACTGCAACTTATGTCACATAACAATAGGTGTATAAATTTTTGTAGGAGAAATTGAGCTGTGAGATTTCACCTGAAGCGCGCACACACACACACAAGCGCAATGCCTAAAGCCAAACGGTCTTCACTAATTTATCTAGATCATTGTTTGACTCAGAGGTAATTTTAGGAAACCAGTTCTCTCAAGGCTCAAGGAAGGCTCAAAGCTCATCTTAGGGCGATAGCTTGGGTAGGTCACTCCAACCTCTAGAGAACCCAGAAATCTGGATTTGACGAGGATTAAAATTCCGTTTCTCGGCATAAACAGATATTTTTCATTATACAAGCCGATCACTGTACCCCGAAGTTGCCTGGCCCTCGGGCTCGATCCCTGGACGCGATACTCCCGCCAGGAGGAACCGCCATCCCGATCAGTCAATTCTGCCACATTTAATATCCTGCTCCCGCCCGGCACAGCTCTCTGAGCACAGAACGAGTTAGGCACGTCGCTCGCTCTCCGAGCGCCTACCTTTCTTTTGGAGAGGTGAAACTGGGGGTGTGGCGACCGGAACCCCACAGCCTAGACAGGAACCGGGGAGAGGGCGAGTTGCCTTGGCAACCGGAGGCTCTCTCAGCAACCAGCGGCTCCGAGAGATGGCGTCACCAGCCCGCGCCCGGGCCTCGTACCGCCCTTTTGCGGCTACAGCTTGCTATTGGTCTGTGGGTTAGACAGATGCGAGCACTGTCCAATGGTAGGCCCGGTACTCCTGAGGGGCCGGACGTCTAGCCCTCCGGTGCTTGGCGCTGGCGGAAGCTGGGCATTGGCGGCCACCTGGTTCTCCCGTAGGTAGTGGGGATCGTATCGTGGGGGATGCGGGGGTCGGGGCTCAGGATCTTGGGCCGGGGAGCGGGTCGCAGCGGGCGCGAGGTCGCCGGGCGAGCAGAGCAGCTCCGAGCGCGGGGTGGGCCCCCCGCCGGCCCCAGCTGGTCCACGTGGGTTCACGGAGGCCTCGCGTCAAGGACCGATCCCGGGCGGCGTGATGGGTGGGCGGCCCGGGGTCCGTGGCCTAGTGGGGGCCGGGAAGGCCCCCTGGGTCTCCGTTCATCCCGCCAACATCTCGGGGTTGAACAAAGTGTTTCCGAGCCGAGGGAACATCGCGCGAGGTTCCGGGTGGAACCTGGCCTTGATATCACCGTGACCCTGGCCTCGGCCTCTTCCTCTGTACAATCAGAGTTTGAATTAGTGAAGCCACTGGGTGACCTCGAAGGCTTTTCAGCTCTGATTTTGCATGTCCTTTCTTTCCCTTCTCCCTTCTTTCCTTTCCCTTCTCCCTTCTTTCCTTTCCTTTCCCTTCCTTCCTTTCTTTCCTCCCTTGTGTCGGCACCGTTCAAGGCTCTGGGGGTACAGCAGTGAACAAAATAGAAACACGTCTCTAATCTGGTGAATTTACATTCGAAAGGGAAGGGACAGAGAATAAAGAAAAAGATACATGCATTCGATGGTGATAAGTACTATGGGGAAAAATAAAGCAGAAAAAGGAATAAAGAGGCAAGCAGGTGAAGGAGTGAGCCAGGCTGGCAGCGGGGAGAACATCCCAGGCAGAGGGAACCAGCAAGGCACCCAGTGTAGGTGAAGCAAATGGAGCAAAGGAGACAGAAATAGTGGGTGAGGTCAGAGAGATAAGGGGGCAGAGCAGTCATGTAGGACCTTTGTAAGGAAGTAGGCTTTTCCTCTAGGAGAAATGGGGAGCCTTGGGAAGTTTTTCAGCAGAGGTAAGATATAATCTGATTTTGGCATTTTAAAAGTTTTTCTGGGTGCGTTTTTGGAAATCAGCAGGGAGCAGGATCAAGGGTGGGAGCAAGAGATCATTTAGAGGCAATTAGTGACGTCATGGTTTAGAGCTATGGCTGCTAAGCAAAAGGTTGGTAATCCTTATCCACCAGGCCCTACGGGGCAGTTCTGCTGTGTCCTGTAGGGTTGCTATGAGTCAAAATTGACTCAACAGCAATGGGTTTGGGTTTTTTTTTTTTTTTTTGGCATTGTCTAGGTGAATGATGGTGGCTTGGGCCAGAATACAGGCAGTAGAGGTAGTAAGAGGTAGTTGAAATCTGGATGTATTTTGAAGATAGAGCCAACAGCATTTACTGGTGGATTGTTTGAAAGTGTGAGAAGAGAAGTTGTGAGTGACATCAAGGTATTTTCGTTGTTGTTAGTTGCCGTTGAGTTAGCTCCGACTCATGGCCACCCTATGTATAACAATGAAACACTGCCCGTTTCTGTACCCTTTTCATGACCGTTGGTATGTTGAGTCCATTGTTGCAGCCACTGTGTCGATTCACCTCAGAGGGTTTCCCTCATTTTCACTGACACTGTTCACATTTTCACTAACCTCGTTTTTGTTGATCAAGGTTTTTAGCTCCAGCTACACTCAGGATTTTATCAGATGGCCATTGATTGAGGAGACTGACACTGCAGGAAGATCAGGTTTGTGGAGGATGATCAGGAGTTTCAATTTTGATGTGCTAATTTTGAGATGTTTGTGTGTTCGTATGTATATGTGATATATGTATATATAAAATATGTTACATATATATTACTCTGAATTTCTGTAACTTAGACTTCTCCTCTGAACTACACTGCCAGCTTGACCTTAATATATATTGTGTTTTGTAAGTATGGAGCCCTGGTGGCGCAATGGTTAAGAGCTTGGCCACTAACCAAAAGGTCAGCAATTCAAATTCACCAGCCGCTCCTTGGAAACCCTATGGTGCAGTTCTACTCTGTCCTGTAGGGTCACTCTGAGTCAGAATCCACCTGACAGCAATAGGCTTGGATTTTTAAAATTATAAATATATAATGTGTGTAACATGTAACATATGTCACATATATACACGTGACACATACATATGTGTGTATATATATATGTGTGCGTATGTATATATATATGCACACACAGAGTAAGGTTGAGTTGGAGTCCTGTGTGGTACAAATGATCAACGTGCTCTGCTGCTAATTGAAAGGTTGGCGGTTCGAGTCCATCCAGAGGTGCCTCAGAAGAAAGCCCTGGCGATCTGCTTCTGAAAACTCAGCCATGAAAACCCTGTGGAGCACAGTTTTGCTCTGACACCCATGGGGTCAAAGTGAGCTGATGTCGACTCCATGGCAACTAGTTACCGTTCAGCTGCAGTGTAGCTCAGTGGGGAGGCCTGTGTGAGACAGTTGGACTCCTCCGTGTAGAGCTGGCGTTCAGACCAATGAGACTGGGTGGGATCACGGGGAGTGAGAGTGGGTGGGAAGGAAGTGTAGAGGTGCTCAGAGGTCAAGCATGTGAGGAGGTGGGAGAAAAGGCAGGAGCACATGTATCCTGGACGCCAAGTGAAGAAGGCACATCCAGGGAGAAGAGGGGTTGTCTGCGTCAGATGCTCCTGTGAGGCCAGCTAGATAAGGACGAAGTTGGCCGTGGGGTTTGGCTGGCACGTGTCACTGTGCGTGCTGCTGGTGATCTTTTCCCAGAGCAGCTGGGGTGAAGGCTGATGGGAGAAGGCATCAGGAGAATGAGGTGATTGAGAGACAGTGCAAGGAAACAACGCTTGAGGGTTTCACTGCAGAAGAGAGCTGAGAAATGGGGTATACGTGGGGGGCATGGAGTGGGGAGTTATGATGTGGGAAGCTGGAATTGATTCATTAGAAAGGTGGTGGAGGTGAGGGGAGAATTACTTGGTTTGAGGCCCTGAGCAGGTTGGAGGGGATGGGACCCAGTGCACCAGTTGAGGGATTGGCCTCAAGGGAGTGTGGTCATGTGTCCATTGTCATAGGAGATGGCCATGCTGCTGGGTGGGCAAACTTGTGGTGGAGCTTGTGGGGGCTCTTTTGTTTTCTCAGTGGTCAGGAACCAAGGTCGTGTAGTGAGTTGAAGATGGGGCTGGTGGAAGGAGGTGTTGGGGATTTGAAGAGATTGGGAAGGTCAAAGGGAGGTATTGTCGTTTGGGAAGGTGGCTGGACCAGGGGACTGGAGTGGACCTGAAGATCCCTGTGAGGTTAGTGGTTTTGAATGTAAAGTGAGACCCATTGACCTGGTTGTGTGGTTTTTCCAGGCTTGGAGTTGACAGAGTTGGGCAGGAGTCAGTACTAGAGTTGTGGTTTTGCCTGGCAGGTGCTATGAAGGGGAAGAGGTGCGAGGGAGTGATTGTAAGGATGGACCATGGAAATTGGCTGTGGAAATAAGACCACGAGAGGGGTGAGGGACAGTAAGACGCGGTACCATTGGTGGATTGAAGGTGAGGTTGAGGGATTGTAGGATCCCGGGGTACCCACAGTGGGTGGGCTGAGAAGATGGGAGTTGGGATTAGTGAGTGGGACGCTTGGGATTGAGATGACGGTGGACTTGCAGTTATTTTAATGACAGGCTTTAGAGCATGGTCATAGGGGGTGAGGGTCAGTTAGCTGAAGAGTAGAAGCTGGGGTGTGCCAGTGCCATTAATTTAAGTGTGCACATCAGAGCTTTGGGGGTGGCCTGGGTCAGAAAAGAAGCAGAGCCATGTCCTGGGGCAGGCAGTGGGGTTCAGTGCCTTGACTCCTCTGACAGATTTCATAGAGGTTTGTGAGATTGTGGGGGTCCAGGCCCTCTTGGGGTGGGCCACAACCTGTCAGACCACATGAGAGGTGACGTTGGTATGCTGGATGAGAGGGCACATCTCAGCAGTGGGGCCTGGGCTGTGTTTTCAGATGAAGCCTTTTTCCTAAGGCAGACTTGTTTTTTAGGGTCGTGTGTAGTTTCTTCTCAGCCCTAGAGATCTGGCGGCACTAGCCAGTGTTTACTGACCTGACCCCATTGGTGATTAAACCCCCCAGCTAGTTAACCCCAGCTAGCCAGCCTCAGCTAGTTAACCCCAGCCAGTCAGCCTCAGCTAGTTAACTTGTCACCCTCAGCTAGTCAGCCTCAGTTAGTTTACCCCAGCTCGTTATCCCTAGCTAGTCAGCCTCAGCTGTGAGCTGGGCCCTCAGCTTTCTGCTGGTGGAGTTGTTCCTTTGCTTTGTCTCACACCCTGGGGTGAGTCTCTTAACATGAGTTTCTCCTGCTTTTGTTGTAGACATTACAGGAAAGTATAAGGAAAAATATAAACCTTCTTTTAATCCATCCCCTAAAATGCTAGCATATTTCCCTCTTGTCTTCTCCTTTGTTCATATTTGTATGTAATTTTTCTCTTAAAGCAAGGTTCACTTTGCAGACATGGATCTGTGCCCTGTCTTTTCATGGTGTACTGTAAACATCCCCGAGACAACTAAGTGTTCTCTGAGATCACGTTTTCATTGTTCTGTAGGAACGTTCATTTGCAGGAATGAGCCATTCATCTGCCCAGGCTGCTGTTGTTGGACAATTATGTTGTTTTCAGTTTTTTAATGTTAAAAATAATGCTGCCATTATCACCCTTACATGTAAATCTCTGCCCAGGGTTATTTCATTAGGGTAAACTCCTAGAAGTGGAATTGCTGGGCCAAAGACCTTGACGGATGCTGTAGAATTACCTTTTGGAAGGCTGCACCCGTTTGCGTCCCCTCAGCAGTGCACGACACTGTCCTTGCATCATTGGCTGGCCTACACTGGAAAGGATAGTTGAGAAACATCTTTGATGTAAAAAAAAAAAAAAAAGAAGAAGACATTTTTTAAACCTATCAGATGCTAAGTAATGTGTGCACAGAGCTAAAAAGGTCAAATAGTACTGTTGTCATTGTGTGCTGTCAAGTTGATTCTGACAGAGTGGAACTGTCCCGTAGGGTTTTCTAGGCTGTAATCTTTATGGGAGCAAATTGCCAGGCCTTTCTCCTGCAGAACTGCTGGGTGAGTTAGAACCATTGACCTTTCAGTTAGCAGCTGAGCGCTTAACCATTGTAGCACCAGGACTCCTTTCAAATATTACAACAACAGCAGACAGTGTGCCTCCCCAGCCATGCTTCTTAGAGGCAAGTGCAGCCTAACCTTTTAATTATTTCTGCTGGAGTCACTTCCATATTTCTAAAGAATGTGCATATATTGTGGTTTTTTTTGGGAGGGGACTTTCTTACCAATTTTAGGTATAGTCTATTGATTCCCCACTCTAATAGATGTGCCTCAGTTTCATCATCTGTGAGCCTACCTTACTGGTCACAAGAAGTAAATGAGTTAATATTTATAAAATGTTAGAGCAAGATCTGGTGGCTCAGTGGTAGAATTCTCGCTTTCCATGGGGGAGATCTGGGTTCGATTCTCAGCCAGTGTACCTCAAGTGTAGCCACCACCCATCTGTCCGTGGAGGGTTGCATGTTGCTATGATGCTGAACAGATTTCAGTGAAGCTTGCAGACTAAGATAGATTGGGAAGAAAGGCCTGGCAATCTACTTCCAAAAATTGGCCATTGAAAACCCTATGGATCACAACAGTCTCGTCTGCAACTGATCATGGGGATGGCGTAGGACTTGGCAGTGTTTTGTTCTGTTCTGCGTAGGGTCACCATAAGCTGGGTGGACTTGGCAGCAGCTAACAACAGTGGATGGGAAGTTGTATCTCATGCGATTTGCATTTCTGTAATGGCTAATGATGTTGGGGATCTTTGCGTGTACTTATTGTTTGTAGATCTCTGGAGACATGTTCGGTCACATGCATTGCAATCGGGTTATTTTATTGTTGTAACAGTTCATTATAATATTCTGGATACCAAACCCTTGTCAGATATATGATTTGCAAATATTTTCTCCCATCTTGTGGCTTTTCTTTTTACTTTCTTGCTGGCATGGTTTGTTGCACTAACATTTTTAACTTTGACAAAATTGGATTTATCTGCTTTTCTTTTATCCCCTGTGCTTTTGGTGGCATATCTAAGAAACCATTTGCCTAACTCAAGGTCATGAGAATTTACTGCTCTGTTTTTGTCTAAGAGTTTTATAGTTTTAGCTCTTTCATTTAGGTTTATGATCCATTTTCAATTAATTTTTGTGTATGGTGTGAGGAAGGGGTTCAGCCTCATTCTTTTGCATGTGGATGTCCAGTTGTCCCAGCAAATTTGTTGAAACACTGTTCTTTCCCCCATTTATGGATCTTGCACCTCTGTCAAAAAGCACCTGACCATAGATGTAACTAAGTATTATTTTCTGTAACATACATTCAGTGTCTCAATGTTATGAGTCAACATCTCTTAGAAATATTAAAAGAAACCTTTCTATACTATAAAAAAGCCCGTTTTCTCCTCTTTTTTAGCAAATAGACTTAGTGATTAAACCTTTTGATGCTAAGATACAGAATAAATATAGATTGAACTGAACTTTGATAGTAACTGGTATGTAAATATTTGCTAAACTTCTTATTTCTCTAACAAGGTAATTGGCTGGCACAGTCCTCTGTCAACAATATCTCACTCTTGCAAGATTTCCTATTATACAGCTAATTGAAATCTGTAGCCTCTGGCTTGGGGTGCTTCTTTTAGATGAGGCTTAACTGAAGAATATGGAACTTGAAATTTACTGATTCCGTAATGGTAATATCTTTCTTTCAATATGCTATAATCAATTACAGTCCCACATTGACCCAAGTGGAAGGGAGGGGCCCCCTTATGCTGGCCCTTGTGTCCTTTTTGGCATGGCCCCATTTGGTTGTTTCCTTGGTTTCTGGCACAGCCTGATGTTCCGGGTTAACCTTCTACTTTCCTCACCTCTGATGGGGAACCATAAGGAACTCAGGTTCCTTTTTTTTTTTTTTTGGATAATATTTTATTGAGTTTTTGGTGAAAGTTTACACAGCAAGTCGGGTTCCCATTTGACAGTTTCCACACAAATTGTTCAGTGACATTAGTTACACTTATCACAGTGCGTCAGCATTCTCTTTAATTGTGTTTGTTTCCTTTCCTGTACTTAGTTTCCCTGCCTTCTTATCTTTGCTTTTGAGTAATTGTTGACCTTTTGGTCTCAAACCGATAGTTTTTAAGTAGGGCACTGATCTAATGGGTAATATCCTTTATTTTGTGTGCCACTGTGCTGTTTCGCTAAAAGGTGATCTCAGGGAAAGGCTTGCTTCTAGGTTTAAAGAGTATCTCAGGGTGATAGTCTCAAGGAGTCCTTTATTCTCTACTGTTCTAGTTTGTCTGGCCTTTTTTTTTTCTTTTTTTAATAAGAATTTGAGTTTTGCTCCATATTTTTCTCCCACTTGATCCAGGACCAACTATTGTGACCTTGATCAGGATGGTCAGTGGTGTTAACCAGGTACCATCTAGTTGTTCTGATCTCAGGGTAGATGAGATTGTAGCTTGGGGTAGATTCGCTTCTTCTCTGCAGTTTTGGTTACCTTCTTACTCTTTTGCTCCTGGTGAGTAGAGACCTGTAATTGTATCTTAGATGGCCATTTGCAAGCTTTTAAGACCCCACATGCAACTCACTTCATTAGGATGCAGATCATGAACTTTGTGAACTATATTATATTAGTTGACTGAGTTGTCCCAGGAGACTAAGGTCATAAGCCTTCAAACCCAGAAAACCAATCTGTTAAGGTATTTGGTTATGTGTGAGGGGTATCTGTAATTGTGTACTCTGTGAATATATGTGGAAACCCTGGTGGCATAGTGTTTAAGTGCTATGGCTGCTAACCGAATGGTCAGTGTTTCAAATCCACCAGGCGCTCCTTGGAAACTCTCTGGGGCAGTTCTACTCTGTCCTATAGGGTCTCTATGAGTTGGAATTGACTCAGCGACAACAGGTTTGGTTTTTTTTGGTTTTATGAATATATGCCTGCACACACATATCTTTACTTACACGTATATATCGTTACTTCGGTCTCTGCACACATATGTATACACCCGTAACTACCCATACACCTGTATGCCTCTGTTTGTTGACATATGTTTGAAATGTTTTTATTAAAAATAGGTACTGAAAAACAGTCTGTGTATGTTTGCATGTCTTGTTGTTGTTGGGTGCCATCCAGTCGATTTTTGACTCACAGTGACACTATATGATAAAAAAGTACTGAAAAATAGGTACTGAAAAACAGTCTGTGTATGTTTGCATGTCTTATTGTTGTTGGGTGCCGTCCAGTCGACTTTTGACTCACAGTGACACTATATGATAGAGTACAACTGTCCCATAGGGTTTCCTAGGCTGTAATCTTTATGGGATCAGATCACCAGGTGTTTTCTCCTGTGGAAGTGCTGGTGGCTTCGAACCACTGACCTTTTGGTTAGCAGCTGAGCAGTTAACTGTTGCTCCACCAGGACCCCTTATGTTTGCATGACTAGGAATTAAATTATTGTTGCTCAGCTCCAAAAGCACCTTTTGTCCTCTGCTTCCTGATACTCGTGTAGTTTCTGGGACTCTGCAAAACACTTTTGTTTCCAGCTCCTTCTTAGGTTCCACCGAAAGGAGGCAGTAAAGGGAGACTAAGGAGCTCTGGTGGCACAATGTTTAAACACTCTGCAGCTGACCAAAGGTCAGTGGTTTGAGCCCACCCAGCAGCTCCATGGGAGAAAGCTCGGTGATCCGCTCCCGCAAAGATTACAGCCTAGAAAACCCTATGGGGCAGTTCTACTGTCACATGGGGTCACTGTGAGTCAGGATCAACTGGACGGCACCCAACAACAACAGAGGGAGACTAGAATTTGGGATTGGAGTGGGTGTTGAAGTAGTGGGCCACTTCCTTCCTGGAAGAGCCCCATCGCACCCTCAGGGGCACAACAGCAGCCGTGCTCTCTTCAGCGTTCTGGGGCTTTCCCCCGCCGCCCTCCTTCAGGGCTCTAGACTCTGGTTCCTCAACCATTTCTCTGGATTCCTGTTCCCAGGGGTCAGAGCTTTTCCAGTGTTCAGAATACTGTGTTAACTCAGTGCCCCCAATTCTGCGGAATAAAGTATTTACGTTAAAATGACTGCTGGCGTGGTTTCTGTCTTCCTCACCGGCACCTGCCTAATACAGCAGGTGCTGGGCTTTTTGTTTGTAGGTTTGCATCTGTAAAATTGATAGATAAATTATTTAGAAGTCCCATTGCTGGGACAAAGGGCATTTGCATTTTTTACTTGTAATAACTATTGCCCTCCAAAAAGGTTGCTTTAGCGTATACTTTCAACAGTTTTATGATAGTGCTTCGCCTGTACCTTTGCTAGCAGTGGGTATTATCAGTCTTAAATCTTTGTCTGTCCTTACCCAAGAGTAAAGACAAAATTTATCCATAACAAATTATGGGTAACATTGAGAAGAATGGGAATTCCAGAACACTTAATTGTGCTTATGTGGAACTTGTATGTAGAAAGGGGATACTACATGGTTTAAAATCAGGAAAGGTGTGCATCAGGGTTGTATCCTTTCACCATACTTATTCAGTCTGTGTGCTGAGCAAATCATCTGAGAAGCTGGACCATATGAAGAAAACACAGCATCAGGATTGAGGAAGACTCATTCACAGCCTGAGATATACAGATGACACAGCCTTGCTTGCTGAAAGCAAAGAAGACTTCAAGTGCTTACTGATGAAGATCAAAGACCACATACAGCCTTCAGTATGGATTATACCTCAACACAAGGAAAACAGAGATTCTCACAACTGGATCAATAAACATCATGATAAACAGAGAAAAGGTGGAAGTTGTCAAGGATTTCATTTTACTTGGATTCACAATAAACACCCTTGGAAGCAGCAGTTGGAAATCAAATGACATATTGCATTGGGCAAATCTGCTGCAAAAGACTTCTTTAAAGTGTTAAACACAAAGATATCCCCTTGAGGGCTAAGGTACACCTGACCTAAGCCATGGTGTTTTCAGTCACTTCATATGTATGCAAAAGCTGAACAGTGAATAAGGAAGACCAAAGAAGAATTGATGCCTTGCAATTATGGTGTTCACGAAGAATATTGAATATACCATAGACTGCCTGAAGAATGAACAAATTTGTCTTGGAAGAAGTACAGCCAGAATGCTTCTTAGAAGCAAGGATGGTGATACTTCGTCTCAAGTACTTTGAACATGTTATCAGGAGGGACCAGTCCCAGGAGAAGCATGTCATGCTTGTAAGGTAGAGGGTCAGGGAATAAAAGGAAGACCCTCAACGAGATAGATTGACACAGTGGCTACAACAGTGACTGCAACATAGCAACAATTGTGAGGATGGCGCAGGACCGGGCAGTGTTTCATTCTGTTGTACATAGGGGCGCTATTAGTCAGAATCGACTCAGTGCACCTAACAAAAACACCCGAGAGTTATTTTCATTTGCATTACTTTACTTATTAGATAGGATGAATTTTTTTTAATGTTTATTATCAGATATAAATTTTCTCCTGTAAATTACCTGATCATCCTTTGCATATTAAAAAAAAATTTTTCTTATTGTAAGGGCTCTTTATGTATTATGGATATTAACTTATTCTCATATTTGTTACAACTTGTTTTTGGTCTTTTAACAGTTCATGACTTCTTTCTTTTGCCGTACTGGAGTTGTCTCTAGAATGTATCCCAATAAGAACTGTAATAATGGTGTGGCGGGGGCATCTGACCTCCTCTAACTTCACAAGGGGGAAGGAGAATCAAGATCAACAGCCCAAGGCATACTCTTACGAGGAAAGATCAGACATGCCTCCACCCTCCAACCCTTTTACCGATTCAGACACCAACCGTCCCTCCCAGGGCAGTCTACTTCTCTGCTGGGTTCAATAATGTGTTACAGTGGCCACACAGAACTCACAGAAATAAAATTATGGGGTGTATTAGGGAAGTAACAGGTTATAATTCAGGTTCAGGAATGCTCAGGGTACAGTTCTTCCATTAGGACAGCCTCTTCTCAGCCATGCCTGCAGGCATGCCTCTCTCCGGCCCCTTGCACTTTGCCTTGCTTGGACCAAGTGTTAAAAGCTCTTTTAGCTGTGCTGATAGTGCCTGGAGGCCCTAGTAAGCCTCAGCCCGAAGGTACTCAGCTCTCGTACTTCATGGGTTGGTGGGTCTAGCGCCACTGCCAGGTGCCCAAAGCCACCCCACTCTGCCCAAAGGCACTCAACTCTCTCCCTCCATAGGTCTGCACACCCACTGTAACTGCCTTGCTCCATAAGCCAGGAAGCCCACTGCATTGTCCCCTGCTGGTGTCCTGGTTTAGCTGCCTATGCTGCCGCGATTTTTCTGCCACTGCTTCTCGCCATCTCTTGCCATCTCTGGTGTTACCGCTCTCTCTCTTTCTGTCTCCTTGATCTGGAAGGTCTCAGCGCAGTGATCCTGGGTCCAATGGTAGTAGGTGCCTCCGCTGCTGTGAGATTGTCCACTCTTTTAAGCCTAGCAGGATGGCAAAACTGATCAGCCTCCTCTTTAGGGTTCTATACACTTTATTTGCGTGGTCCCACATGCACAACAGTGCCATATCCCTTATTTACATTATTAGTAAGCTATCCAATGCCCTTGGTGGGCCACAAGCACCTCATTTGCATAGCCCTCACTCAGTCATTTCGTAGGAGTTACAAAGATTATGGCTAGAAGGACCGTATTAAGTAATTCACTGCACCACAGGCCATCCCCTGGCTTTTCTAGCCATGGTTCCTTCATACTTGAAGGAATAACTTCCCCCTTCCCAATCATTTTACCAGTCCAAAATTGTCATTAACAGTTAGTCCTTAAGTAGAGCAAAGAGTCCTCAGAGTGCCAGCCATTCAGGTCTGCTGTAGGTATCCATCCATCTAATCTGGTAGGGTTCTGCAAAAGTTGTCTTGTCTTCACCCTTTCTGGCCTCTGATAAAATTTAGCTCAGAGAAGATTATTCCCTAGCTCTGAGCCTCATGAGATATCAGCATAGCAAAACCTTTAAGGGACTTTAGGTTTGGCCACTGTTTGGCTGCTGTACTCCAGTCCAGCAGTGTCTCCTCCTTGAGAACTTACAGTTAAGCATTCCTCTCTAGGGTAACTTGAGATAACTCCTTTCTCTGGGCGGTGATGCTGCTTATTTGATAGATGGTTTTAATCTGCTTTAAACTGTTTTCAATTTTAGAATTAGCTACTCAAAAATTAATGCAATTTTCATGATTCAGAGATTAAAATTGTGTAGAAGTCTTGGTTTTACTTCTCTCCCCTTCTACCCCGTTACTTTCCCGCCCCCATAGGTAATGACTGTTACTCGTTTCTTGTTTTATCTTCCAGATTTCCTCTTTGCAGATACAAGAAGATCCTTACATACACACATGTTTTTCTTATTCTCCTCTCCTTCCTTACACAGCGGATAGCATGGTCGATGAACTGCCCTGCCTCTTACACTTTCCATTTAACAATGTATTTTGGAGATCTCTCCATATCAGTTTATAGAAATCTCTATCCTTGTTGCCACAACTACTACTGCTAATTAATTAAATATTTACCGCTGCATAAGGCTCCGCAGCTACTTAAGGCTCTGTTATGTGGATGTGCCACGGTTTATTCCATCTACCTCCTATTGCCAGACCCTTGGGTCCTTTCTGGTCTTTTGTTATTATAGGTGCACCTGGAGGTACCTTGTGCAGGTGTACCTGGAGGGTGGATCCCTGAAAGGGGGGTTGTGGGTCAAAGAATAAATACATCACATTGAGTTAGGGGGTGCCAAGTTCACCTCTGTGGGATTTGCTCTCTTGCTAAGGAGATACGGAAGCTTTCCCAAAAGAAACTGTTGTAAAATTTTGGATTTTTGATCATCTGGTAGGTGAGATTAGTAGTTTTTCTAGTTTCTCCTGCATGCTTTCTTACTATGATTGAAATCAGGCACCTTTTCATATTTTAAGGGTCTTTTTAGTCTGTGAATTTTTTGTTTATGTACTTTGCCTATTTCTCTACTAGGTTTTACATCTCTTTCTAGTAGCTCTTTTGATATTAAGGAGTTTAGCTCCTTGTGATATGAGTTGCATTTTCCCCAGTTTTTCACTTGGGTTTGTGCTTTGCTTACAATGTGTCTTGCCATGAGAAGGTTTATGATTTTGTGAAGTAGAGTATGTCCATTTTTTCTTTCATGGCTTCTAAATATGAGTCATAGTTAGAAAGACCTTCCCGACTTCAAGGTTATAAAGGAATTCACCCATGTGTTATTCAGTTACTTGTTTTTTAAATTCAGATCTTTGATTTGGAATTTGCTCTGAGGTATCTTTTTCCAAATGGTTTCCCAGCTGTCTCACAACCATTTATTAGAAAGCCCGTGTTTAGCCAAAACCAAACTTGTCATTGTCCAGTCGATTCTGACTCATAGCAAGCTTATAGGACAGAGTTGAACTGCCCTTTAGAGTTTCTAAGTCTGTAAATCTTTGCAGAAGTAGACTGCCACATCTTTCTCCCACATACTTAGCCAACTGGTCTTAAATTCCATCTTTTACAAATTTGCATATATATATTTATATATATATTGTTTAGTCTTTTTTACTGAATTTTCTCTTGCAATGGTGTATGTATTTTTCAACACTACACTCTTCATATTGAGGCCTTGTAGTATGTCTTAAAATGTCATTGTTCTTCAAAGTCTCTGATCTTTCTGCTTTTGCTTATTGTATGCTGTATTAAGTATCGCTTGCATTCCTAAGTCCAAAAGTTACTACTTATGGACTATAAGGACTATCTCAAACTTGGATAAGTGGTTGTAAAGATTCTTTGGTTCCTCAGCAACAAGGTATACTTTCCCAAGAAGAATGATCAAATGAGTAGGTATTCCAGGCAGTTGACCAGAAAGATCCACATCACACAGGGCAAGGTTTGAACTTTGCAGAGTCTACAGGAGCAACGTATTCAGTCATACCTCAGGGTGATAGCTCGGGCCGAAATGTGTCACAGAGGTGCGGGGGCACTTATTTTACCAGGTGACCTGGGGCATGGATGTTGTAAACCCCATACTTGTGATCAGTGAGGGGAAGGGAAAAAGAAGGGTGTCCATGTTTTCTGAGATGCCCTTTTATTTCTTTTATAATAGAAGAGTGTCCCCCCTCTGTTTAAAAATATTAAATGGCCTAAGATCTTTCAAGGAGCCCTAGTGGTGCAATGGTTAAGCACTCAGCTACTAACTGAAAGGTTAGCAGTTCAAACCCACCCAGCAGCTCCAAGGACAAAAGGCCTGGTGATCTGCTCCCGTAAAGAGTATAGCCTAGGAAACCCTATGGGGCAGTTCTACGCTGTCAGCTGGGGTCACCGTGAGTCAGAATTGACTCAATGGCACACAACAACAAGACCTTTTATTTCCTAAGTGTTTAGCAGTTTACTTTCTCTGTTGCAGGCAGGATGGCAAAACAGAAGAGAAAGATTTCCAAAGCCACTGAAAAAAAGAATAAAAAATTGAAGAAGGCATCAGCAAAAGAGGTACTGCTCATGCCTGGAACCGCGTCAGATGAAAAGGAAGTGCACCCAGAGGTAAGGCGGAACTGCCATCTGCTCTGTTCCTGGGTCTGCAGGTCGGTGGCTGGCCTGCTGTCTGCCCTCTCCCCAGAGTCTGGGGGTCGGGTGTGGCTGAGGCTGTGCTCTTTGGAGGATTCCTGAGCAGAGGAGGGAGCACGTTTCAGCTGCACATACTTGTTGAGTGCCCTGGAGTTGATTTCAACTCCTGGCAACCCCATGTGACAGAGTAGAACTACCCTATAAGGTTTTCTTGGCCGTAAATTTTTAACAGAAGCAGATCTCCAGGCCTTCCTCCTGAGGAGCAGCAGGTGGGTTCAAGCTGCTAACCTTTTGGTTAACAGCTGAGTGCTTAACCATTGCGCCTCCTAAAAGCACATGCAGGACAGATGTGATGCTCAGTCAATTTTAAGTTGGAACACCATTGCTGCCCTTCTTCAGCCACCAGATCTGTAGACCTCTGTCTTGGCTGTCCTGTTTTAAAGGGGTTTTGGTGGAATAGGTGGGTCCACTGAAGCCAGCCAGGACAGTGAGGGGCCAGGAGCAGTCCTCTTGAGCAGAGGTCTGAGGAGCTGCGTGGAGTTGAGCCTGTGGAGAAAAGACACACTATTCTCAAGATGACACATAGGCTTTTATTTTAGATAAATTACATCTTAAAATCCTCATGTCCAGCAGAAGATCGAGAGTTTGAAAATAGACTATTAACATCACTTTGTAAACTATATGCGATAGCTTTTTGATTTGACACCTACCATTGTTCATTTAAAAAAAAAAAGTGAACAATCTCTTTTCCTAATGTTAGCCCATTTTATGCTTGAATGTATTTTATTGTTCATCTTACAGTGCTGTCACAAAAATATGTATATAAATTCATTTTTGAAAACTTAAAAATTTTCTGTTACTGCAAGGTTCTGAGTGTTGAAATTTTTTTTTCCATATTGAGCTGTCTTGATAATTGGTAGTGGTAGGCATAATGTATTACAGATGAGACAAACGAATCAACATAAAAGTAAATTGGATTAGACATGCCTCCTTAACACAGTGGAGGGCTGTTCGTGTTTTGTGGTCACTCCTGCATCTGTGGGTGGTGTCCCCACTGCTCAGAGGAGACAGCCTCAGTGCTGGCTTTGCTCCGCTCTGGCTTCTCCACACAAGCGCCAATCCACTGATGCCCATAACTGAGTAAATGGAATGCGAGAGTCGTGTGGTGGCCATGTTGCGTAATTCCTTGAACTCTGAAATCATGTGTGGTTTTTGGCACACATCATCAAAAAAAAAAATTTTTTTTTCTGAATTTGATTTTGTTGTTGCTGTTGAGAATACATCAGAACGTACACCAGTTCAACCGTTTTCTATGTGTAGAACTCAGCGACATTGATTACATTCTTCAAGGTGTGTGACCGTTCTCACCCTCATTGTCTGAGTTGTTCCTCCCCCATTAACATAAACTCACTGCACCCTAAGGTTCCTATCTAATCTTTTGAGTTGCTGTTGTCAATTTGATCTCATATAGTTTTTAAAAGAGCACAATGCTCAAGGCCAACCTTTTTTACTAGTTAAGCTAAACTATTGGTCGGTTTTAAGATGACTTCAGGGGATATTTTTGGATTAAGGTTTGGAGATTGTCTAAGGGCAGTAGTTTCCCCCTCCCTCTGGCCTCTGCTAACCACTAATAAACTTTGGTCTCTACATTGCCTTTTCTTGTCTTTTTATAAGTGAGGTCGTACAGTATTTGGCCTTTTGTGATTGGCTTATCTCACTCAGCATAATGCCTTCAAGCTCCATCCATACTATAGGTTGCATCAAGATTTCATTTCCCCTCCTGGCTGAGTAGTATTTCACTGTATGCATGTACCATATTTTGTTTATCCATTGATCTGTTGATGGGCATTTCGGTTGCTTCCACCTTGTGGCTATTGTGACTAGTGCCGCAGTGAACAATCTACCATTAAATAACAACCTGATGTGGTCCTTCTTCAGTTTTTTAAAGGAAGAATTGGAAACCCCTTGACCTGTTTGAAGACTGGCTACTGGCTCACGACACTCACTCACTTTTACAACCTACCATTAGGTTTCAGAGGCCGCCTGCTCTGGTCCCCTGAGGTGGTTATGTCCTGGCCAGTGTGCCTCATGAGACTGGGGTGGTAGCAGGTAAAGCAGGAACCATGGTGCAGAGGGAGGAGGGAAAGAGAGCCCATGATGACTCCATGACTCCAAGCCACTGGACAGCAAGGCCCTCTCAGTCTTTTCTTAGTGCAGTGGGGAGCAGGAGGCTGTGTGGGGGTCAGACTCTGGAAGGCCTCCCCTAGACTGACGTGCCTGGGTGTGTGTACTCCAGTCTCATGATTGCAGGTCCAATCGCTGCAACATCTCATGGGGGGCCCTTTGTATGCTCATATCTGGCTGGTTCTCAGGAGCCAGGAGGAGGAACAGTGGGCAGGTAGAGCAGGTTGGGACATGTGCAGAGAGGAGGGTCTCAGCTGCTGCCACCACCCCAGGGATGGAGAAGGAAGCCAGCAGTACCCAACGCCTCTGGCCTGTCCTCCATCTGTCCCTTTCCTTGGAGTCTCCTTGGCCAACCTGTTTGCGCACCAGGCACCTTCACTCCTCAGTGGGGCACACGGTCCTCAGGATTATGCTGTGTTTTCTTCGGGAGAGGGCAGTGGGGCCTTGTTGGTCCACTCTGCTCTGTGGAGAGGTCTTGGGGTTTCTGCTGCATCCCCATTGGGAGAGGCCACTGCAGCTTTTCGGGCCACTGGCTGCGAGAGGCCGCTCTAGATTCTGGCCCTTCACAAGAGACCGCATACTCTGTTCTCACGCTTTCTGCCATCTGACCTCCAGGTGTGCTTGTTCTTCTGGGTTCCGGGTTCCAGATGGAAACTTGTTCCTTAGAGCCACTGGAGCTCTTGGTCCGCGGCCCAGTCACCGCATCCTCCCAGAACCCCAGCCTCAGACAATTTCCCGGCACCATTTCCATTGACACTTCCTGCTCTAATTTCTTTAAAGTGTCCCTTGGTGGCTGTCACTTTGGTCACAGGAATCTGAGCTTTCCTCTCTAAGGGCCTCTTGCCCAGTCTCCACAGGCGGGGACTCACAAGTGTGGGGCAAACCTTGGCACTGGCTGAACTTTGTGCCCAAACGAGGTGATTATGTTCTTTATTGTTTGTTTAAGACCAAGTAATTTTTAAAAAGTATGCAGTTGTTTTTCATTATTAAAGTGCATGCCGCTTAAAAGAAATTTGGAAAATAAAGAATAGAAGAAACAAGTAGCCGTTTTTGGCCTGTTTGCTTCTAGTCCCTCTGATGCACAGGTTTGTCTGGTTTGGAAGACAGCACTGGTCCTGGACAACCTACCCGCACCTTTGCTTGGTTTTCTGCCCTCAGATGTTCTGGGGGGAGGCGCAGGCTCTCCCAGGTGAGCCCCAGGGAGCAGGCCCTTCAGCTGTGGGAGGATACAGCACCAGATGGGAGGCCATGGAAGATGCTGAGCTGCCAGTGGCCAGGAGGGGGCAACAGCCCAGCCCGGCTCTAATTCTGGGCCCTTGGAGGACGTTGAGGTTGTCCTTCGTGAGTTAGGCGTGTGACTGGGGCTCAGGCCCTGGAGACCCCTTTCGGCCTCTCTGGGAGCCCACCTTCAGTGGAGACTCCTCCTTGGGAGCATCTCTCAGCTGTGCTGGTGAGCACATTTTTGCTCTCTCTCTCCCTGGTGCTCTTGGAAATTATTATTCTTATTCTTTGATAATTTTTTTGTTGGTGATGAAAATATACACAGCAGAACATACACCAATTCAACAGTTTCTATGTGTACAATTCAGTGACATTGACTACATTCTTGGAGTTGTACAACCATTCTTGCCCTCTTTTTCTGAATTTGTTCCTCCTCCATTAACATAAACTCACTGCCCCCTCTTTTGAGTTGCTGTTGTCAGTTTGATTCCGTATAGCTAGTTCTTTAAAAGAACACAATGCTCAAGGCAGACATTCTTTACTAATTAAAGAAGACTTTAGGGGGTAATTTTGGTTTAAGGCCTCAAGATTATCTCAGGGCAATATCATGGAAATTATTAAAAAGAGGCACCAGCCATGTTTTCAGGAAGTGTTAAAAGCTCTCCCAAGTGTTTGGAAGAATCCAGATGGCATGGCCTGGAGAGCTGTGTCCCCACCCAGGGAGCTTGTGGAGAAGTACGTGGCTGTTGCTGCTTGTGACCAGTGTCTCTGGTGAAGTACCTCTGGAATTAGGAGAGAAGGATCAGTGTGTCCTCCCAGAAATGGCCGTATGCAGAAGACGTGTGGTCGACTGGCTGACCGGGCTGCGAACAGGCCCTTCCCACAGTCCAGGCCTGCACTTGTGCCAGGACAGCAAAGTGTCCCCGGCGATGGACGCCTCACCCTCCCCTGGGAGGCCACTCCACGGTCAGCATTCCCACTTCAGGAATGTGTCCTTGGTCCCCTTAGCTGCCTGGGCTTGGGCTGTGCCAGGTCAGCGTGCCTGGGGCCCTCGTCAGAACACCAGTCCTACTGATCGTCCTCACGCCTGAGCAGACTGGGGTGACAGGGAAATGGGGTGTGTTGTATCCCCGAGATGGAGTAGGGGTGCTCAGGGTGTCCGTCTAGTATCCCAGGCCTGAGGCGATGGGGAAATGGGGGTGTCCTGTATTCCCAAGATGGCGCAGGAGTGCTCAGGGTATCCTCCTAGTGTCCCAGGTCCTGCATCTTGTTCGAGTGACTTCTGGCTTGAGAAGGGCCTCCCACCACCTGGAGTCCACCCTTTCCCTCTGCGGTGTGGAGGAAGGGCCATGCTCTCTGTGCAGGCAGTCCTGGTGTTTGCAGCGCTCCTCTCTAGAGTCCAGAGTCGGACCTGTTGCTCCTCTTGTCACAGCATTGGTAGCCTTCTTAAAACTGGGGCTCTCCCCTGCCCTCATCACTTCTTAGCCCTGCCACCCTTCCAGAGCTAGTTTCCCACTTCAAAGGTTGTGAGGATTCCATTTAGACGGCGTGTGTATTTAAAGGGACTATCTGGAGATGGTGACCCTGGCCCATGTGCTCGTCATCCATCCGAACAGGTCTAAATGGCAAAAGGTTGGGGTGCTGGCGCTGTAGGTGGTGGGTCCTCCCTCCCGCTGCTCACTAGAGGTGGTGGTTTCTGCCCTGGACTTTGAGCCACACCAGGGGAGGATGCCAGATGTAACTCAACACCGGCAGCAGCGCCAGCCCAGCGTCTGCGTGTGTTTATAGGGCAGCTGCAGAGCCTGGATTACCCTGGTGCCTGTGGATCGCAGCTCCATCCCCATGGTGATAGCATGAGGGTCTGCTAGGGGGAGAGAAGAGGGAGCAGGCTGCTGAGTTGATTGTGGTGAGAGGACTCTTCGCGCTTTTTCCTGTTCGGAAGCAGCCCTGTGTCTGCAAAGCACTTTTCTATTGACAGTGCACTTTAGTATTAGTTCTCATGGCACCCTGAGATACCTGGATGGCGAGGTGAGGGTGCTGTGCCTGCCTGACAGGTGAGCCACAGGGAAAGCACACACACTGGGTTTCCTGTCTCTGGTTCCTTAAAAGGAAAGACCCTGGGCCCTGCATGTTCCCTCCCTGCTGTTCTTATTGTAGAGTTGTCTGTAGCTGTCCTCACATGGCCTGGCTGTGATGTCAGTGTTACTGAGCTCTATGTGAGGGCCCCGTGTGTCCCCTCCTTGCCATTCTTGGTGTTGAGTGGTCTGTAGTGCTGTCCTCACTTGGTGGTGGCCCGGCCATGATGTCAGTATTATGAATTACATGGGCATTAAGCCTACAAGTGCTTTGTAAAACCGTCAAATGGTTTGTGAACTCCATGACCTTAAGAGTTGCTCAAGCCAAAATACTTCATACAAATGGTATTTTGCTCTGACGGTGGATTTTTTGTCATTAAAGTATTGGGGTGAGGGGTTATTGGCCCTTACAATAGCTCCCTGGGAGTCGGAATTGTTGCTCTTATCAGAATTTCCCCCTCCATTGTGTTTGCTTTCTACTACTGAATGCTAGGTTGTCAGCCATTTGGAATTATAAACGGGTAGACTTTTAGGTCCAAGGAGAATTCAGAGATTCTAGTCATTTTACGTTTGCAATAACCGAGACCCAGAGAAGTGAGGTGATTTCTCAGATGCCATGGTAAATTGGTAGGAGAGTCGAGGTCACCCAATTCTGAACTCAGTAAGCTGAGTAATATTCCATTATATGGATTTATCACACTGGTGAGTTTATCTACTCACTAGTGTTTGGGCATTTGGGTTGTTTCCAGTTTTGAGCAATTATGAATACACTGAACGTTTGTATGTGAGTCTTCCTGTGTTTTCATTTCTCCTGGATAAATTCCTAGCAGTAGGATTGTTAGATTGTTATGATTAGTGTATGCTTACGTGTTTAAGAAACTGATAAACTGTTTTTTCTTTTGTTGCTAGTTTACGGTGTCATATCTAAGGCACCATTACCTAATCCAAAGTTACAAAGATTTATGCCTATATTTTCTTCTAAAAATTTTATAATTTTAGCTCTTACATTTAGACCCGTGATCCATCTTGAGTTCATTTTGTGTATGGTGTGAGGCAGGGGCCCAAGTTCACTGTTTTGCATGTGGATATTCAGTTGTCTCAGCACCATTTGTTGAAAAGACTATTCTTTCTCCATTAAGTTGTTTTGGCATTCTTGTTTAAATAGTCCATTCTTTTTTCTTTTTAATAATTTTTATTGTGCTTTAAGTGAAAGTTTACAAATCAAGTCAGTCACATATAAGCTTATATACACCTTACTACATACTCCCATTTACTCTCCCCCTAATGAATCAGCCCATTCCCTCCTTCCATCTTTTTTCTTTTTTAAAAAATTTTCTTTTATTGTGGTAAAATATGTAAAGCAAAAAGTTTGCCATTCTAACCATTTTTGAGTATACAGTTCAGTGACATTAATTACTTTCACCATGTTGTGCTACTATCGCCACTATTTCCAGGAGTTTTGCATGCCTCCAAACAGAAACTCAGCACCCCTTCATAATTCTGTCCTCCCCGCAGCCTCAGGTAACCACTAATAAATTGTTGTCTCAATGCGTTTGTCTGGTCTGGACATTTCATATAAATGGGATCCCACAGTATTTGACCTTTTATGTCTGGCCTGTTTCACTCAGCACAAGGTTTTCAAGGTTCATCTGTGTCGTAGTGTGTATCAGAACTTCATTTCTTCTTATGGCTGAGTAATATTCCACTGTGTGGATACACTACATTTTGTTTATCCATTCATTTGTTGATGGAGATTTGGGTTGTTTCCATCTTTTGGCCACTGCGAATAATGCTGCAGTGAACATTGGTGTACATGTCTCTGTTTGAGTCCCTGCTGTCAAGTCTCTTGGGTGGATACCCAGGAGTGGAATTGCTGGATCATGTTTCCCTTTTTGAGGAACCGCCACACTGTTTTCCATAGTAGCCTATTCTTTTTAACAGCTACATAATATTTCATTGTTTGATACACCATAATTTATTGAACAGTCCCTTACAACACTGATTAATACTTTAGTTTAAAAAATTTTTTATTTAATGTACTTTAATATTCAGGAGGATAAGACTTCCTCATTGCTTTTTTGCAGTGTGCTTGGTTGGCCTCTGTCATGTATTTTCTTAATGGTGTGAATTTTGGAAA
This sequence comes from Elephas maximus indicus, assembly GCF_024166365.1. Lineage (NCBI taxonomy): Eukaryota > Metazoa > Chordata > Mammalia > Proboscidea > Elephantidae > Elephas > Elephas maximus. The sequence continues at coordinate 95,449,896 of NC_064830.1, read as the reverse complement.
TCAGGTTTCAAGTTCATGAAAAACTCTTTGTGATTTATTGAGGTTTTCTTTTATGTCCTTCAGGAAGGCTGTATGGTTTTCTCTGTAGAGATCTTGCATGTTTCTTAGGATTGTTCTTAGGTATTTTAGGGTCTGCTTTTTCCTGCAATATATTGTAATGGTTCTTGCTGGTGTATAGGAAAAGTATTGACTTTTTGAATGTTGATCTTGTATCTAACAACTTATGGTGAACTTTCTAATTCCATTATTCCGTCAGTGGGTTGTCTTGGGTTGGATTTTTTAGATTAATGATAATGTCTACACATATGACAGCTTCATTTCCTTCTGATATTTATGCCTCATTCTTTCTGATTTTACAGTGACAGGGCTTGTGGTTCAGTGTTGTGTGATGGAGGTGATGGACTTACTGTACTAATACCGGTCGGACTTGCCAAAGCTGAACTGCCCTTTGTTTCTGGGATAACCCCAATCTGGCTTGTTAGCACTATTGCTGGGTAAGCTAGATTGTACTGTGGTTTTCTCCCTTGGTTCCACACATCGAATGAATTCTAAAAGAGGAATTTCTTGCTGTGCTCTGTATGAGGTACTTGGTGACAGTCTGGACAGTGGGTCAAGGGCCTTGACAGGAGCCAGCAGCAGATGGACTTCGTGTGGCTATTTCCTGGTGAAAGCTGGTCTGTGAGGAGCTGCAGCATTACTGTTAACCCTCAAGTGGGAAACCCCTGAGTGGGAAACTTGTGGGCCTATGGGTTCCCATAGCCCTTCCTCTGCATCCTAACTGGCACATAGGGTGGTGACCCTACCCTCTTCTGGACAGATTTCTTTCTGACTCACATTCTTTTCCGAAGTTTCTCTTCTTGGCCTGGCCAGCCTTTTAAATTTTCTTCTATTCCTTGTTTTCTCACATTCTCCCTTTTGACCCATTAACCCGACTCCTCTTCTCTGACTAAGGAAACTTAGAACAGCTCATTGAGATCCCATGAAGAAGTTTGACTTACTGACCAGATAGGTATTAAAAATGGGGTTTTATGCAGCTAAAAGTAGAGGTTTGAGTTAATGTTGCATCAATTTGTATGTCTTAATAGATGGTAGGTTATGAGAGTGTGAATTCTTACGTATTTTTTTCAGCAGATTCTAATAACCTGCCAAATGAGTTCTTCAGTTGTTTTATAAAGGAAGGTGAATAAGGCAAGATGAATTTTTGTGGTTGTTGTGGGGGTGGGGTAGGGATTAGGTCTTGTTTCAGTAATCTGCCCTGGATGTTCCAGCATGTAACTTGTAGAAAGTTGTACAGATACGTGAAATTTTAACCGATATCATAGAGGTTAGCTTCCCATTGCTCAGTGTCCGGACTCACAGTTCCATCATCACTGTTTGGAAGGACATGTTCACCAAACATGAGAAAACTGATGGGTTCTGACACTGGGGGTGATTACCGTTTTTCTCTGGTCTCCTCTCATTTGCTTTGGTTGCCATGGGAAGATTAGCTTGACCACTGAGTGGGACCTAGATCGGGTAAGGTGGACAGGCCAGGCATTTCCGTAAATGTGGAAATGGATGCGTCTTGGGGAGTTTTCCATCTTAATAAATGCCTGGGACTCATTTGGTAAAATCCAGCACCCAAACATGATTTAAAAAAAAAATAAAAAACTCCCCCCCCCACACAAATAGAAACAAAAACAATCCCTCTAAAAAACTAACAAAGGTTTATCATAAAATCAGATTTTTTTGGATCTTATGTATCTTAAAAGGTGAGCATTTCTCAAGAAACAAGAGACTTTAAAGTGATTGCACCAAAGCATCGGCTTTCAGATTTTTCTAGACTGCAACCTAGTATAAAAAACACATTCAGTATTAAGACCTAGATCGCACAAAAGCAACTCAGGAACTGCTCAAGGTATTTCACTCAGATAGAGGTTTACTGCAGAGAACTAGGTGCTTGCGCAGTTGTTGAGAAGGCTGAAGGGAACCCGGGTGGTGAACTGCCACCCTCGTGGGGAAGCTCCCCCTGGATTCTCCCCTGAGTGGGCCCTGGGCTTTGATTCCCACTCCTGCCCTGAGAGGCCACCAGAGCCCACACTCAAGTCCCAGCGTCTGAGTTGCCTCAGGGCAGAGCGACTGCCGTGGCTGGTCGTATTTCTGGAGCCTAGTGATTCTTTACTGTTTTGTCAGCTCTTTGATGGTTTATGAGAATGGCTGATTTTTATATTTCGGTCAATATTTTTGGTCACCACCCTTTCCCCCCTCATTGGAGGGTTGTTCTAAATCAGGGTTTGGTCAATTTCTTCTGTAAAGGACCAGATAATGAATATTTTAGACTTTGTGGGCCAAGTGGTCTCTGTTGTAGCTACTCCACCCTGCCTTTGCAGAGCAAAAGCTGCCTCAGATGATATGTAAATGAGTGGATGTGGCTTCATTCACATCAAAGCTCATTTACCAAAATAGCTGGCAGGGGGCTGGAGTTGGCCCAGGGGTAGGAGTTTATATCCCTCAGTCTAAGCAGTGTAGCCCACCACAACTGGAAATGGGGATTCCAGGTTTGGACGCTGATGGGGCTGGGCCTCAGAACACTTTGCTGGCTACAAACCCGAGTTTATGCTTTTGTGTGGCACTGTCTGCCTGGTTGAGTGTCTGTCCCCAGGCTCTGCCTGGATGTCTGTCTCCGGGCCCTGCCAGGGTGTCTCTCTGCAGGCCCTGCCCGGGTATCTGTCTCCAGGCCCTGCCAGAGTGTCTGTCTGCAGGCCCCACCCAAGTGTAAGCCTGTAGGCCCTGTCAAGTGTTTGTCTACAGTCCCTGCTGGGGTGTGTGTCTCCAGGCCCCACCGGGTGTCTGTCTGAAGGCCCAGCCAGGTGACTGCAGGTCCTACCAAGTGTCTGCCTGCCCTGCCAGGTGTCTGACTGCTTGCCCTGCCGTGTGTCTGTCTGCCTGCCCGCCAGGTGTCTCTGCCTACAGGCCTGGGCAGATGTCTATCTGTCTGCCACACAGAGTGTCTGCCTGCAATGCCAAGTGTCTGTTTGCAGCCCCCGCTGGGTATCTGTCTGCAGGCCACGCCAGGTGTCTATCTGCACACTGCAGACCTTTGGGCTGAAGCTTCTCATCCTCCAGGTTGCGCTTTGAGTGCAGGGAAACCAGGCCTTCTCGAGACCCATATCTATACCTGCAGTCCCTGGGCAGGTTGGCAGGATTTGGGCTTCTGGTGGCAAATTAATGAGGGCTATGTGTCACTGCGCTACTGGGAAAGTCCACCCTGGGCACCACATGGAATCACCTGGCAGCCAGAGGACGGTACATGAAGTGTAAACTGAGATTCCGTGTGCATAGGAAGTTGGACACTGAGAAATATGTGCTTAGTGCCACCTTTTCCTGAGATTGGCACCTATTCCCACTGCAAGACCAGCCCTGTGGGTCTGGAGCCTGCAAGTGGGGCCCCGGAGCCTGCTGGCCCCCAGTTCTCCCTGCCTCCGGAGTGGGCTGCTCACTGTTGCTCAGCTGCAGCTTGCTGGTTTAGAGAGCCCGAAGCCACTGCTTGTAGGCCTGAAAGGAGCCTCACCCAGGATTTTCAAGGTGGCAATGCCCCAGGGGACAGAGCTTTGCGTGCCGGGCTTCTTGGCCCTTTGCTGCTCAGCTTCCATTTGGGTGGCTGGGGGCTGCCCATCTCAGGACATTGCTGAGAAGAGCACGATGCCAGACGGTTGGTGGCTGGGCTGTGGCAGATCCATGGCCACCACTTCTGCATCCTTGAAAGGCTGTCATGGTTTATAGAGGCCTCAGCCCTACCCTCTGGCTCGGAAACTGCCTTTGCATGAGGTGGCCTTTTTACAACTCATTGGTGCGGGTTTCCCTGTCACTGGAGATGCCCAGGCTGAGACAGGATAGTGACGGGGGAGGGGGGCACATGGGGAGAGGTTCCTACAAAGTGAGAGGTGGGGAGGCGCCTGGGAGCCCCCAGCACTGCACGTGTCCTGGAGCCCGGGGTCTGTCAGCAGCGCCCGACGATGTTCGTGGGATCTTCTCAGCGTGATGGGTGCTGGGCTACAGGTTGAGTGAGATGCTGTCCCTGCCCTGCAGGACCTCGTGGGCCAGCAGAAGATGGACCTCCAGACGCATATACTACATGCACTGCCGGGTGGTGAGCACCAACCCTGGGGTGTGGCTCTTGCCTTTTCTTTTTTTAGGTTTACAGAAAAATTAGGCAGGAAGTATGGAGAGTTCCCATACCCCGCCCCCCTCTTCCCCGTCTCTCCTGGTGGTACACTGTTTCTGTTATGAACATCTGGCAACATCTGGCATTCCTGTGGTACCTTTGTTACGATTGATGAGCTGATGTTGACACATTGTTATTACTAGCATCCACAGTTCATCTTAATAAACACAGTTAATCTTCTTTGTAATGATTTTCTCCCGGTCTGTGGCTTGTCTGTTCATTCTCTTAACAGTATTTTCTGAAGAGCAGACGTTTTTACTTTTAATAAAATCCAATTTACCAATTTTTTCTTTCACGGACTGAGCTTTTGGTATTGTATCCATAAACTTACTGCAAACCCAGGGTCACCTAGAACTTGTCCTGTGATATCGTCTAGAAATTTTATGGTTTTGCATTTTAGTTTTAGGCTCATAATCCATTCTGAGTTAATTTTTGTGAGAGGTGTAAGCTCTGTCTATGTATATATGTACATAATTTTTTTTTTTTTGGTATATGGCTGTCCAGTTGTTGAAAAGACCATTCTTCTTCCATTGACCTGTCTTAGCTCCTTGGTCAGACATGTTGCCTGTATCATGGGAGTCCATTTTCAGGTTCTCTGTTCTCTCTCCAGTGCCACACTGTCTTGATCACTGTAGCTTGATCGTAAGTCTTGAAGCTGGGCAGTGTCAGCCCTCTGACTATTCTTGTTCAGTGTTGTGTTGGCTATTGTGGGTCTTTGCCTGTCCATATAAACTTTAAAATCAGTTGTTGATATCCACAAAATAACTTGCTGGGATTTTCACTGGGATTATGTTGACTCTATAGATCAAATAAGGGAGAACTGGCATCTTAACAATATTGAGTCTTCCTGTCCATGAACATGGAATATCTTTCCATTTATGTATCTTCTTTGATTTCTTTCACTAGAGTTTGTTTTTTTCCTCATGTAGATATTGTAGATATTTTGTTAGATTTACATTTAAATATTTCGTTTTTTGGTGCTAATGTAAATTTGGTTTTTAATTCCAAATTCCACGCGCTCATTGCTTTGACTTTTGTATATCAACCTTATGCTCTGAAACTTTGCTATAATAGCTTATTAATTAGTTCCAGGAATGTTTCGTCGGTTCTTTGGGATTTTCTGCATAGACCATCATGTCATCTGCAAACAAAGATAATTGTATTTCTTCCTTCCCAATCTGTATGCCTTTTATTTCCTTTTCCTTCCCTCCCGTACTAGAAGGAGATGGACCCACGGACATGGTAGTAAGTGCTTCTCAGAGTGGGGAGCGTGAGAGTGGAGGGGCCTAGTAAGAACTATGACGTTATGTACTCACTTTTTTTTTTTTTTGGTTAAAAATTTTATTTTGAAGTAATTATAGATTCATAGTAAGTAGTAAAAAATGTATAGGGAGGTCCTGTGTACCCACCATCTAGTTTTCCCCAGGGATTATATCTTATATAATCAAAACCAGGAAATTGGCATTGATACAAACCACAGAGCTTATTCAGAGTTCACTGGTTGTACGTGCACTCGCGCGTATGGTGTGTGTGTGAAAGTGCATGTATTGTGTGTGTGTGTGCATATGCTGTGAGACTGCATATATTGTGTGTGTATATGGTGTGTGTGAGTGCGTGTATTGTGTGTATATATGGTGTGTGTGTGAGTGCGTGTATTGTGTGTGTATATGATGTGTGTGAGTGCGTGTATTGTGTGTGTATGAGATGTGTGTGACTGCGTGTGTTGTGTGTATGGGATGTGTATGTGAGTGCATGTATGGGGTGTGTGTGAATGTATTTGAGTATATGTTGTGTGTATGGGATGTGTGTGTGTGTGCAAGTGTGTGTGTGAGTGTGTATTGTGTGTGTATGGCATATGGATGTGTGTGTGCTTGCATATATGGTGTATGTATGAGAGTGTGTGTTGTGTGTATATGGGGTGTGTGTGTGAGAAAGTGCATGTACTGTGTGTGTATATACGGGGTATGCGTGTATGAGATGGGTATGTGTGTGTGAGTGCAGATATTTTGTGCGTGTAGGTGAGAGAGAGTGCATGTATGTGTGTGTGGTGTGTATGCATGGGATGTGTGTATGTGTATGTATTGTGTGTGTGAGAGTCTGTATTGTGTGTGTGTGTACATGTAAGGTGTGTATATACCTCTGCAGTTTTATCACATGTGTAGGTTTGTGTAACCACCACTGCAGTCAAGATGCAGAAACGTTGTCACCACAGAGCTCCCTCATGGTGTCCCTTACACCCACTGAAGGACATTCAGGTTGTTTCCAGTTTTTTGCTTTATGAATAAAGCTACTGTAAATGTCCATGTACATAGGTCTTTGTTTCTCTGGGATGAATGCCCAGGAGTGAAATTGCTGGATTGTAGGGTAGTTGGGTATTTAGTCTTTAGGAAACTGTCAAACTGTTTTCCAGAGTGACGGTACCATTGTACCCTCCCCCAGCCATCGTGAGAGATGGTTTCTCTGCATCTTCGCCAGCACTGGGTGCTGCCACTATTTTATTTTAGCCATTCTGACTGTGGGCTCATATTTAAAGAGGATACCAGCTATTGCCTGAGAAGGTAGGAGAGGCTAAGTGGATCCCCTTGCTTTTCCAGCATTTGCTGATACGTGTGAGGTGGCCAGGCATCCTGCTCTTGGGGGTTTTCCTGGCTGAAGCATTGGCGTCTCTGCCATGGCCCATGCACGATGCTGCCATTGTTCCCCTGTCTGTGTGTGACATCCTTGTCTCGTCCTCCAGGAGCTTCTCAGGGCAGCTGCCCAGCCACCTCATTGGAACGTGCAGAGTGAGCAGGTGGAGGTTGGGATCCAGCCACATAGTTTGTGTCCTTTCTAACCCTGGGCAAGCCGGTGGCCTCCCAGCCTGTGAAATGGGCTTTCTTGGCCTATTTGTCAAAATCCAAAAAACTGCAGAACAGCTGGAGGCTGCCCAGCTTTCCTCACTGCTGTGGAAATCTGACACTCCTCATTCTGGGCCAAGGAAAACAGGATCCAGTCCCTGCCACCCCCCTCCAAGAAAAAAACCCCAGCTGTGCTCAGGTCAGGACCTAATGCTTTAATTGCTACTGTGGTCAGCCAGGAAGGCATCTGTGGGCCTGCTTCCTTGGGGTAAACAGAAAATAACTCAGCAAAATGTAATTTTAAAAAAGGATGTTTGTTATTTTTCCTGAGTAATACATGATCAATGCAAAGAAAATTAGAAAATGCAGAAAAATACGTAAAAGAAACAAGAAACACTAATTCAATCACCCTGAGATGACACTATAATTAATATTTTGGAGTATATCCTTCTCCATATTTTTACAGTGGATAAGTTTTCCTTTCCATGTGTGAGAGTGTTTGTACCCCACATCAACCCTGGGTGCTACAATTTTCTTTCCCCATATTTTCCAGTACGAGGGAAAGACGATAGCTCATAGTTGTTATAATTCGAATTTCTTTGATGACTACTGTGAATGGCTGTTTTTCACATGCATATTGGCCATTTATTTTTCTTTTGTGAATCACCTATACATATTTTTTTAATCAGTTTTACCACTGCCCCATCTGTCATTTGGTCGTAACTGTGGTGTCTTGGATGTTGCTATATGTTGAAGCTATGCCACTGGTATTTCAAGTACCAGCAGGGTCGCCCGTGGTGGATAGGTTTCAGTAGAGCTTTAAGACTAAGACAGACTAGGAAGAAAGTCCTGGCAGTCTCCTTCTGAAAATCAGCCAATGAAAACCCTGTGGATCACAGTAGAACATTGTCCAGTATAGTGCTGGAAGATGAGTCCCCTAGGTTGGAAGGTATGGAAAATACACACAGACCACAACAGTGGACTCAGGCATACCAACGATCATGGAGATGGTACAGGACCGGACAACATTTTGTTCTCTTATACATAGGCTTGCCATGAGCTGGACCTGACTCTATGGCAGTTAAGAACATTGGAAAGTTTATTATTTATTTATCGGTTTGAAAACATACTAAGAGCCCCTTATCTTCATGTTTCAAATATTTGTCCATTTACCTGATTTAGTTTTTTCTACTTATGGCTTTGCCCTAACACAAAAGCAGCCCCGCCCCAGCTGCCAGGTGTACTACCCTCATACTTCTCCTCAGCTCTGCCCTGGTCCTCCAGGCCTCTGAGCTGAGGCCCTGGTCTACCACCACCACTACCCTCCCCACCTCCACCAGCACCCCTGCCTGCTCTGTGGCCTTTTAGGAGTCACTGCTGTCTGGTCAGTATAGAAGGGTGTGGAGAGGGTGCAGTGATGGGTACTTTGACTGCCCAGAACCCCAGCACCCCTGATTAACTTCGTTTCTAGTGGAAATGTGTGTTCTTTGATTTCTAGTGTCTTCAGAGGCATTTAGTGGGAAGCCAGGGACAGCAGCGGGAATGACAAGCAGGTGGGAGTCCTCCCATAGATGAGTGTTTGACCCAATGCTCGTGTTTTGTTCTTGTTTTCAAGGAGTCTTGGGGCAGCCCAGTTAGCCTTGCTGATTGGTTCATTTCAGTTGGCCTCCTTGCCTGGGTGCCAAAGACCAGTGAGAAGTCCAGCACTGACCACACCATGTTGTATTTGCTGATTTACATGTCTGCCTGCCCGTGTCAGGGTCAGGCCCATTACTGGAGCCCTAGAGCCCTGGAGATGCTATGGTAAGCACTCAGCTGCTAACTGAAAGGTTGGCAGTTTGAACCCACCAAACTTTGCAGGAGAAAGACTGGGGGATCTGCTCCTGTAAAGATTCACCTAGAAAACGTTATGGGGCAGTTCTACTCTGTCCCTTGGGGTCTCTATGAGTCTGAATCGACTAGTTGGCACCCAACAACAACGATGATAACAGCACCTAGCCCAGTGCTTAACAATGAATCATTCTCAGTAGCCATTTGTGGATGGATGAGTGTGGTTAGATTCCCCCCACATGCAGGTTAGGAGGGGAGCAGTTGGCTGGTAGATGGAGGATAGCAGAGGCATCTGAACCAGAAGGCCAACCTCTGGGCCCAGAGGTCGAGTTGTGAGTGGGAATTAGGAAGCTAGTCTAGGGCTGGGTGTGGGGGAAGGGCAGCAGTCCCAGACCCTAACCCGGGTCTGACACCCACTGTGGTAGAACTGCTGCAAACCATGTAAACTTTCTCAGCTTTCATGCCTGGAAACTATGCTCACCATACTCACAGGGACTAACTGCTGATCTGGGACTTAAAAGGTGTGTTCGACTGTAATTAAAAATTGTGAAAGTGTTGTATTTGCTATTAATAACCAAATGGAAATTAGCAGAGAGGGCCTCAGGTTAGGTTCCAAGGTGACCTTTAGGGATCTGAATCACTTGAAGAGTCTTATATTTTTAAACTGGATTAAGATATTTTAAAGTAAGAAATACATGCTTATTCTAAAACTTTGAATACTGAAGAAAAGTGGAACTTCTGTCAGCATGGTGGGTTGGTTGGCAGAGGAAATATTCCCTTCTGCTTCAAACACATGAAGATACTGGAAGAAACATAACAGCAAAATTAATTAACACAGCTAGCTCAAAAGCAAGAAGCATGGAAGAAATAGAGAAGAGACTACTCAAAGCCAGAGTGGTGTGTGGAAGCTGATCAGGGCTGCCCCGAAGTCATCAAAATTGGGTATACACTACAGGGGCTGGTATTTTAACAGTCACATGGCAGTTGGAGGTGACCGCAGACCCTTGTGTGGCAAATAGCTGGGACTGAGCTCCTGCCTAAAACCAAGAGCCACTATCAATTTTAAAATGTAAACAGGAAAATTCTACCCACTGGTCCAGAGACATAGCAGGGAAGCTGGGGTGGGTGGAAAAATGTTGTTGACACAGAATCAGTATCCCAAGGCTACAGCATGCATAGGTACAGATCCAAATGTGGGAACCCTCAATCGAGAAACTAACACACAGACATTGGGAGCAGTGAAATTCATGGAATCCCCAGCAGAGACAAATGCAAAATCCCCTAGAGGAACGCCAAAGGTTGGTAGCTCTCCTGAAGATGATTTCACAGTCTACAGGAGAGAAAGAACAGTCATGAAGGTCAGCAGGCAAAATCAATGACAGAATTCACAAGAACCACAAGTAGTAGGAAATCTCAAAGACTTTAAAATGTTTGGAGGGATAAAGGAAAGAATGACTCTTACAAGGAAAGAATAGGTAGATTTGAAAGTAATTCAAATTGAAATAGTAGAAGTGAAAACATGGTTGTGGAAATTAAAAACTCAGTAACAAGTTAAATAGTAGGCTAGATATAGCTGAAGAGAAAATTAGAAACTTGAAGATAGATGTGAGGAAATGATCCACAATGTAGCACAGTGAGGTATGGAGATGAAAAATATGAAAGAGAAAGTAAGAGAGACAAGGGAGAATAAAAGATCCAACATACATTTAATAGGCATTCTATGAGGAGAGAATAGGGAGGGTGGAGGAAAGGCAGTATTTGAAGAAAGAATTGCTGAGAAATTTGTGGAAGGACTTGTGTATCTATCTTGATGGAATACATCTAGTCACATCTAGACACTGCATGAAACAGCAGAACATCATAAACAAAGAGAAAATCTTAAGGCTACCAGACAGGAAAGGATGACAGTGAGGCAGCCAGCAGCCTGCTCACCCACACTCCTCTAGCACACACTAGCAGAGCAGCATCTTGTTTGCCCACCTGTGACGTACATGTCCCCATGCTCTGTGTGTTGAGTAAGCATTGGCTTCATTGGGACCTGGTGGCAGGCTGGGGAGGGAACCTAGCGTTACAATGAAGGCTCGCACTAATGGGAAGAATGGCACTTTCAACCATCAGCACGGGAACTGAGGGGCAGCTGGTTGGTGGTATTTCTGCAAGATATGATTGTGTGTATCTGAAGCTGGACAGGAAATGGAAAAAGGAACATTTTAGTGATGCGAATGGCTTCTACAAGTTTTCAGGTCTCTAAAGGCTCTGAAATAGGAAAATGTTTTTTCAGTGTTCTTTTTTTTAGTGGAAAACTGAGCTGGGGAAAAAGATGAGAAATAAACTCTTTGCATCTTCCTTCCATGAGAATTCTATAGCACACACAACAGAAATCAAACGACTAAGCAGTGTCTCTTTCAGAGGCCTGAGAATTGATTTGCACTTGTTCCTTATTGCAGGGTCTGCTCAGGTGAGCAGGAATCCAAGGTCACCAGCAGCTCAGTGCTGGGGCCATTCTTAATGTCACCCAGAAGGCCTGCATGACTTGGTGCAGGAGCTTTAACATGGAGCTCTCCTCTCCAACCAGGAATTTCTGACCTGGGTCCATAGATTCTTGAATGATCCATCAATGGGATTCAGGGAAGAAATTGTCTACCAGATGTCACGTGTGTAGTTTTTGAGGAGAGAATACCTCGTTTCCATTAAATTGTCAAAAAAAAGGTCAAGCGTCATCTCCGAGCAGTTCTATGCCATCGACCCTGGATTGTCTGAGGGCATGGGGTGGACTGGAAGCACACCTGACTGAGAGGCAGAGGCCTGGTTTGACGCCCAGTGCTGGTGGCTGTACCTGCTCAGCATCTTCCATGTTCTCTGTGAACCAGGGAAAGCTGCCGACTGCACTGGGGCACGTGTGTGGATCGAGCAGAGCCACGCAGGACAGGCAAGCTATCTCAGATAGCGCTCCCAGCACATGCCTGGAAATGCTCTGCCTTCCCATCTAGTGACTGGATAAACAGCATCCAATAGTAAAAAGGAAAGGACCCCTCCTCCCCATTCTACCTTTTCAACATTGAAGCTGCCCGGTTTCTGTTGTGCTCCTTTCCACGTTTTATATGGACATGTCCTTCTGATGCAGTTGGACTTAGTAAAGCTTCGATTTATAGGTGGCAGTTTTTAGCATGTTTCTTGATTTTGATTTTTAAAACAATGCTTTTTTTTTTTTCTCTTTATGAAAGTAAGACAAACTCATTGTGAAAACTTCAGAAAGAATGGAAAAGTTTAGACAGAAGTGTTGGGCACATTTTAGCATATTTGTAATATTTTCGTAACGATTAAAAAAATATGGTTGGCTTTCAGGTTTTCAAACTTAGCGTTCTCACAAGTGATTTATAAAATAACTACTGATTTGACTGTCACAATTTTTTTTTAAGTCCTTTTGCCATTTTTGAACTTACATCAAACTTTCCATGGTAAGGACACTGGGGTATAGGTGGCCTTGTCCTCCTGTGGGCCCCCAGCAGGCCCAGCAGCACGGTCTCCTCTGTTCCCATGGCAGCCCTCGAGGCCAGAGGCAGGACATGCCCCTTCTGTGGTTGAAGAGGAGTCCCTTGGATGGCACAAATGGTGAACACAATTGACTGCTAACCGAAAAGTTAGAGGTTCTAGTTCACCCAGAGGTACCTTGGAAAAAAGGCCTGGTGATCTACTTCTGAAAGATATAAATAAATAAATAAAAACCAAAACCCACTGCCGTTGAGTTGATTCCGACTCATAGTGACCCTACAGGACAGAGTAGAACTACCCCATAGAGTTTCTAAGGAGCGCCTGGTGGATTCAAACTGCTGACCTTTTGGTTAGCAGCCATAGTTCTTAACCACTACGCCACCAGGGTTTCCATTCAGCCGTGGAAAACCCTATGGAGCCCAGTTCTACTCTTGACACACATGGGGTCGCCATGAGTCTGGGTCGACTTGACGGCAGCTGGTTACTGGTGGTTGAGGAAAACCTGTTCACGTGTCAGACGGTAGAGGCAGGCCCAGGCCCAGGTTCCCTGACCAAACCTCTGTCTCAGTGGCTCATTTTCTCTCTCCTTGGCTTTAGAAGGGGTTGTCATGCAGTCGCTATGAGTCGGAGTCGACTCGAAAGCAACAGGTTTTTTTTTTTTTTTTAAATGGTTCTTGTAGTCACTATCTTGAGAGTATTGGTCATGTTATAAATGGGATATTTTAAAGCTTAAGTGAAATTTTCTTTAGAAGCCCTAGAGCCTATTTGTGGTTTGTGTGTGTTCCTTCCTGGGTAATTTTGCCTAGTGCCGTGATTTTTTTCCTTTATTATAACTCTCTGACATTGTTCTTCCATAAGATTGTGCATATTAACAAAAGAAAAATGCTAATGTGTAGGCTTCCTGTCATAGCCTGTCTTCTGCCAAGATTATTTCCACTTCCTGGCTCTTCTTAGGAAGCCTCTAATTTGTTGTTGATTAAGTGAATCGACACCACGTTTATTTATGGACGCTTCTTTCATTCTAGCATTCACTAATGTTCGTAAGAAGTGTTAGTCACTGGCTAATCAGACCGCACACTCAAGAAGGCTCTCCAGTTTGGAATCTAAAATACCAGAATGGACAGATCAGGCGGAGTATTTGTACAGTCTTTTCAAAATTATTTTTGTAATGGTATGAAAAGATTTCCCAGGGTGGAGTATTCACAGCTGGGAAAACAGTTGCTGCTTTGAAGATGGTTTTCCCAGGCACAAAGCTCACGTCTCCTGCTGTTAGAGCATAAACAGTGTCTAGTTTAGACTTACTATTCTTTCAGTAATTTTAATGGCACAAGGATGGCCTATTTTTCCACATAAGAGGCACCGTCCCCTCTCGGGAATACACTTTTGTTAACATGGAGGAAATACTACCTCATTTGCCCAAGTATGTACGTGAAAGCACTTGCAAAGGTGTGGGTGTCCAAGCGTGTCCGTACAAAGTAGGGACCCTGAAGCTCCTCAGGTATGGGCTAGCTTTCATCCTGTGCTCCCGGGTAGTGTTTGTGAAGACGGATGAGTGAAAGTGGAGGCTAGGCCCGGCCTCAGTGCTGACAGGCAGGCAGGCTGGGTCTTGCTGTGAAGTCTTCCTCACTTCCCCTGTTCATTCCTGAAGACTCAGCGCAGATGTCACCTTAAGACCAGGCAGTTGGGCCCATCAGACCACCTGGCTCAAGAACAAGGGGGAGCCCAGGCCCCCATCTGGAAGGTGTCTGGGGCAGGGCCTGATGTGCATGACTGAAGAATGTTGACCGTGTTGGCTCACCATCTGCGCCCCAACCAGGGCCACAGGCTCGGGCCGACTGGCAGTGCCCCAACCAGGGCAGATTCAAATCATCAATACTTTAGGTTAGTAGTTGAGCACTTAACTGTTTACACCACCCAGGCTCTCCCTGTTTACTACTATAAAAACCAGTAGATGTTTCCTTGATTAGAGTCAGAAAATAATAAGATGTGGTGGATAAGATTGTGGCTGAAGAGGCAGGCTGCCTGTTTAGCTGTGGCTCCTCAGGTAGGGTAACCCCTGTCAGCACCGGATTCTTTGCCTATAAAGTGAGGTAACCACTGAGCCCACCACAGGGTTTTCAGCATTCACGGGACAGCGCGTGTGGAAGGCGTGGCACAGGGCTGTCAGCGTTCACGGGACAGCGCGTGTGGAAGGCGTGGCACAGGGCTGTCAGCGTTCACGGGACAGCGCGTGTGGAAGGCGTGGCACAGGGCTGTCAGCGTTCACGGGACAGCGCGTGTGGAAGGGGTGGCACAGGTCTAGGTGCGTGGTAAGCATGCAGTCAATATTATCTGTTTGTCTCGGTTACCCAGTGCTGCTATAACAGAAATACCACATGTGGGTGGCTTTCGCAAACAAAAGTGTGTTGTCTCACAGTTCTGGAAGCTAAAAGTCCAAATTAGATTCTGGGCTGTGTCAGTTCCTTCCTGTCGGTAGCCCTGGGCATTTCTTAGTTCCTTGGCTGGTGGTATCTGCCGTGTGTAATGTGTGTGTCTCTGTGTCTACTCTGATCTCCATAACTCAGAAGTGATTAGATTTAGGAACCGGAACCGGTCTGCTCTGGTATGATTCCATTAACATAACTGAACCCTGTTTCCCAACAGGATCATATTTGCAGATTTAGGGGCCAGGATTTCAATATATATTTTGGGGGGACACAATTCAATCCATTGTTGCTATCATTATTATTATTTTAATGTAAACATGGCCTGAGTTCCTGAAGAAGTCTTGGGGTTCATACCAGGAGATCTAGCTTTGACAACAGTTTCACCAGCAAATGTCTAAGGATACAGTTGAGTTTGGGAATTGAAACAAATACAAGGACAGTCCATGAGAGAACAGCCTTCTTACCACAGAGCTTCCAGAACTGTCCACATTTCTGTTTGCTAAAATGTCATCCTAATGATTATTGTAGGATAACCCCTGATTGCTTCTTTGTCTTAAATGAACGTAATAAGTTCTGCTTTCTGGCCTGTAGGCCCCACGTGGTGATTTTTCACAAAGAGCTGCTTCTGCCTTCACATTCCACCTGAAAGACACCTTCAACCCAGGGATGACGCTTCCCTCCTGACCCCGTGTGGATACGTGGGCTTCACCCAAGCCAAAAGAGCCATGGCTCTGACCTTGAGTGAGGAGTTCCTGGATGGTGCACACAGTTAACATGCTTGGCTGCTAACTGAAAGACTGGAGGTTTGAGTCTACCCAGAGGTACCTCAGAAAAACGTCCTGGTGATCTACTTCTGAAAATTTAGCTGTTGAAAACCCTGTGTAGCACACTTTTACTCCGACACACATGGGGACTCCGTGAGTCTAAATCAACTCAATGGCAGCTGGTTTGGTTTAGACGGAGCACCGTTCCTAGATCGGAGATGGGCTCTGGAACGTGTTCTGCTTTGGTGACCACTTTCTATGTGTTCCCTCCCAGTGACGGTGGGATTTGCCACCTTCATTTACTAAAGCGTCCCCTCCACCTTCCCAGGCTGAGCACTCCTGGAAGGTGGGCTCTGTGTGGCACGGGGGTCCTAGATCAATCAGAACCAATAGGGGAGTGACGGGCAGCGTGCAGGCATGCAGCCTAGGGTCTTGCACCTGAGGGAGAAAGACCCGAAGCCTTGCTGGAATCCCAGTGCATCTGTGGCCCACCCCTGTAGGTGTCTGCATCCTGCCCCTGGAAGTGGGGAAAACATCTTACCTGTGCCAGGTACCTGCCAGTGATCGGTAAGTGTCCCCAGCTTTGGCCTCCAGCCACTGGCCAGGTTACAAGGAGGTGGTGTTGGCAAGTCTGTGCTCCTGCACGTCTGTCAGCTTGGGTGCTGGATCAGGAAAACGAAGTTGTCTGCAGCTGTGGCTGCAGCCGGTTCTCCCCTGTGACATGGTGTCGCCAGTATGTCTAAATAGGGGCTCGATCTATAAGTAGGACAGAGGCTAGAGATGTTTCCATGCATATAAATCGAGTTTCCCTGTTGTTTGTGTTTTGTAAGAAATAAATTAAGGCATCTGGCACTTTCTGTCTTTCTTACTGCCCCCGTATTTTCTTCCTCAGAATAAACAAGCCCCCTCCCACACCCATGACTTCTACATTATCAGTTTCTCCGAGGAAGCTATTTGAAAACTAGAGCTGCTCTAGGGTTTACACAGCCTTATGAACTTTGTGTTTTTAAATGCAGCCAGGACTTTAGTCAGGAAAATAAATAAGGGAAATCGTTGCACTTCGAGAACACAGACCTGTAGTGCTCCTGTCCCAGGCAGGCGCTTTGCTTGAGTAATAAATAAGTGAGTAATAATACTATTAAGCTAGGAGCCTTGCATAACTTTGCGGATTGAACTAACTCTGTGAGTACTAAAGTCCTGTGAGTGTGGCCGAGGCCCCCACTGGCCCCAAGCCCACCACTGGCACCGCCCCACTGGCCTCACCCTCACCCCATGGGGCGCCGAGCTCCGAGCTTGCGAACATCATCTTGTCGGGTGTCCCAGCTTGTCTTCCAGACACACCAGGCCCCTAGCCCTCATCTAGCTTAATCAGAGAGAAGGGAGTTTATCTCCGGCAGGCAGGTCTTTTCCTCAGGATAGATTATATTTGTAGAAAATCCATTCTTAATGGTTTTCAGTTTGCTTGTGTTCGCTACTGGCAGATTAAAGCTTACTTAAGAGCTTTTAAGGTAAAATTCTGGAGCCTTCTGGATACTTCTGGACCTGACAGGCAGCCAAAACGGTTCTAGGTGTTTGCAAGGCGTCAGGTCACCTAAGCTCGAAGAGGAGCCCCATGAGGAGACACAAACCCTGGGCTCATCAGTGCTTGTGGAAGCGTCCCCACAGATGTCCAGGAGAGCACAGAGTGTGGGGAGAGGCCGAGGAGACATATGCCCAGCCATGGTGCACACCACCGTGGGGCTTCCTCCCAGGGAATTATGAGATGCTTATTTATGGGACTGAAGTATGTGGGGGGTCATAAATTTAGGTATCTTCAGAGGGAAGAGAGAGCTAGGTTAAGTAAACAGTCTCCCCTGCCCTGTGTACCCCTGTTTACACATACCTTTTCTTTCTTTTCAAGCTTGCCCATTTAGGGGATTTTTTTTTTTTCTCCAGTAAACAAATAATTTCTTTTATAAGGATCAGCACAAAGCTGGTTCCTATGAGGTGGAAGTTAAAGATGTCGCAGATGTCCAGCTTTTCCAAACTGCTGTCCCATTCCATCATCTCAGACATCTACTTCCCCTCCCCTCAGTACTCTCCCTCCCATCTTTGGCTTCCCTAATCTGCTCTAACCTCTCACAGAACTCACAAACCATATAAAGGAAATGGCTCACATGGCTGTGGAGGTTAACAAGTCCCAAATCTGTGGGTTCGGCGTAGGCTTCTTCCGACCCGCATGGCTGCAGGGGCTGATGATCCCAAACCGGCAGTTCAGACCACAGGCTACTGGCTCACATGGCTGCAGAGGCTAAGGAATCAGGTCATACAATAGGCCACCGGCCCACGGGGCTGGCGAACCCCAGAATTGGCAGGTCAGACAACAGGCCGTGTGCTATAACACCATCATCACTGTCCATTTTCAAATAATTTTTCTCTCCCTAAACAGAAACTCGGTACCCCTTAAGCAATAAGTCCTCATCACCCTCTCCCCCTCAGCCTCTATGAATTTGCCTGTTCTGTAAACCTAGAAATACGCATTTTCATGTAAGTGGGATTGTACAGTATTTGTCCTTCTGTGTCCAGGCTACACTTTGAGAGAAGGAAGAATTGCTGTATTTCTTCTCTACTGAAGTCACTGATTCTATGTCTATTCAATGTCACCTCTAATTTCCAGTTTTTATTTCACTTAAGTTTTAAGGTATATAGAAGGTGGGGCAGAGTTTGAAATACGCCTTTGGTTCTCCTGAAGAAGTGAGACCATTTTGTTTGGGAATTGCTCATGACCTTTTGTATTAAATTCTACATTGAGCCTAGAGTTTTAAATTGAGCAGTTGTGATTAAAGTAGAAGAATTTTATTTATGGCTGTAGGCAGGCATAATATACGGTAGGCTTCCTTCCTTTCTCCCCCTCTCCTTTTTTTAAATTGTGAAGTATGCATATGGAAAAGTACATACAACTTAAATGAAATCATACCCTGGTCAAGAAGTAAATCTGTGCTGGTTTTAATTACATCAGTCCTTGCTTTTCTTTAGCCACATTCCTGTTTCTTCCATGTGTGCCTCCCCAAACAGCACAGTTTCCAAGGGTCAGGGACCTGGGTGCTCTGGCTCAGGGCCTCTCACAGGCTGCAGTCGAGGTGTTGGCTGGGGCTGCTGTCTCATTCAAAGGCTCAACTGCTTCCAGCTTCACCCTGCCGTTACTGGCAGGATTCAGTTCCTCACAGGCTGTTGGCCAGAGGCTACCCCTAGTTTCTCATCACATGGGCCCCTCTATAGGGAGCTTACAGTATGGGACCCCTAGCCTCATCAGGGAGAGAGAGAGCAAAATAGAAGTCACAGCCCCCCATGATCTCGGAAGTGTCTTCGCATCACTTTGGTTGCATTCTGTTAGAAGCATGTCATTGTGTCCAGTCCACACACAAGGGTAGGGGTTACCCAAGTGTGTGTACACCAGGAGGGGGGATCACTGGGAGCTGGTTGGAAGCAGTTACCAGTTTTATATCTCAGAAGTTACCAGTTTATATTCCTGCCAGCAGCAAATGAGAGTCCGTGATGCACCATTTCCTTGATAACACATAGTATCACTTTTTGACTACTTAAGACTGTGGTAGCATTTCATTGTGGATTTTTTAAATTTTTGATGCTTATGTATTTTTCAAGGTGAAATTGACACACATAGTGAAAGGACAGGTTGTGGTTGTATAGATTTGAAGAGGGTTGGTAGATGCACACAGCTCTGTAGTGCAAGCTCTGGGCCTTGTGCGAAGCTCTCTTCTCTGTCTCTGCTCATTCCCACTCAGGGTCGAGGCCTTGAATGCCATTGCCAACCACACCGACACATCTCCAGCCCAGACTTTACTCCTGCATGTCAGACTTAAAATTCATTCAATGCTCAGGATCCCACTTGAGTGTCTGATAAAAAAAAAAAAATGCCATCCAGTCCGTTCTGACACATAGCAACCCTACAGGACAGGATAGATCTGCTCCAAAGGGTTTCCAGGGAGCGGCTGGTGGATTCAAACTTCCAGCCTTTTGGATAGCAGCCGAGCTTTACAACTTCTATGCCCTCAGAGCTCCATGGGTGTCTAACAGGGGACTCAGAATTTAATTGTCCAGTGGAGATCCCTGTTTTCTCTCCCAAATGCCTTCCATCTACCGCCTTCCCCATTAATGGCAACATCATTGGTTCATGGCTCATGCAGAAATCCTGCATTCACCCTTGACTCACCTCAGTCTCTTCCCTGTGTCCAGTCCATGAGAGGACCCCTGTTGATTGAACATATATCCAGCATCTCTACTTCTCAGCGCATTTGTCCTCCCAACCTGGTCCAGGCCACCGCCTCACCCAAGTGACCGCAGTAGCCTCTTCACTGGTGTGTCACGTCAGAGTGATCCACTGATGATGAAGTTGGCTCATAGCTGTCATTGTTTTGCTTTGAACATGCCAGTGGCCCCTCATGATGTTGTACTCCTTCATGCTCTCTGGCTCAGGTCCACAGTGACTTACAGTCCTCTGTCTTAAGTCTCTGTCTCCCTCTTCCACACAGAATCAACGCTGTTCATCGACTTGAGGAAATTCCCCTCCATTCCTAGTTTTCTGAGAGTTTTTATCATGAATGCATGTTGAATTTTGTCAAGTGCTTTTTTCTCTGTCAGTCACTATGACCATGTGATTTTTCTTCTTCAGCCTGTTGACATGCCAGATTACAGGGATGGATGTGTGAATGTTGACCCAGCCTTGAATCCCTGGAATAGATCCCACTTGGTCATGGTGTATACTTTTTAATGTAGCTGAATCCTATTTACTAATATTTTGTTAAGGATTTTTGCATCTATATTCATGGAGGATAAATGGCCTGTCATTTTCTCTTCTTGTACTCTTCATCTGGTTTTGATACCAGGGTAACACTGGCTTTATAGAATATTGGCCAGCATTCCCTCTTCTGTTTCAGAAACAGATCATGTAGCACTGGCATTTATTCTTTAAACTCCTGGGAGAGTCTCCAGTGAAACCATCTGGGTCTGGAGATTTCTTTTTCAGGAGTTTTTAAATTGGGAGTTCAGTTTCCTTATAGGGCTGTTCAAATATCTTTTTCATATGAGTTGTGCGTTGTGGCAGTTTGTGCTTTTCAAGGAATCGGCCTGTTTCCTAAACTGCTTTTTATAGCTTTTATGTTCCCTGCAGATACTTTTGAGTTTGTCATTTGTTTCTTTAAATGTGATAAGCAACGATGTCTTAGGGCCTGCATTTCATATTCCAGCACTGAAGTTTGGGAGGTTGTCTGTGCTGTCTGTTGCATCTCCTGGTTTTATTTCTGCAGTCTCCTTATTTGCATATTCATCTGGCCGTTTTTGCCTCCTTTTTGCTCACCGTTTCTGGAAAACTATTGATGGGCACGTCCGGAGGCCTGGGACAGCTGTGTCCTCATCCAGGAGGGTTTTCATTGGGTCATGCCAGGTGTTGGGGGTACAGCTAACAGGACTTTCTCCAGTTTTGTCCAAGGTTGAGGTCCTAGCGCACCCAGGTTCTTGGCACTTGGCCGCGAATCCCTGTGCAGATCTACGTGGCCCCACAACGGCTCAAAGATGGATTTCTTCTTGTTCTGCAGGACCAAGGTGGGCTTTCCTCCAGTCGGCTACAGATAGGGGTGTGTGAATGTACGTGTGTGCACGTGTGTGTATGTGTATAGGTGTACGTGTGTGAATGCATGTGTGTGTGTGGTGTGTGTGCATGTGCAAGTGGGCACGTGTATGTGTGTATATACATGTTGTTCTGCTCTTGTGTACAGGATGGAGGCAAAGGGTGGGAGCTCTTATCACCTGCTTTTCAGCCCGTTGCTTAGAGCATACAGCCCTTAGGTGGGGAGCCCGGTGGCAGGTATCCTCAGGCATGCCTGGCTTTGGTGCTTAGCTAACTGCTCACCTCACCAAGCTCTCACTCAGAAATTGGTCTGAGAGGTCCCACTGTCCTTTGAGCTCGCCCATGCTTCTCTGTGTAGATTTCCATACCTGTTACCCAGCCCAGCATCCCTGTTGTTTTCAATAGTAGGGTTGGTCTGAACAACTAATCGATCATTTCCAAAAGCTGAAATTCTGAATGACCTCAGGGACTTTCTCATACAGTTGGGGGGCTGCCCTGAAGACAGGGAACACACTGTGGCCTCTCCCGGGAGAGGCTTTTCTGAGGGCAGAACCACCAGTTTGTCAGCCCTGCGATGAGTAGGGCTTGGTTCTGCTGCTGTCATCATGGTTCCTTGGGATTAGAGGGCCAAGTGAATGGATGCAGGTGGTGATTCGAGAAGGAAGGCTGCTCTTATTTTCTTCATTCCTAGGTCATCTCACTTTTGCATCAGCAAAGAAGATGAGTATCGTGGGCAGGGCCTGTCTGTGCCCACCCTTTCTCATGGTGCGGCGATGGGCTTGCTGCTCCCTGAGGCAGCATGAAGGCTCCTGGGGCTGGGGTACTCACCTGTATATCCATGGGAACCTCAGAGTGACACAGAGTTGGAGGCTGTATGGATACAGGGTCCTCAAGGATGAGAGTTGGGTCCTATCTGTTTGACTCACAGGCCCCGGGAAGGAGATCAGGACCCCTTCTGCCCACCCCATAGGACTCAGGGATGAGAGCTAGGCCCCGTTCGCCCACCCTACAAGACCTCAGGGTCAGAACTGGGCCCTATCCACCCACCCCATAGGTCTTGGGGACGAGAGCTGGACTCTATCTGCCCCCTGGGCCTTGAGAGCAAGAGGTGAGCCCCGTCCGCCCAACCCCACAGTGCCTTTCGAATGCTGCCTCTGTGATCCCTGCCCAGGCATTGTGGGAACTAGTCCATTCTCCAAGAGG
This sequence comes from Elephas maximus indicus, assembly GCF_024166365.1. Taxonomy (NCBI): domain Eukaryota; kingdom Metazoa; phylum Chordata; class Mammalia; order Proboscidea; family Elephantidae; genus Elephas; species Elephas maximus. The sequence continues at coordinate 95,427,517 of NC_064830.1, read as the reverse complement.
AGTTGGTCACAGTGAGAAGTCAGACTGGAAGGCGGAGGTGTAGCCAACACTTTGGTTACCACAGGGAGAGGAGGGAGGGGCGAGAAGTAACAGGCACTTCACATGAACATGCATGATTCAGCTGCATTTCCCCCTGAGGAGCCCTCATGTTGGTAGGTGTTTGCATTGGACAGAGCCAGGGCTCTGGTAAGATGGGTCTCACTTTTCTATAACTGCTGGAGCCTCTCCAGGCGCCCTGCAGCTGGTGTCCTGAGATAAAGCTCTTGTTCCCAGACTGGATCCCCCACCCACTAGACAATGGCAAAAATCAGATTAACCCAGAGTGGCTGACTTTCTGACCACACAGAATCGGGTGGGTGTGACACGGGGCGCATGGTGCACTGGCTGCTGGCGTTCACAGCAGACTTGGGGTCTTGGCAGCCTTTCAGGGTGTCCTGACCCTGTGCCCTTGGGGCAGTGCTGAGTCCACCTCACCTGACCTTCGGCAGCACTGATGGGGCCAGGCCTGGTCCTAGAGGGCCTTTCTGGGTCTCCCAGCTCCAGCCCTGGCCCACTCGCTCCAACGGTCATGTGTATCCCCACTTCCCTGGGGTCCCTGTTTCTGTGCCCTGAGCCGATTCCCAAAGCTTTTGGGGCTGGGTGACTAGGCCCTGTCCTCTCAGGGGCTATGCCTGTGGGTGATGTGGAGTCAGTCACCCATGAAACATCTGTGCTGAGGACCCCAGGGCAGCACGGAAGCTGCTGCACCCAGGGAGTGGGGGCTGGTGCATGGTGGGTACCATTTCCCCGAGGCAGTGGGGACTGGGGTGTGGTGGGCACCGCCTTCTGGGGGAGTGGGGGCTGGGGTGTGGTGGGCATTTCACAGATAGCTCCTCCCTTCTCTCCCTCCCTCCTCCTTCCTTCCTGCCTTCTTCCCTCCTTTCCTTTTCCCTTTCTTCCTCCCTGCCTCCCTTCTTTCCTTCCTCCTGCATTTACTTCACCTTGTTCGTGGTATAAGCTGGGCATCCACTTTCATCTGTCAAAAACCTAGGCACACAGAGTACTGATTAAGCCTGAAGTGAGACGGCCTAGCACCCTGACACTCTCTGCAAAGGGTGCTCACAAACACTTCCCAGCTGATCATTCATTTAGGGAGTGCAAGCTTTTCTTCCGCAGGTCTTGGTAATGATTGATGCAGAAAGCTGGAGCTAGCCACCTCGCACCTAGGTGTCTGACCTGGGCATCTTACCTGGTCTGAAGGAGGGGCCGACAAGTACCTGCTGCCTGCATGTGCATCCACAGGACACTGGGTGTTACTCACCTGTGAGTCTTCAAGGTTTTCCAGGCAGGAAGTAGGCAAGCTCATCACAAATCGAATAGAAATAGCTAAAGTGACATCATAGCATCCTGAGGAATAAAAATGTTGTTTTCAGCGTTTTGAGCAGATTGCCCGGGGACAGCACACAGATGATCACTCTGTCTCCTTCCTGCGTGTGTGTGGTTCTGTGCGAGGGTCAGACGGGGATGCCAGGTCAGGACAATGGACGCAGGCTGCTGAGCCTGACCAGCTGGTGGGCTCAGGTGTCCTCAGCCTCCTGCGATGTACCTGCAATACACCTGTGATATTTACACCTGCGATACCCCTGCCCTTCTTTGTCGTGATCCCTGAGAACGGCATGGTAGATTCAGCTTTACTTTTTACCAAAGCTCCTCTTTAGTTTTAATTTAAAAGCATATCAAAAGACACCCCGGATAGTTAGTTTCCCACTGTGGAAAATAAAATAAAACTTGATTTGCTAGGCGTAAGTAAGAAGGGAGCACTTTCATTAGAAGACTTACAGCAAGTGGTAGAGGATGGCTTCCAGGATTCAACCTCTGCGTTTTCAGGCCGTGGTTTGTGGCCGTGCATGTGGGGCAGCAGAATGGGGATCCCAGCTCCCCCTGTGGGGTGAAGCCACTTTAGAGAGCACAGCTGCAGCCACTACGTCCATGGCTCTGCAGAGACTGTACATGTCTGCTGGGGATGGGGAGCCACTGTAGGAAAAATGGCCCGCAGCTTGAGAGATAGTTTATATATTATATAGTTCACCCATTGAATTGTACAGTTCACTGGCATTGAGTGCATTCACAGTGCTGTGCAACCATGATCACTGTCTAGTTCTAGAACTTTTTCATCTACCCAAATGGGAGCCCTGTGTCCATCGAACATATTCTGGGCATTCATACAGTATTTGTCCTTTTGTGCCTAGCTTCTTTCACTCAGCGTCGTGTTGTCAAGGTTCATCCATGTCATGGCATGCATCAGGACTTCATTCCTCCTTATGGCTGAGTAGTATTCCATTGTGTGGATGGGACACGTTGTGTTTGTCTATCACCTGTGGATGGTTACTTGGCTTGTTTCCACCTTTGGGTGTTGTGGATCGTGCTGCAGTAAACCTTCTGGAAGTTCTTGTTTGAACACCTGTTTCCAGGTTTTCTGGGCCTGTGCCTAGGAGTGGAATTGCTTTGCTAACATTGTGCCCCATTTGCTTCCATGTTTGCGTGCATGATTGTGCTCACACGTGCTCGCTCTCTGACTATGTGAATTAATGTATGTATTTGTGTGTGTATCCTTCTCCCCGAACCATCTGAGAGTAGGTTGCACACATCATGCCCGTTTACCTCTAAAGGCTTTAGTGTTTATTTGCTAAGAATAAGCACATTCTTTTATATAATCACAGCGCAGCTGTCAGTTGCAGGAATTGTAACATCAGTGCAACACGTCTATCTTCCAAGGTATTCGAGTTCTGTCAAGGGACCCAATAAAATCCAGGTGGCATTTTTTCTACTCGTAGCTCAGCCCTCTAGGATCTCATGTTGGTTTGAGTGATTATGTCTCTTTGTTGTTGTTGGGTGCCGTCCAGTCAATTTTTGACTCATAGCGACCCCACGTGACAGAGTAAAACCGTCTCATAGGAATTCCTAGGCTGAAATCTTTACAGGAGCAGATCGCCAGGTCTTTCTCCTGCGGAGCTACTAGGTAGGTTCGAACTGCTAGCCTTTTCGGTTACCAGCTGAACACTTAACCACTGCACCATCAGTGTTTATGTCTCCATGTCTCTAGTTTCCTTTAGTCTGGGACAGCCCTTCACTTTTCTTAGTCTTCTATGACAGTGACCTTTTTGGTGAATCCTGGCCCCCATCCACATTTTGGGTTTTTCTGGTGCTTCCTCCTGATTGGGTTCAGGTTATGCACCCTTAGATCAGGACATCGATGTGATATACTTTGGGCCGGTATCACATCTGGGAGAGCACTGTGTCCGTTTCCCTGCACCATGGATGCTGCAGTCACCCAAGTAAGACTTGTGCGATTATTTTTCCCTGTGTAGTGAATACGCACGCCCTGCACCTCTAGTAGCACCCTCGGGTGGGGCAGCCTTGCACGCTTCTCACCTGCTTGTCTTGGCTGTGAGAGCTGCAGAGCGGTGGCCTTCCAACTCCAGCGCTTCCTCCACCTTTGCTGGTCAGCTGTCAGCAGGACTCCTCACCACTCACTCATTCATTCATTCATTCCTGTGTTTGTTATTTTACTTTGTTTTGCTTATTTATTATTAAAATATATTTATACCTGTTTATCATTGAAATGGACTCATGGTTCTGTTTTTTAGTGTAAATTATAATTTAGCCAGTGGGAGCCCTTCCAGCTAGCCCTGGTGTCCTTTTTCCTTTTGATGTGATCCCATCCTTTTTTGAAGCTTTTCTTGCCTTTTGGCTCCAGGGCTCCTCTTGTACCTTCCTGCCTCACCCTAACCCCCCACTTTGCAAGGTGTCCTGGTTCTGTTTAGAGGGGACTAGTATCAGAGGGCAGGACCTGGGCACCGGCTGGGCCCACAGCACTGACTTCTTTTTTTCTAGACCCTTTGGGCAGACAGAGCTAGGGAATCCATACGAATGTGTGTGTTTACATACACACGTGAATGTGCACATACACATGTCAGGCATTCTCAGTGTACACACACACATTTACACTAGTACACATGCACTGTATGTACACGTATACGCCCACGTACATATCACTGCTCTAAAAATCCTGCGTTTAAAGTGATACCCCGCTTCCCGCCCCTTCCCACAGGCCTCACCTTCAGCCTTCCTCCCCTCTGTGTCTGCACCCCCCCCCACACCACGGGCATCTGCACATTCAGTCATTTGCTCAATTCTTGACATACGCAAGATCGGTTCAGGTTGCTTCACCTGCACCACTACGAAGACGAGACCTCTCAGAAGGTTTGCTTGCTGTTCTGCCCCCCACCTCTCCTTCTAAGACTGAAGGTACACAGAGATGCGTTCAGTAACGTGGATGGTACCTGTCCTTGCCACGGAGGAACACGTGGTCTGGGAGGGAAGGAAGGGCTGTGTCACCCTTGTATAATCAAGAGTTAATTATTAGCACAGAGAAAATGATGGAGTCGCACTCTGCTAATACATGTGTTCTCCTGCGCTCCAGCTATGCCCTTTGAAGCGGTCTGTGGGGTTTAGAAAGCATTAGTGTGCCGTGAGAGCTGGGTTACCAGGAAACAACAAAGCAATTAAAATGCCTTGATTTTATCTTACGATGTTCCTGCCCAGAATAATTAAATTAGCCCCAGCTCTCAGACGAATGGTTTGCCGAGAGCATGTGCTGGTGTGGGTGGGGCAGGCCGGCACCGGAGTCACAGCCCCTGGGGTTCTGGTCCCTGCTGTCTCACACCCGCCGACTTGCGATGGATCTCAGGGTCAAAGGAGACTTCAGCCGGCGCCCGCTTCTCCCGAGGCTCAGAAAGAACTCGTAGCTTCTTTGTGTCATTTGCCCTCCCCACAGCCCTGGGCCAGCTCAGTGCCTACCAGCAGCCTCTCATTGACCCCAGAGCAGCTCCCCACTGATTTCACAGACCAGGAAACCAGGTCCGAGGGCCATGGCAGGTGCTGCTCTACAGCCCATGCAGCCTGTCCTCTGGCAGCGCAAGCAAGGGTGCCTCTGGCGAGATGGCTGTGTGTGTAGCTAGGAGAAGCAGATGGCACAGGAGGCAGAACAGTGCTCTTGGGTCTGTGGTCTGCCTACATGCGCAGGACGGGCAGGCACTCTGCGACCTTGAGGTGGACCAGGACCTGGGGGAGCCCCTCTGTTCTGCCGGGGAGTGGGCTACCTGAAGAGGCGTGAGCGGCCCTGCCCTCAGCTGGTGGTTTGGGGCCTTGGTCAGATGTGGTTTCCACCCAGTAGCCTAGGAGGGTGTGTCTCTGCCGCCGTTGCGCTTCCTGATGCAGATGTGGGAGAGAGTCCAGGCCATGGCCTCATTGGACCCTGATGCTCAGGGTGCCCTGTCTCTACACAGCTCCTGTGAGGTGGGGCCTGGCTTGACCGACCCCAGGGGGCCGCCTGCAGAGAGTATCACTGAGGAGGAACGCAGGCTCGGAGCTGGGAGACCCAGGCTCACTTCCCGGCAACGCAGTTCACCATTTAAGATTTTGAGCATCAGCTCCTTTATCTGTGTGATGAGGATAACGTGCCGCTTATAGGGGTACATCAGGACTCAATGCTGTAATGCACCCCTCATAGGATTACCATCAGGACCTGACACTAGGTCTTGTTCATTCTTGTCCCCATCCTGGGAAGAGTTGGCTGTTAAACATATTGGGTCTCCAGTCTTGGTGTGTCTGTAAAGTGGCCTTCCAGTGCCACTTTGTACTGGGACAGGAACGGTGATGGCATTGGTGGATGCCTTGGTGCCGTTGGGGGTCAGTGGGGGTGCTTCAGTCCAGCACCACACACTGCGATTCAGAACGGAGGCCCTTCTCCTGCTGCCGACGCTGAGGTCGAGGTACTGCACACCTCGAATGCATCTTGTAAAAGTGTCTCTGTTGAGGTTTGAGCCACAGCAGTAGGCTCTGCTCCTGACACGGGTCGCCCCCAGGGCAGCAGCACGGGGGCAAGTTCCTGTCCTACACTTAGACTCACTCCCCTAGGACACAGACATGGTGTTTGTGCTCTTTGTGGATGTGGTGACTTAGGGAAGTGCTCAGGGCAGATGAGGGGGTGCATGGAGGCTCTTCCAAGGGAGCTGCTCCAGCATCTTGATGCTCCCAAGTATGTGCAGGTGAAGGCACCATGTCCTCAGGACGCCTCTCCACGTGGGAACCTTGTCTGACCACTGTGACACCCCGCTGACCACCCGCTTGACCACCTCCATGGATACCCTCACGATCACATGGACAGCCCCCTAACTGCCCCCATAGACACCCCTGTGACCACCATGACCATGCCTCCGGTGACCACCCTGTGACCACCTCCGAGGCCACCCCCCCATGACCACCATGACCATCACCCGTACTGTCACAGGCCTACCTGCCATGGGAACTGTCCTGAGAAAATCTGTTATTGTCTTGTCCTTGGGTTGAGTCGGGATGTTTATTTAGAAAGCAGGTCTTATGCCAAGGTCAGGGTTGTATAAATGCAAATATTTACTTGGGAGGACACTCTTCTTGGAGATTAGCATCTGTGGTGACTGGGTCAGAGGGGATACGTGTATCCGCTGTGGGGGATGTGCGCATCCAGTGGCAGTCTGACTCAGCCTCCTCTCCTCCGAAGCACAATCATGTCCAGCAAGAAAGAAGGGCTCAGGGAGGGAGGGGAAGGGGCTTCTTTTGGATGCACAACGTCATTGCGTTTAGCCCCAGGAACGGGTGAGCCAGTGCGCTGGGCCGTGCAGCGCCAGCAGCGCCCTGCTCCACGGGCTGATTCTCCAGCAGCCTCAGCCCTAGCCAGCCCCGGAGCTCCAGCGGCTGAACACGGCCTCCAGGTGTCAGAAGGGTTCCCTGGCACCCCGAGCTCGTCTGCACGATTGTGCCGTATCCATGATGATCTCTCCCCAAATGTTTTCTCTAAATTGGCTCACCTTTTTCTTTTATTTATAAAGAAAACTTTGTCATTATCATAAATTAAAACAAAACCCAGCATCATAGCTCTAAATGGAATATAGCCATAGAAACTATCGAAACTAAAAATGGGGTTCATGTCTCATCAGCAAGAAAGTTTCCCGTGCTCTCCCAGGGAGACCCTTCCTGAGGCCCCACCCAGGCTATTGTATCTTGGCTAATCGGTGGCAGGCAGCAGGCCCTCTCGGGGGATATGGGAGGCAGCATGAGCAGTCCTTGGGGCCACTAGGGTCAGAACACGCAGCCCTCACAGCTAGTGCCCATGAGCATGGTGCACTGCAAAGCACCACATAGAACTTTCTAGAAAAGGGGAGTCAACGTTTTGCAGACTGGGGCCTGTCCTCAGTCTGTGGTAGAACTCGCTCTGTGGGTTTCACACTGTGAGGAGCAGTTTACACTATCGTCACCATTGCCCACTGCTGTTTTTGTGGGGGCACATTCTATGACCAGACACCCCGACTGCTGTCACTGTCGGGGGGCATTCTGTGGCCAGATGCCCTCACTGCCATCTCTGGGGGCGCACCCTATGACCAGAGACGCTGGAGCCATCCATGGTGGCATTCACTTGACCCCACCTGCCAGCTCTCACAACCTCATACCATGCTAACTTAGCTGCAGAGGCTGTTACACACACACAGCAAGCAAGTTAGCATCTCAGAGCAGGAGGAGGGCATTTCACTAGAGAACCTTGTAACTGACGCAGCTGATTTACACACATCCTGACTCATAAGGTGGGGCAGGGTGACCAGGAGCGCGGCTGCTGACAATCTGAGAGACAAAGAACAATCAGTGTGTACACGAACAAGGGGCCGTTCTCTCTTCCTTTTTAATAGTAAGCTTGTCAGCATGTACATAGTAAGGTACAAACCACAAACATGGAAAATACACTGTTATGCCTCTGAGCGTCTTCTGTCTCCAGACTTTACTTTTCCCCCAAGATGGCAGATTCATGGTGATTTCATTCAGGCACCTCCTCCCTCCTCTGTCTTTGCTGGTCAGCAGTACCCCTATGACTTAGGGATGCCGATCGTGCGGACAAGAGCAGAGGGCCAGCAGACATTCGGTGGCTCTTCTTTGCCAGGTTCAGATGACCTCCGTGCCAGCCTCTGTGGGTGAAAGCAGCCAGTGGCCAGGCAGTGCAGAGCCGAGAGAGCCTGCATACAATTTCTCTAGTGACTGAGGGTGGCCAGCTGCATGGCCGTGGCCAAGGCACTGCGGAGTCCCAGGGTGCTTGGACCAAGGTGGCAGCAGTAAGTATCACCTGCCCGCCTGCCCACCTGGCCCAGCCACCTGCACATTCCTATTGTGCACAGGTGCATCTTGGGGGAGCCCTCTCGCCCTTCACACTGCACTGCTGAACTTTACATCTGATGGCTCCGTGCTGTCCGGCATCACCGACTTCAGGGCGGCATGGCAGAAACGGTTCAGGGCCGACATGTTTGTCTTCTGCTCGATGTACAGCCTCAGCTTGTCCCTGAAGGTCTCCCCGAGAAAGCTGTAAATGAGGGGGTTCAGGCAGCTGTTGGAGAAGGCCGCAAGGTTGACGATGTGGCCAGTCAGGGGGTAGGCATGGCGGAAAGACTGCTTGCAGGAGGATGCTCCTGGCTGCGGACGCTGCAGCAGGTGCACGCAAATGAAGACATTCTCTGGCAGCCAGCAGATGAAGAAGACGAGGACCACTGCAAAGATCATGCGCAGCGCCTTCTGTCGCCGGGGCCGCAGGCCACGGTGCCGGTGTGCACCCACAAGCACCCGTGCAATGAGCGAGTAGCAGAGGCCAATGATGGCCAAGGGCACGAGGAAGCCTAGGGTGACCTCCAGCCACTGGACCTCCCTCACGTCGGCAAAGCAGAAACAGGCCTCCTTGGTGTGCTGCAGGTGCACGGCTGTGAAGGGCACCAGCGTGGCTGAGGCCGAGGCCAGCCAGATGAGGCCGCAGCTCAGCCGCGCGTGCTGCTTGGTGCGGAAGAGGCTGGCGCGCATGGCCCGGGCCAGGGCAACGTAGCGGTCGAAGCTCATCCAGGTGAGGAAGAAGATGCTGCTGTACATGTTGATCTGCAGGAAGAGTGACATAAAGGTGCAGAGCACAGTGATGTCGTAGTACTGCTCGTCCAGATTGAACACCTCGATGAGCGAGTCGGCCACCAGGATGAGGTCAGCGGCAGCCAGGTTGATGAAGTATAGGTCAGGGATGGTCATCTTCTCGCGGAAGCTGATGTTTACCACCAGGATCAGGATGTTGCCTACGAAGCCGATGGGGAAGAGGAAGATGGTGTAGAGACAGGAGAGAAAGAGGCCGATGACGTACTGCTGGTGCTCCTGCAGGGCACGGGTGTGGTTAGCCAGGGCCGCACCGTCCAGCAAGCGTGCCTCGCCCAGGTCCATGAGGGTGTCGTTGGGGGTGACAGGCTGTGTGGTGCCCAGATAGCCCTCCATGTCTGTGTCTCTGCACCACGGGACTCTCAGGACTGACCAAAAGGTGCAGAGAAATCCGTCTTAGGCAACAAATCCATCTCTAGAAAGAAAGGTGCTGCTTTTGGAAGCCAGTCAGACGTTTGTGAAATCAAGAAAAACTTGGCACAAGTGGAGTGTGTAACTATCTGGGCTTGTTAATTGCAGGAAGTTGGAAAACTGGATGTGGCGGTTGACATCCCAGTGGAAAGACCTTAGCTGATAGCTGACCATGGTGCCTTCAATGCTCTTTGGTGACCTGTTCCTGGTGACCTCTAGCCGCCTTGTCTGGAGCTGCCCTTCAGGGCTTCCTCGTTGCCTGGGGACCTGGGGGAACATGCAGAAGGGGGTCAGGGCTGGGAATACCTCAGGTGGGTCCATGCAGGGACAGATGGATGAGGGGAGACCGGGGGCTTTGGTGACACTCTCTCAGAGAGAGAGAGAGACAGTGATCACTGAACTGAAGCAGAAGAACCAAGTGTAGAAAAGACGCCACTCTCTTGAGGGCCCCGTTGCCTCTCAGGCTACATAGGAGCCGGTCAGCAAGCTGCCCTTCTCCTGTGTGGGATGCTTTTAAAAAAGCCAAATAGCAGACTTATGAAGTAACATGGGTATGGGGTATGAAAACCTTAGGAAAAGTACTGTTTGTCTGGAGAGGAAGTATAATGTACCCCATCAGCTGTTGAAAAGAGAAAAAGATAAGACGGAAAAACCCAGCTTTCTGGAAGATGGTGGATCCAGGGAAGTTCGTGGGAACTGGGGCAGAATCTCTTCTGCTGCAGTAAAATTCTAAAAGAATTTTAGCTCTTTTGCAAATGCTGTATTGAGTTTGGGTGCCGAAAACAAAACTGTCTTCGTGATGCAGAATGGAAAAGAGAGAGAATAAGAAATAAAAGTAGTAATTATTTTAGGAAACAATATTTAAAGTCTTATCCAGTGTTGTAATAGCTGATTTTGAAACCTGGAGTATTTTTTAGAATGCTTTTTGTAACCCAGAAGCTGGGTAATGTCAGGGTGGAGGATTTTTGTTAGTTACAGAGGGGTACGGGAAGTGGCAGTTCAGCCCCAGTGGGTGGGGTTCGTCAGCTCTGCTGGGATGAGTTTCTTGTCCTTTGGTTTTGCTGTGCTCCCCAGAGTTCCCCATGGAGTCAGCCAGGGGTTCTCAACCTGGGGCAACCGTGACCTCCCAGGGGACACTTGGCAATGTCTGGAGACATTTTTGATGGTCAGGGCCAGGGTGACTGCCTACCAAACACCCCACAACACACAGCAGAGCCCCAACAACAAGACTGAGCAGCCTGGGGTTGGGAGTACGTGAGTCTGTGAGATTGACATGATTCGTCTCCTCTGTGGGTTTTCATTTTACCCTCCAACACTACAAAGAGCCACTTGGAAGTGTTGACGTATTAGACTGGAGATTTTTTTTACCTATTGCTTGCAGACACTTCTTGGGGAGAAAAATCACTGCCTTGGTATCAATTATCGCTTTAAAAATATCCAATAACCTTTGCTTAGCTGGAACTGACCAGTGTGATTTTTATTGTTATTTTGCAGTGGGTAATGCTGATAGAACCAGTAAATGTCACTGTTCTCTAGATCTCTTTGCAACGTTTGTATTTAGCCTCTATATGTAACCGCTTTTTAAAAACTGCTCAGAGTACTTATTTTGCTCTTTAAATGTAAAAATTTTGGAAAGGATTAGACTACAGTTTTACAGAAAATTAAGACGGTGAGTAAAAGCCCTCAGCATGTATTTGTTCTCTTACCTGTACTTGTTAAGTAAACTACCTGGGCAAAGCCAGTCCTTTATGTCTTCCTTGTACAAGTGGAGCCATTAGATTCTGGGACAAGCACTGTTATTCTGTAATGGTTTAACAGAAGGATGTAGGAACCAAGTATGAAATCTACTTCTGACACAGGGTCCTTGTTAAAGTTGGCCTTGAACTTACAAATAGAAGGCTGAGCATGGAATAGATTTCCTTGGCTTGTCCAGGACAAGGCAACAAGCCCACGCTCTTGTCAGATCTATTGTATCATGAAGGACTGTTGATGCCCCAGTTGCCCTACTGCTGGGCAGCATTTTCATTGAAAGGAATACGACTTAGAGCCTGACCACCTTATTTTCTAGAGTGAGATGTATACTTGCTTGAACAGAATATGACAGGCTATTGGATGGTATTATCTTGGCATGTGTTACAAGAGGTGCCTTCACACGGAGTCTCCCTTCTGTGGCCACCCCGAGAATCTCAGAGCACTCGGCTTCCTTAGTGGGGAGCAGTCACCTCCAGCAGTCTTCACGGCCATGCTGCTGCTCTTACCAGAGGGCACCATGTCCACTCATGACAATAAAGGGGCAGCAGTTAGCCTTAAACTTGTGGCCACTTACATGGAGCTGCCTGCTCTGCCTGCCTGGACCACCTCCCCCAGCACCCATGGACATGACCCAGAGGGGAGGTCACGTCTTACCTGTTTGGTGCCCATCGCCGCTTCGTACTGGCCCCTGGCAGCCCGTGCTCATGGTCATGGGGCCCCAGCCAGCCTTGGGGGGCTTGCCCATGCCAGAATGCAGGTGCATCTGTGGCTTCCCAGCGAGGGGGATCTGGACTGGCGGGTGAACTCAGCCTGTAGGGTGATCCTGGAGCATCTTGGGAACAGCAGGAGGAGAAAGACCCTGGCCGCTGCAGGGAGAGTGGTGTGACAGGCCACCCTCAGAGTGTGATTCTGCTCCTGGGTCTGCACCCTCCCTTCGTGCTGGGGTTTTATAGGCTCCCAGGCCCCTCCCGAGCCTCCTTCAGGGCTGGGCGCCTCCTCTCCTGGCCAGCATTAACCATTTTTTTGCTGGCCCTTTTCTCCTTCACTTTGGCAATGAGTCAGCCCCATTGAGCATGCTTTTACGGGAGTTTCCAGTTTAACTGCTTTTCTTCACCTGCTGGTACAAAACTTTTTTGGGTTTAAAAGGATTGTACTGGATACTGTTTATCTTTTCGGTAATAACCTATTTGTTGAAACTTAAACATTCTTGCTTCTTTTAGCAACTGACTGATTTTAAAACTAAACACTAGATTTCATAAATTTAGATAATAGCACATGAGTAACGCACAGAGAATTTAATCTATGAACTTCACAAAGATATTTAAACCTAAGAAGTAACAGCCATTTTTGGCGAGTAAATTGGGTATCAAAGTAGTTTCTCTGCTCTGAACACTAACCTTCGCCCTCCTTTGACTGATGAAAACATCTGCGTGTTGGTGACAGATCAAGGGCCCACACCCTCCCCTCCCTGCAAGATGCTGGCTTCAGGCATCGGGCAGGCAGAGCTAATGGACCTCCAGGGAGCAACCTCTAGCTGAGCCCAGAGTGTTCCCATGTACCCCACCTGCCGGTGGTTAGAGTGTTGTGGACCGTGGTGGCGGGAGGCTGGAAAGGTGGCGGAGGGCAACAGAGTTGGAGTCCCTACGGGGGGTGGACTTGGGCCAGCTTGGGACCACAGGGCTAGGCTGCCTGCAGCTTGAGCCAAACAGTGCAACTTTTCCAAGAGCTGCCGGCTCCATTGCTCTCAGTGGACTTCCCCTGGGTCTCTTCTGCGATTTTTAGCTTTGGAAGCGGTAAAGTTGAAATTTCATCGCTGCAGCCTTGAGGAGTCTGTGAGAGCCAGTGTGTACTCCTCCCCAAAGATGGCCTGTGCGGCTTTGGGTCACCTGGCTGGTCGCTTATTCCAGGTAGCAGTGGACAGAGTGGCTGCCCTTCAAATCTTCTGTAACGAGCCTGTTCAGACAAGTTTCAAGGTGTTCTGTGTGAGAATAATTTAAAACCTTTTCAGTATGTGTTTTGGAAAATACACATTTTTGGAACAGAATACTGTGTTAAATTTTTAATGGAAAAATACTACCATTCAGGATTCCTGCCAGCTTTTAGATATTCTTCGACTCTGATATTGTAGCTTTTATATTTTATTTTATATTTGAGTGACATGATAAAATAATTGAGGCTGGTTTTACTTTGGACATATCTTTCATCAGCTGTGAACTCAAGATGATTTCAGCCTTGAGGATTCCCGAGACTCCACTTTGAAGGAAATGAGTCATGAGAAAGCATGACTTTCTTGGATGAAATATATGAATGAAATTAAAAACCAAAACCTTGAGATCTCCAGGACACGTGGCCTAAAAGCTGCACCCATGACTTCCTCGGGGCGAGGAAGAGCCTTAGCTCCCAGCCCCCTTGAGTGCACTCTCGGGGTGTTAGCCTTGGGGGCTCACGGGGCAGATGTGTTCTGATTTCCTGCTTCTGGCTTACTCTTAGCGTCAGACAGCTCAACTGTGACCTCACCATCTAGGACGCAGCTTCTCATCAAAGCACTGGGGGTTAGGTAACTCGTCAACCATTGCAGGACTAGTTAGTGTCAGGCAGAGGCCCAGACTTAAGGGGTTCCCACCCACTGCACCCTAGCTCATGTTTACTGGGGTGGAGGGGCAGTGTTGGACTCGAAGTGTTTGTGGAACTTGACAAGCTTTTGTAAGTGCTTAAGTGAACATTTAATGAGAGCTTACTCTACCGGGCCCCTGTGAAGTGCTCCGAGCCCAGCGGGCAGGGCTGCTAGCCGGGCCCCTGTGAAGTGCTCCGAGCCCAGCGGGCAGGGCTGCTAGCATCGCATTTATCCTACTCGAACACAGAGCTCAGGAAGAGGGTTGACTTAACTGAGGCCCCTGCTCCGGTTGGTGCCCTGACTGCTCTTGGATTGCTTCACTGCTGAATTTGATTTCTTTAAGAATTTTTTTTTAAAAATTAACTTCTATTTCTGTACATCCCCAAATAGGATAAGTGTAGGAGGCATCAGAGGGAATCCAATCTGATCAGCTCTCAGTTAGATTTGCAAATGAAACCAGATACTGGATAGTGCACAGAGAGCAAAACTGCCGAGAGAACGAGGTTGCCCAGGGAAGATGGTCCCTCACATACACACATCTGGGTCAGGATGCTGCAGACCCCAGCCTGGGGAAGGCAGCCCTTCACACACATCTGGGTCAGGATGCTGCAGACCCCAGCCTGGGGAAGGCAGCCCTCATACACACCTGGGTCAAGACCTGCAGACCCCAGCCTGGGGAAGGCAGCCCTCATACACACCTGGGTCAAGACCTGCAGACCCCAGCCCGGGGGAGAAAACCCCACACACACCACCGGGTCAGGACCTGCAGACCCCAGCCCAGTCCTGCATTCTGCCAGCACAGCAGAGCTTCTCTGCTCTCCCTGCTTCCCTGCCTCCCTCCCACCCAGCTCCCTTCTGAGGCGTAGAACTGTCGAGGCACTTCCCACGGGTAGCCAGGTATGATGAGAAGTGACATCTCTGGATCCCACTCTTCTCGGATCTAAACTTCCCCTGACTGTGAAGCCCAGCAGGTGATCTGAAATTGCCCAGTATTAGACTTTGCTACGTCCCAGCTGGTTCCAGCTCCTCACTCTGCATTCATCTGTCATGTGATCTGGGCCGTTCATTTGACCTTGAGCCTCAGTGTCCCCATCTGCAGAGTGGGGCTGTAGGGATGGCTGTATTTATGGAACTCAGCAATGCATGTAGATGTCTGCACCTCAGGGCCCTGTAAATTCCACCTTCCTGTCTCTGTGCCTCCAGGCAGGACTCTGCCTGCCCCCCGCCCCCACCGATCTCTCACGGAGGCTGCAGCTCTCCAGGTGGGTCATGGAATTAAGGATGGTTAGGGCGTAAGCAGGTCCTTTGCCTGCAGTTACCCCTGGTGACTTTGGCTCGTCTGTCCTTTGCATCTGTTCTAGGGAGAGGACATGTGAGTAAGAACTGCTCACAGGGCTGAAGGCATGACCTGGTTCAGTGGAGGCATCAGGCCATGTAAGACATTTTAGAGCTGATCTAGGATGGAAACCAAGCCAAATGTGTGTGGCTGTGGATGGGAAGAGGAGAAATGTGACTCACCGTGTTCCACTCCTGCAGAGTGGACAAAGCCATAGCGGTTGTTCAGAATCTGGGGAAACAGAGGGGCCTTCCATGCCTGGAGGACATTATCAATAACCTTTTGCCTCAGTGTGACACTTTACAGAGCACGTTCAAGTCCATGATCTTACTTAACCCTCATGACAATACTGAGAGGCAAGGCAAGGCCACTTAGCCTCCATTACGAAGGAGAAACTGAGGCTCAGGGTGGGTCAGGGATGATGACAAGGGCACATAGCAGTGAGGTAGCAGAGCAGGACTGAACTGTGGTGGTCAGGTGCCTGTCGTCTGCCACGTTCTCACTGTCAGAACCTTCTGTGCTACCCCTCAGACGTCCTGCGTCACCCCCCAGCTGCTCCATTTGGCCTAAGAAGGGGATGAGCTCCTGGAAAGTGCTGCCAACTGCAGTGGCTTGGCCTGTCGGGTTTTCCTCAGAACTACCCGGGACACTGGCCTCGCCCGGGGGGAGCCTTTGTTCTGAGCGTCTGCCTGCTGGACCTGGAGGACGGGTGGGCATTCCGGCAGCTCAGGGTGGCTTCCTTCTGTGCGAACTCAGCTTTCGAGATCCAGCCTGCAATGGTGGTGGTGGCAGAACTGCGGATTTGTCAGTGCGGCGGCAGCGTCCCTGCAATGTGTCAGTCAGTCCAGTTGCAGCCTTGTGAGTGTGAGTGTGTGTGCCAGTGCATGTGTGTGTGTGTGCACGTGAGTGTACATGTGTATATGTGTGTGCACAAGTATATGTGTGTGAATGTGCATGTGTGACTCGCGTGTGTGTGCGTGTGCACACAGGCTGTAGAGTGCTGAGCACACTGTCTGCTGAGGTGCTTTCTAGGGGAAATCAATTGCCAGAAGTTCTATCTTCCAGCTTTTTCCATCATGAAAAGGAATTTAGAGCGTTCCCGGAACCTTCAAGCCATCTCGGCCCTTCGTTGTGACGCCTGCCTTCCTGCATTCAGTTCACGTTCACATGCCATGGTGGGGCTTCACAGCCCCTGAGCGGGGCAGTCCTGACAGCTTTGATGGTGCTGGCATCTATACAGCTGGGCCTCTCGGCTACTGCCCAGTGCTTTCCTGGCCTTTTCTGGAATTCTGAGAGTGGTGGTGTGCCATGGCAGCTGGAATTTGGCTCAGGTGCCTGGTACTTACAGAGGTACCTGAGTTCTGCCCAGAGGAGGGGACTGTTTATGGTGGAATGCTCTAGAACACAAGGCTTAAGACCTGGGCCCTTGTCCCAGCCCCACCTGAAGTGATTGCCCACCCGTGCCTCAGGAAACCCCAGGAGAGGCTCAGCAAGGCTCAGGGGCTACCATGGTGGCTACCTACACCCCTCCCCATCAGCTCTGATTTTGCCTTTTTAAAATTAAGATTTTACCAATCATTTCTTTTGGATAAAAGTACCCTCTCACTGCTAGAAAACTGTGGTCTTAGAAGACTTCTTAGTTTTCCGTTGACTCCAGATCTTTCTCGTGGCTCTGCCCTCAGTGTGTGTCCAGACTGTCATGGGATGAGGGACTGTGCCAGGTACAGTGGACCAGTCACAGTAATGTGTTTGGCACCAACCACATCCCTACAGGGCCCACTTGAGGGGCCTTTGGTTGGGGTGTGGGGGTACCTTGATGGTCCAGCAGTGGGTCCCTCACTCCCGTCAGAGCTGCACCTGTTTGATGTTCCATATCTGGGGCCCTCTTAAAAGCTTTTGTTTGAGGGAAGGATCCTATTGCAAAAAGGAAAACGTTTGAGAACCACCAGTTTACATTATTGTAACTGGGTTTCTAAAGTCCCTGGGTGGCACAAATGGTTTGCACTTGACTACTAATCGCAAGGTTGGTGGTATGAATTTACCCAGTGGCTCCACAGAAGAGAGGCCTGACGGTCTGCTTCCGTAAAGATCACAGCCAAGAAAAGCCTATGGAGCAGTTTTACTCGGACACACAAGAGATAACTGTGAGTTGGAATCAACTCAATGGTAGCAGGTTTGGTTTTATTTTTTCTAGAATTATTCCTGTAGCTGAAATATCTAGACACTCAATGTAATCAAATCACAGTGAAATTATTTTTTGAGAAAAAAAAAAAAAAAAAAAAGCCAGGTAGCAGTGCAGATCAAAGCCCAGGGTAAGTGGAATCAAGCCCTGTCTGGAGATGCTTCACTCTGGCTTTCAGTGGTGGCCCCAGAAACCACGAGCCATGGGGAATAGAGCAGGTAAGGTCATTCTCAGCCTTGGAGTCCCCTAAGGTTTTCTAGCATGTGATGGCTAACAAGGCTCCCTTGAAAGGCTGATGAGAAGGAAGCTGCATGAAGCCTGAGAACGGGGGTGGGGGGGTGGGTATGCTGAGGTCAGCGATATGTAGGGATGCTGGCAGCAACCTTTGGCTTCTCAGAGAGAAGAGGCTTTACCAGCCCCCTTTCACAGGCAGAGAAACTGGGGCCACAGACAAGCATCTTAGCTGGCAACTCTACTGTGCCAGCAGCGGGTGTATCTGGAGCGTGTTTGGTACATAGTGGTGATCATACTGGGTAGGCTGACCTCTAGAGCTCTCCTGTGCAGGGCTGGCCAGGTTGACAGTGAAGGACGGCGTGTAGGTGCAGGGCGTAGCACCAGACTGAGCCCTCAGGCAATTGTCTTTTCCATCTGTTAAAGCCATCACCACCACCTACTGGGCTTGCTCTTAGCATGGTCAAGCTTGCAGGGTATTATTTGTCAAGTTGCTTGGGTGGGCTTTGAGTTCTCACTTCTGACCATCCATGTTTTTTTTAGTGGTGTGCTTTGGTGTGGGTCTTTTGTGTGGTACTTTATTTTTGGACTAGAGAGTTTTCTTTTTTCATAATTTTTTTACTCTTTATTTTCTTTCTTGTTTTTTCCAGAATTCCTCTTAATCCAGTGTTGGACCTCTTGCATCGATCCTCTAATATTATCCTTTCTTTCTCATTTTTAATACCTTTGTCTTTTTATTTTTCTCTGAGGTATTTCCTAAACTTGATCTTTCAGCCCTTCTGTTGAATTTTTAAAGTTATGCTATTTTAAATTTTAATGACTTTTTTCAGATGTTCTTTTTTCTTGAGATATAATTACATACAGTAATTTGTACAGGCAGTGACTGTAGAATTCAGTGATTGTTGGCAAACATATATACTGTGTAACCAGTATCCTAATCAAATACAGCATTGCTAGGGCCCTTAGAAAGTTGTCCTGTGCCCTGGTCCAGTCTATTCCCTTCCCCTGTAAGAGGCAGCCACCATTCTGATTTGTATCACTATAAATTAGTCTTGACAGTCCTTGAACTTCATATAAATGGAACCATACAGTACATACTCTGTGTCTTATAAATAGTGTTGTCTTTTTTTTTTTTTTTTTTTGTCTAGAATCCATTTTAATCATCTCTGCTTCTAATTGGAGTTTTAGCCATTTATATTTAATGTAATTATTGACATATTGGGTTTAGGTATTTGTTTTCTATTTGTTTCCTCTGTTCATTGTTCCTTTGAGCTTCCTCTTCTGCCTTATTAAAGTGATTGCTGTAGAGGTTACAGTATGCATCTCTGACTCCTCACACTTTGCTGTGAATTAATATTATACTAGCTCACTTACGATTTATACACTTTATGACAATATAGTTCCATTTATCCCCCTCCTGTCCTTTGTGCTATTGTTGTCATATATTTTACTCCTATATGTGTTACACACCTCACAATACAGTTTTCTTTCTGTTGAAAAGTCAAATGTCCTTTAAAGGAATTAGGAAAGTTTTTGTTTGTTTGTTTTAAGTTTTTGATGTTTATCTAAATATTTATCTATCCAGCAGTCTTCAGTCTTCTCTGTAGCTGTGAATCTTTAACTGGTATCATTTTTCTTCAGCCTAAGAACAGGCATCTGACATCAGCTCTCTCAGCTTTTATTCATTTGATGTCTTTATCTCATCCTCATTTTGAGGGACACTTCACTGGTTATAGAATCCAAGGATTTTTCCCCTTGGAATTATTACATCCTCCTCCTCAGATGACCACTCTCTTGACTTTTAACACTATAATTTTACCTCTTCTTGACCTTGGTGTGAATGGAATCTGTAAAGGTCAGGGCTCAAAAGGAGAAGCAGAACCAGTAGGAGATTTATATATTAAGAGATTTATTACAGGGACTAGGTTAGGCTTACGTGATTGTGGGGAAGAGTTGGAAATCCACAAGGCAGACAACCAGGAAAGGAAGCCCTCAGCAGACTTGAGCCCCTGGGCACAGACAGGGGCTCCGGTCCACAGGCTGAGTTTCTCTTCTGTCCTGGGGAGACTTCAACCCTACTTTTAAGGCCACCCAGATTATCTAGGATAATCTCCTTCACCTAAAGCCAACTGATGATGGGCTTTGATTACACCACTAAATAACCTCAGCAACACATAGAGGAGTGTTTGACTGAATAACTGGGGGCTGTAGCCTCACTAAGTTGACATATCAGTAAAGCCATCACAGAACCATGCTGTATGTGTGTGTGTGGATATGTGTGTCTGACTGCTTTGGCTTAACGTTAAGTTTCTGAGAGTCCGAATGTTGGGTTCCAATTATGGAATGCCATTGCCTGCATTTATAGTTTGTTCAGTTCCATTTGTTTACATTCTACAGTTTATTCGCCCATACTCCGTTTGCAGAACATTTGAGCTGTCTCTAGTTTTTGACTATCACGAATAACACTGCTGTGAACATTCTGGCATATATATCTTGGTGTGCATATGTAGCGGAGCCCTGGTGGCACAGTGGTTAAGTGCTCGGCTGCTAACCAAAAGGCTGGCAGTTTAAATCCACCAGCTGCTGTGCGGGAGAAAGATGTGGCAGTCTGCTTCCGTAAAGATTACAGCCTAGAAAACCCTATGGGGGCAGTTCTACTCTGTCCTTTAGGGTCCTTATGAGTTGAAGTCAACTCAGTGGCAATGGGTGGGTGCATAGGCATATATTTTTAATTCTAGGGGTGGAATTGCTAGTTCATAGCATATACATGTGTTCATCTTTAATAGATAATGTCAAACTTTTTTCCAAAGTGGCTGTACTGAGTGACACTTCCACCAGCAGCATCTGAGAGTTTCCATTGTTCCCTGTTCTCGCCAACACTTGATATTGTCCCTCTTCATGTGAGTGTGCATGCGTGCCTGCTTGTATTTAAAAAGCAAACAATGGAAGGATGTATTATAATATTTTTAAAGTGTTTACCTATTTGGAGATAGAAGGAATAGGGAAGGACTGGAATAGAAGCCAAACTTTTCTGAAGTAGATTTGCTTAATTTAAAGTTTTATCTTTGGAGCCATGCAAATATTTTACTTCACTATATAATTAAATAAAAGGCAATCAATCCCTAAAAAAACAAAAAATTATGAAAACCCATTACCTAAATATATATTCAGTTGGTAGCAGACTACATAGAGAAAAATTATTCCAAGTGACTTTAAAATATAATAATTCAGTGAGGGACATTCTCTGAGGACAAAAAAGAAGTGTGAACTTTTCGAACAGTTTTCAGTAATCTGTTGTTAGTGTTGATGTTGTGATTCTGAGACTATCATTTACGTATGTGAGATATGGCAAATCAGTAATTATGTGATACTCAAATTCTAACACTCCTGGTGTCCTTTAGAATTGAGAAGTCTGTGTTGGAGAAGGGAGGTGCCATTAGGAACCTGTAGTCCTGAATTTGAGTTGGAAGCATTAGTATAAACTTGTGTTGTATTTTACCTCAAAATTCATGCATACATACATATACTCCCCAGCTCTGAACCAAACTCATTGCCGTCGAGTAGATTCTGACTCATAGTGACCCTATAGGACAGAGTAGAACTTCTGCATAGGGTTTCCAAGGCTGTAATCTTTATGGGAGCAGACTGCTCCATCTTTCAGTTAGCAGCCTAGCACTTTAACCACTGTGCCACTAAGGCTCCTCCAGCTCTGCAAGAGACTGGAAATAGCCAGCCCATATTCAATGAGCACCCCTAGCACCCAGGGTCATCTCTGGCATATGGAGGAGTCCCTGGGTGGTGCAGATGGTTAAGTGCCCGACTACTGGCTGAAAGGTTGGCAGTTTGATCTTCTTGCAAAAGGTCGCAGCCCTGAAAACCCTATGGAGCAGTTCTACTCTGTCACATGGGGTCGCCAGGAGTTGAAATCGACTGGATGGCACACAACAGCAACGACATGGTATATATATGGTGGTGGTGGTTGTTGGTGCTGTCGAGTTGATTCAGACTCATGGCAACCCTATGTGTGCAAAGTAGAATTGCTCCTTAGGGTTTTCGTGGCTATGGGATATGGTATATGGTTGTTATTAGCTGCCATTGAGTCAGCCCCTGACCCATGGTGCCCCCATCCACAACAGAACGAAACACTGCCTCGCTCTGTACTGTCCCCATGATTAGTTGGGGACCAAACCCTTGTGGTCCATAGGGTTTTCAATGGCTGATTTTCAGAAGTAAGTCGCCAAGCTTCTCTTCCTAGCCCGTCTTATTCTGGAAGCTCCACTGAAACCTGTTCAGCATCATAGCAACACACAAGCCTCCACGGACAGACGGGCGGTGACTGCGCATGAGGTACATTGGCTGAGAGTTAGACCCAGGTCTCCAACATGGAAGGCAAGGATTCTACCCCTGAACCACCGCTGCCCCCTGCATGGAGTTGCCATAAATCAGAATGATCTCAGTGGCAACTACTTTGGTGTTTTGGTTTATGGTATATGGTACTCTGTGGTATATGGTAGTAGTAGAGGTGTGTTCGTTTACCTCATCTCTTACTGGTGTTCACTTTTCTAATGTTTGATTTTGAAATGATTCTAGACTGTAAAGTTGCAAAAATAGTAGAAGGAGTTCTTGTGTACCTTTCACCCAGCTTTCCATAACGTCGACACCTTACACAACCATTGGATAGTTATCAAAACCAGGAAATTAACATTGGTGCATACTGTTAGCTAAACTACAGATCTTACTCAAATTTAACCAGTTTTCCACTAATGTCCTTTCTCTGTTCCGAGACCCATTTAGTTTGGTGTGTCTCCATGATTTCTTTTGAGTGTATGAGATTTTCATCTTCGTCTTTCCTGCCCTTGGCCCTTAAAATGAGTACTGGTCAGTTATTTTGTGGACTGTCTCCCTGCTTGAGTTTGTTGAAAGTTCCTTGTGATTGTAGCGAGGCCCTGCATTTTTAGAGAACACCCGGTCAGCACGGTGCTTACCTCCCCCAGGAATCTCGTCTGGAGGTACCATGCGGATGCGCCTTCTGATGGCAGAGTTGACCTTGACCACTGGCTGAGGTGGTGTCTGCGTGACTTGTCTACTGAAACGTTTCTGCTTTTACCTGTGAATTAATGACTGTCTGGTGGGGGTACTTCCAGACCAAGCGGAAATCCAGCTTCCACCATTGGTTCTAGCATCCACGGTGGGTTTTGCCGGCAGCAGTTATTACTGTGGCTTTTTCTGTTTCCTCCATTTCTTCTACACTTACAGGTCGGGTTTCTTGTGGGAGGAGAACCATCCTTTGTTCAATTATTCATTTAAATGACAGACTGTTATTTAAGGCGGTATTTAAATAGCGTCTCTATTTTCAAGATCCCTTTTTTTGTTTTTTGTCATTTGGTTGGGGTAGGGTAGAGAAAGGTACCAACCAGTGGTCAGGCTAATCATGGAGTCTTCCACCACCCTCCCCCACCATGTAGGAAATTTCTGTCCCTATCAGACATGTGTCTGGCTGGCTTTGTGTCCTTGACTTGCTGGGTCTCCCTGACGTGTGACTGTGGACTGGGGCCAGGTATACCATGCTTTTTGCATAAGCGGAGTTGACACCTGAGAGCTCATGAGTACCTTCCAGCTAGTCGGGTCTGACCAGGTGGACATGCGGTTCAGCACGTGGAGAGTTTCTTAAACACCAGGAGCTTCCTTCCTGCCTCTTGGCCTGTACCCAGCAGCCTGGACATAGTCCTGGCTCCCTGCTCCTTGTAAGGAGATGCTGCTGGGGGGCTGCTTCCCCACAGCACCTCCAGGCGAGGCTCTCCTGAGCCCTCAGCAAGACATGCCTGCAGGGCTGGTAGAGGAACAGGGTCTCCAGGGACTTCACGCTACTTTCTCCTCGGCAGTGTTCCTGGGGTGAGCTGAGGGCCCCCTGCAGCTTCAGGCTGGCCCTGTGGAGCAGCACGGTATTGTAGAAGAGCCAGCAGGCCAACGTGGTCAGGGTAACGGTCAGCACAGTAGGCGTGGCCGAGGCAGCATCCCTCTGGGGGACCGCGCCCACCAGGCCTGTGTGGCCAAGAGCAGGACACAGAAGACCAACTCCAATAAGAGGGCTGGCCTAAAGCCCAGGCTGAATGTCACCACCGAATACTCAGGCCAAGCAGTCAGCAGGTCCAGCTGGCACTGGCTGGTTCTGTGCAGCTCCGTGGAGGTGCCCAGCAGGGCCACCACCTCAGGGAGCTGCAGAGGGAGCAGACCAGGATGGCCGCTAGAGCCAGGGCTGGCCTCAGAGACCCTTGGTCACTGTAGGCAGACAGGGTGGGGTGCTGGGCAGGAGGAACACAAAGAGCATGGCCACCTGGAGGTCCTGGGCGTTGAAGCAGCAGATGCTGGCACAGAAGGCAAGGACCTTGCAGTCCAGATTGGTGGTGACTAGGTAGTCTGGGCTGGCGATGGCCATCAGGGACAGCAGGTCCCTCAGCATGTTGGTCACGGTGAGGCCCAAGAGGAACGTCCACAGGTTCCCCAGCCAAGCACGCCCTCAGAGGAGTTGAACGCCCCCGCTGCCAAGCCCAGGAGTGCAAGCAAGGCCAAGTACGTGTGTGTGTGAGCCTTGAGATGATGCTCTGTGGGGCAATGACATCCTCCATGGCTGGGGACGTGAGGCTGGGGTACCGCACCCACTACATGTGAACAGACATCAGGACCAGCTCTGCCGACCTGCAAGGAAGCAAACCTGCAGGGGTTACTGCAGGCTCTGCTGTCAGGAGGGCCAGCCTCAGGGAGGGCCAGCCAGGGTGGGGGTGGCGGGGGGGAGAGGGGGGAGTGACAGCTTTAAAGGAGGGACATTCTCAAGAGCTCAGGCAGGAGATATTAGGACAGGGCCAAGTGGAGATCAGGGCCCCTGTGGAGTGCCACTGGGAAGCTCAACCCAGACCTTACTAGATGGGGAGGGGGGCGGCAGGTGGAGTAGCAGATGAGGCCTGGGAGTGATGGGCCAGTCTCCAGAGCCTCCATTTAACAGCTCCCCACTGGTTCCAAGACAAACTCAGGGTGAGAGCCAAAGGGACAGTGGGTCCGTGGTACCATGAGGGTTGGGAGAGTGGGTGTGAGCCACAGTGGTATGAGAGTTCCTGGCAGTTTAAGCATCCTGTCCACCCTTGCTCCACCCCTGAAGGAACCTCACTCTCATTCAGGCCACTGGGGGAGCAGCCTCATCCAAGTGTGAGCTCAGCGTGCACCCTCCATGCAGGCTCCTCCAGCGTTTGCCCTCGGGTTCCCAGAGCAGGGTCCTGCATGGGTGCACCCGGGTTCCCAGGAGCAGTGTCCTGCTTGCGAGCTGGCTGCCCACAGTGTCCTGCTGGTCTCAGAGGGGCCCCTCTCACCGAGGAGCAGGAGGCCCAGGACCTGTGTGTCTGGAGTTGAGCCTGGATTCAAAGTCCAACTTTGGGGTCTCTTCACCCTGAGAGATGCTGTCCTGCACTGGGGGATCCTTACAACTCTTAAAAACACAGAGACCAAGAAGGTGGTGGTCATTCGCTGAAGAGGGGAAGGTTGTGGCGGCTTCTTCCCTCCAGCCTGGGCTGGGGCATCATAGGCGGAAGTTCCCGGAGTTAGGCCTCAAAAGGCAGCGCTGACTCAGAGCTGTGCCGCCCACCTTTTATCACTGAAGTAACTTTGTTTCTTTACAGATGCCTCCCCCCCCACCCCAAATTTTAACCAAATAGCCAGTGAGGCTGGGAGATATTTACTCAAAGGAAATCGACAGCAATAAAGTTAGAAACTGACTTTTGATGGCAGGCTGGAAGGTGGCCTGGCTCCCTAGCCCATTTTCATTTTCTCTGTAGGGGAGGCTGTGGTGGCAGAAAGGGCTGATGCCCTGTGAGGGATAGGCCCTGAAAGAGGGTGCACTTAAGCCAGGCTGGCAGACCCCACAGCATGACCAGACCGCAAACCAATGGCTCGGAAGAAGAGAGCAAAGGGGAATGGCCAGCTTCCTTTCCAACCTGTGACAACTAAAGTAGCTTGGGATGTACCCCAAGCTGGTGTGCACGTGGAAAGGTGTTCACTGGACATGCAGGTGGGTGTTTAACACTCAGGATCTTCCTACATGAAGAGTCCTGTTGAATAGTAATCAGTACTTGCCCTCCTCCGGGACAGCCTAAGGACTTCGAAGCTTTCACTGTATGTAGACTTCTTCCCGAGTTATATAGTATTGTTCAGTGTAATTTTTCAAAACCCATGAGACAGTATTATTGTTGTTTCATGCAGTCAATATTTATTTGGAGCTACCTACGTATTTACCACTTCCTTTGCTTTTCATTCCTTCTTGAAATTCAGCTCTTCTGTCTAGAATACTGATCTTGCTGCCTGAAGTGCATTTTTTAGAATTCTCTTTAGTGGAGATCTTTAGTGTTGGCTGGTGGTGAGTACTCACTTTTTGCTTGTCTAAATAGGTGGTAGTCTTGCCGGGCTGGAATTCAGGAACGGCTGTCAGTTTATCCTGCTTGGGGTTTGCTGGGCTTCTTGAGTGCGTAGCCTGGTGATTTCCGTCAGCCACGCTTGAGCGTCTTCGCGTGGTGCCTCTGGCTCAGTCTCGCCCTCCCCACCAGGACTCTGACCGAACATTATGTCACAGTTTCTCATGGAATCACCTCTTCAGACGCATCTTGCAGGTCACCATTTTCCTCTAACTGATCTGCTCTTCAAACCGCCGACTTTGTTTTTGTTTCTAGAGGTTCTTGGGGCTTTGAAAAGCCTGCTGACATTTTCCTAGATTCCCATTCCTTGCAGGTGTCTTCAAGCCTGCCTTTTGTTCCTTTGAAGATGGCATGACCATTTTATAATCTGATCACTCCTGGAGTCCAGTGTTTTTGTATCTCCGGTCATCTTTGAACAGGGTATCACTGGCTGTGTACTTGAAAAGTTACATTTGGAAATAACTTGAGGCTTACAATGAAAGTAATTTACCCCACAGAATATTTGGTTTGACTTTTTTGCAAGATACCTGGAGGCTCACAAGTCTAGGACCACTGGGATCCCTGAGCATTCCACACTTTGAAAACAGGCCATGCTTCTGAGAGAGCGTGTACACATCCATTCACCCTCACGCTGAGAGCTGCCCCAGGGTCCCCGATGGGTGTGCAGAGGGCTCCTGTGTGCCTCCCTTCCCAGCCAACTGGGTATCAATGGAGGAGATCTCTCTGAGGCTCTGTCCAAATGCAGCCCTCACTGAAGATAATCAATGTTCATAAGGCCACATGGAGCCCTTAGTAAGGTCCTTGAGTGGCCAGCCCAGGCTTCCTTCAGGGGAGGGGTCTCTCTCAGACTCTTCCGTAGCCGGCCTCTCAGGCTCCTCTCCCTTCTGCCTGGCTATTCCTTGCTTTCTTTTCTTCTTTTATGCTTCTAGAAGTTTTTTCTTTTTTTAAATCTAGAGTTTTTTTTTTCCTGGTTTTCAGTAGGTAGGTTGAACTGAGTACTGAAGCCTGTTATGACCAGAACCAGGGGCAACTCCCTACCCTAGAAGTGGCCTGCTGGCTCTGGGGTTCTAGGAGGTTAGGAGGGAGGGTCTTTCATGTTGGGTTACCCACCTGTTAACAGTCTGCTGGACCTGGGGTTCCAGGTAGTGAAGTGGGGTTTGTGGTGTGTAACCCCCTGCCCTGGAAATTGCCTCCTGGCTTTGGAGTTCTGGGTGGTGAGGAGAGGGTTCATGGTGTACAGCCTACCACCCTGTAAATGGCTTATTGTTCTGGGATTCCAGGTAGTAGAAGGGGGGTCATGGTGTACAGCCCCTCATCCTGTAAACGGCCTGCTGGCTCTGGGGTTCCAGGTAGTGAAGGGGAGTCGGTGGTGGTATGCAGCCCTCCTATACTGTAAATGGCCTACTGGCTCTGGGGTTCTGGGTGGTGAGGAAGGAAGGGAGTCTGTGGTATTGGGTTGCCCACCACCAGTGTGCTGACATGCTGGGCCCCACTCACTTTCTCCAGCCTCACTGGCCTCCTCTGTAGAACAGGGTGGCCCCGCAGCCCCCAGCTAGCTCCCTCACATGGGAGGGCCAAACACAGATTGGGTCCTGGGAGACCTTGGGTGGTGCTGGCTGGTCTGTGTGTGACCTGTCTGCTCATTCTGAGTACCTACTGACGAGTCCTGTCCTTCCTTCACAGGCCCACACCAACAGGAGGGACCCACACGTCCTCCAGGTGTGTCTCGGCCCGGTGAGTACCAATGCCTGGGGTTAGAGCATGAGACCCAGTGGCAGACTGAGAATGAACGATTGGGAACATTTCTTGCATCAAAGTCAGTGGGGAAGGAGGAGGTCTTTGCGCCTTTGCCCAGCCTGCTCGGCGTGGGGCCCTGCCCCCGCGCCAGTCTGGGCCCACATGCCATGGTACTTTGGTGCATTCACCATGAGGTGGCCCTGGTATTCTGGCATCAGCTCTTCATTTGGTCTGGGGGTGGTTGGGCTGTGGGCCACTCTGCCAGGCAGGGCATGCCTGTGGTCTGAGCTTGGCCAAGAGAGGTCCTTGACCCATGAGCCTGATGGAAAAGGTGGTTGCTTGCTTTCTTCCTTAGTTATGCTTTCCACGCCCAGCAGCCCTTACTGATGGAGAGAAGCTAAAATGTCTTCTCCTCTCCCCTGCGGCTATTCAGGAGGTCCTGGTTCAGTTTTACCTCTTCCTTGTGGGCGGGTCCACTGCACCCTCAAGCTTCTGTCTCCCTGTCTGTGAAGTGGATCAGACACCACTCCCAGCCTGGAGGCCTGGGAGGCCAAGTGCTGGGGTCCCTGCTCTACCACTGACCCAGCAGTTCAGGGCTTGGTCCGCTCCACTGGCCTCTTGTGTTGTGTGAGCCTGGATCTGCCGTGTGGGAATGTAGGGCCTAGTTTCTCAGGTAAAGACCTAATAGTGGGATTGCTGGTTCATGTAGCGTCCATTTCACTCTGCATGAAGCTGCTGCCACTGTTTTCCTCAGTGGCCACACCAGTCTGTGTTCCCACCGCTTAGACTTGTAACTGGGTTCCCTGGGGATAGACATCCGTCCACATAGGCCCAGGGTTTGTTTTGGTGGCCGATCTCAGGCCAAGAACCAGGGGCTTCTGGGACGTTCCGCTGGGGCCACGTAGAAGCGCTGCCAAAGTCCGGGCCTAGGGTCCCCTGGGAGCTCCCCAAGGCCAGAGCCCTGAGTGTTCTGTGTTCCACACAGCAGCTTTTGGCTGCAGCTCCTTAAACGGTCCTTCAGGATGCTTCTAGAAGCCTGGGCCCTAACTCCCTAGGTCAATTCCCAGAGCGAGAGGTGGAGATGTAGCAGCCCCCGACCCCCAGTAGTGAGGGTGAACGTCTCCCAGAGCTCCAGCAAGGAAGGGTGTTGGCCTTGGGAAGTGCGGCCTCTGAGCCCTTGATGTGCATTCCTGCTCGGGCAACTCAGGGCTGACCTTCTGCGCAGACGTGTGTTTACGCTGGTGCTGCATCGGGAGTTCTGCTCATTCCACCTCGAAGGTAGTTATTAAATGTTTCCCATGTTTCTGCGTGGCTTTTGTTGTCATTCTTGGTGACTATGTAATTATCATGACGCTAATAATAACGTACTAAACTGTCCCCTTATTGTGGACACGTAAGTTGTGCGCTTTACAAAACGTCCCAGATGGCTCGCAGTTGTTTTTCTATGCAAAAAGGGTATGCACTGTTGAGACCACGCTTTTCTCAGGGTAGCGCTGTGTGCCCATTAGGCATGTGACAGAATGGGCTTGGTAAACTTAGCACAGTGGGGTGGCATAGGGCCTCAGTGAAGAGCTCCTGCAAACGCTTGTCCTCGAGGCTTCCGTGTCTTTGTCCCGTGGCTCTAGATACCCAGGGCCGTCCTCAGCCTGACTCTTTCTTCTGGGAATTGCAATGTCGGATTCCTTCATAAAAATGGACGCAGTTTGTCTGTGGCTGTGGAGAGCACGGCCGTTAATGCAAGGCGCTGCTCACGCAATTCTAGTGGAGGGACAATGGCCCCTCAGAACATAGCCCCTGCTCTATGCTGTGGGACCTAATGCCCCCAGCTCAGAACACAGCCCTGCTCTGTGCTTTGGGGCCTGACGTCGCCTCCCTGCCCCCGAACATGGCCCTGCTCTGTACCGTTGATCTGATGCCCCTCCCCACCAGGAACATGGCGCTTGCTCTGTGTTGTGAACCTGATGTCCTTCCCCCTCAGAACACAGTCCTGCTCTGTGCTGTGGGACGATGGCCTCAGAACATGGCCCTGCTCCCTGCTGTGGTTCTGATGCCTCCCTTGCGAGCAGGCATCACTTCGCTTTCTGGCAGGACTAAGCTCTCTTAGCACCTCTGGCCTCGGCTCTGTAGATGTTTCCATTTCAGTCCCCTCGCTCCTTCTAGACTCCAGGCCCAGTGACCCTGTGAATAATCTTGTTTAATATCCCTGCTCGGAATCTCTGAGAGTCATAAGTCAGCAGGTGGGTGTAAGGCCTGTTCTGCACCGTTGGGCTCTTGCAGGTTGACTAAAGTGATTTGTGGCCACGGATGGTCTGTGTTGCCACTAAGCTGGCTGGTGGGGTTTGTGTGGTCTGACCTCAGGCCTAGTGTCTGGTGGTGTGCGGAAGCCAGCCTAGACCTCTGCACCTGCCCAACCAGCCTTCTCACCTGGGGTGCCGAGGGGCAGGGTACACGTGACCTCATGCCAGGGTCAGCTGGCCACATCTATTCCAGCTGCTTCTTGGAGGGGCCACTAGGGAGGTGCCATCAGACCGACCAACTCCATTCCCTCCCCTATCCAGTTCAGTTCCAGAAACTGTTAGAATGCCTTGTTTTGAGTATTGGGAAAAACAACCTCATGAGCATATAAGGATAAGAGGGTTTCCTGAGTCTCCTGAAGCATGCGTACCCTCTCCCATTCTCTCTTGCTCTCTCACAGTTGCTTGCTGGTGCTCACACACCTCCCTAGGAGCACAGAGCTCTCTGGGTCTGAGCATGGCTCCATCACACACAGCCTTGAGGTAGGCACAGTGCTGTCCTCAGCAGCCGGATGACCAAGCAACACTGCTAAGGGGGTGTCTTTGTCTTCCCCTATCAACTCATAGCCCCACAAGCAGCACCTGGTCCAGCCTTCGCTGTTCCGAGGCTTAGCGGGGGACCCAGCAAAGCTGAGGTCGATTCCTGGTCTGGTAGAAGTCCATCTGTCTCTGCGAAACCCCATGGAGTCTGTGCTTGCCCACATGTGGTGAAGTGTCTGCTACACAGCACCTCCTCGCCACATTCAACCCGAGGCTCTGCAGCTATACACAAGCCCCAGTGTGGAGATGCAGTCTGGCCAGCCAGTAAGGCTGGACACTGAGCCGGACTGATGGTTCCCAGCATGGTGGAGCAAGGTTGGACCCACATCTGTGGGCGTCAGGCACAGAACACGCCAAGGAGCGACACAGGTGTATGGGGCAGCAGCAAGGCCCTCAGCTCCGGGTGAGGGCGTGCCTGGAAGGTTCTCCTGGCAGAGACCCCCTAACCCAGGTCTTCTCCCACTGGAGACAGGAGAGCTGTGGAGAGCAGAGCATGGAAGAAAGTTCACTTGCGGGCGACCTCAGCTGGGCCTGAAGCACCCTTTCCTGGAACCACTGGGGCGTGTGGCTGAGGGTCCCAGAAGGCCTCTCAGCGCCTTGTTAACCAGCTGGGTCAGCTTTAAGTGTTTGTAAATGGGCATACGGTGTCACTGTCAGGTCTATGCTGGCAGCAGTGTAGCCAGTCCCGGGCACCAACACCATCATGGAGAATAACTCCTGTGAGGTTAGTGGAGTAGGCACTGCCGCAGGGCACTGGGAGCCTGGTGCAGGGGTGGCAGTCTTCTCTGGTCTGCTCCCAGGCCCATGAGACTCCCCCTTTGCTGTCTGGGCGGGAACAGGGGAGCCTGGCGCCTCATTGCCCTCCCCTTTCCCTTGTCCCCTCCACCGACTGCCTGCTCCTGGAAGAACTCCTCCATTCCAGGTTTCAGGCCCTGTGAAAACACGTAGGCTCCAGACGTGCCTGCTATAAAACAGTCATAGTGTCCTGCAAACCCCAGCTGGCTGGCCCTGGCTCAGGATGAGAGCCCACCGCAGGGATTTATCAGGTACATCCCTCAGTTCCATGTGTCTTCTGATGGGACGGACCGTGTCCCATCCATCCTTGAGAGACAGAGCTGTAGCTGCTATCCATCCTCTCCTAACAAGGACAACCTGCACAGTTTACGTGGTCATTCCCAATCTAAACACTGGGAAAACAAATTGTATATATATGTATTTTTTAATGGGACCAATCTGTAGGATAAATAAGTTTTGGTTTTTTGAGAGGAGCTCCCACAGTTGACACATTGCCCCAGCCTCCCTATAGCTCCTCATAGTGTCAGATGGACCATGGCAAGAGGCGGGCGGGGGGGCGGCCAGCAGAGGGGCGCTCACATGTGGAAGGCCCCGATGCTGCTCCAGGCGAGGGTGATCCAAGGACCTCTCCCTGCATCTGGTGCTCCCCTCTGCCCTCCTGGTCCAGCTCACACCTCCCACCTGCTCTGGGCTTCATGCAGACTCGGGGCTGCAGGCACAGACCCTACAGCTCGAGCGGAAAAGCCAGAATTCGGGCTTAAGTCTCCGCAGCCACACACACTGCTTTTTCAGCAGCATAAGGCCATGGGACTCAGAAACGTCCGCGTGAGGGCAGCTGAGTGCCACGCCTGGTTGTGAGGACACCGTGGTTTTCCTGCCTGGGGAGCCCACAGCCATCCTTCCCACAGCGGCCCCTCCCAGCAGGCAAGCAACATCTACAACCTAAAATAGGACCTGAAACCCCACCCTGCAACAAGGGAAGAGCTGATCCAAACCCTCTAAGCCAACGGAAAATTCCCCAGAGCCTCCCCTGAGACGTCAGCGATGGGCCGGCCGGCTCTGCCA
The DNA here is from genome assembly GCF_024166365.1 of Elephas maximus indicus. Classification (NCBI taxonomy): domain Eukaryota; kingdom Metazoa; phylum Chordata; class Mammalia; order Proboscidea; family Elephantidae; genus Elephas; species Elephas maximus. The sequence continues at coordinate 95,395,077 of NC_064830.1, read as the reverse complement.
AGTCGGGGTCTCCACCCACTGTCCCAACAGCAAGGACCCGGTGGGCAGGGGAAGCACTGGATTGAGGTCATCCCAGGCCTCACCCCAGTCCTGCGGGGTCTCCTCATCCTGCAGGCGCTACGGCCCAAACTGCCCCAGCAGCACGCTGAGGCACCATCACCGGCAGTGACACCTGGAGAGCAGCTCCCCCAAGTGGTGTCGGCTTTGCTGGGACAAGCAGAGGCCCCTGCAGGTGAGGTGTCTGCCGACAGTACACCCAGGAGGCTCCGGAAAGCCCACAGTAGCAGGGGAGGTGAGGAGAGGCCTGAGGGCCCCACATTTCTGAAGGGGGAGCACTTGGGATTGACAAGTCCTTCGGAGCTATGCCTGGTCAGCAGGCTGGGTATGGGAAACACTTGCTGCTCGTTTTGACACCCCTTTTGTGGGTCCCATAGGCGGAGCCCACCTGTCAGGGGGTCCCGTAAGCAGAGCTGTCCTGTCGAGGGGTCCCGTGTGTGGAGCCTGCCTGTTGGGGGAACCTCAGGGGCTTTTTGTGCCATGCTTGGCCCCCTGTAGCCTTTGGGGTGCCTATGCCCACAGCTCATGTGGGCAGGGTTGGGGCTGCCCCCCCAGACCCCTAGAAAGGCAGCCAGTCCCTGAGAACCCCCAAGATGGAGGGTTAAGAGTCAGACAAGTGGTGACCACAGGCAAGACCCTTCGTTTTGAGCCTCAGTTGTTATCATGATGGGGTCCCCTGGAAATGATGAAACGCGTGAGCCTTGAGGACAGACTGTTGACAGGTAGGCACCTTTGGTTTGGGGCCTCACCCCATGCCTGCAGGGCACCTGTGTTATATGGGATCACTGGGTGCAGGCTGGCCGTCTGCCAAGAGAGTGGGGGGCCTCTACTGGGGGGTGGGGGACTTCAGCTCCTGAAGGCCAGCAAGCCACCCACCCTCTCAGACATGGTGTTCTTGTGTGAGAAGAGAGGAGATGGACAGATGCCAAGGGCCATCCTATGTGGAACCAGGCCCTGCCCTGTCAGCCCCCAGGGGCCAGAACATGGCTGGAGGGGAGCTGTTGTAGGACCTGGGGACCCGAGGAGTGGACGTTTCTGGAGTGTGCTTTGCTGCCATTATGCTCTGTCTGGCCTCAGCCCCCCTAGGCCCCCCGCCTCAGTGGTGGCGGCTCCCCCAGTTCTGGGGCAAGGTGAGGAAGGTGGGCTTGTGCAGGTTGTGGCTGTGGAGGTGAACACGTAGCTCGTGTCTGGAAGGAGGGACAGGGCGAGTAAGTAGAGCACCTGGCCTGTCCCCACCCCATCACACCCTCATGGGAGCCCAGGACGCCCACAATCAGGTGGGAACTCGGGCAGGAAGGACTGGTCCCGTCACTCTCTGGCTCCTCCTCTGCACGTTCTGTCCCTGCACTTGGGAAGGCCCTTGGCACAGGAGCAGCAACTCTCTAGTAGCAAGAAGGGCAGCAATCCCGTGCCCTGGGCCATTTCCACTTAATCTCAGTGCTGTCGTGTGGGGCTCCTCCCCACACGAAACTGTGGCTGGCAGTGAAGGAGCAGTGGGCCTGCTGCCACCCTCCTTGTGCTGCTGCTGAGTGTTGGCCAGAGAAAGGAAGATCAGCTGACTGGATTCCTTCATCCCAGCCCTGCGCAGGCGGTGCCTTAGTGCTTTGCTCTGCAGGTCGCTCTGGGGAGGAGAGGCTGACCCAGAGACGGGGTGACCTTTCCCAAAGAGTTCCCTGTGTGGAAGTGAAGTCAGCCCCCAAAAAGGAAAGTCGCCCCAATTCCCTAGATCATGTTAGAATGAACCTGGCCTTGACTTAGTTGTGTGGTACAGACGCATGGCCAGTTCTAAGGCAGGGGATTTATGAGTCCTTGGACAAAGGATTTTCTGAGAAGAATGTCTAAGGGTTATTTCCATGCCCTACACATGCTTCCAGCTCTCCCACCTGCCATTCCCTTGCCCTCAGCCATAGTCGTGACTCCCATCGAGCACTGCTTATCTGTCAGGTGTCCTGAGGTGTCTTACACTATCTCACCTTCTAGCCCGTGCAGCCCATTCTGTTATTATCCCTGGCAGGCGAGGGCTCAGGGTTTAGGAAGGTGTAGTGACGTTGAGACCACCCAGCTGGCCATTTGTACAGGCCAACTGCCTCCTGCCGTGGAGAGTTGAGGAAGGGACTGGGTCACTCGCTCCTCCTGGGTGGCTGGAATGTGCTGTGTCCTATGTACGGGATGTGGAGAAGGGGCCAGGGTCATGGGGCCTCACATCAGCGGGGACTTTGGAGCAAGTGTTCAGGGCATCAACTGTTAGCCTCGTGGCGCCCTTTGCATGGATGAGACCTAAACACCAGAAGGGAAGGACAGATGATGGGGGATGGGAGAGTGTGTCATGGTGATGGGGAGTGGTCTGAGACACTGGTGACCATGGACTGCTGTCATAGCCCAGGCCTCTGAGATGGCAGTGATGAGGGCCAGGAAGCGCCTAGGTCTCAGAGTGTGTGAAATCAGGCTCTGGGAGCCTTGGGCCTCCCAGGTGGACAGATGGGGCCCCAGCCTTCTTTCCTCCAGAGCTGTTTGCCTATAGTCCAGCCCCTGGGCCCCTTGGGGCTTGGCAGAAGGAATCTCCCATGATGGTGCTCTTGGTGCTGGGACAATTGGGGGAGGTGTCTGTTTGAATGGGGCTGTCCCTGCCTGAAGTCTTGTGCCCGTGGGGTGGTGCTGCTCTGGCATTGAGGAGCTCCAGAACTGGCTCCCAGGGGCCACAGCAGCACTGAGCCTACTCCCAGTATGTTCTCTCTGCTTCTGTACCCATTCCTTAGAAACCTTGTGCATTCTTATGTAAACCCACTCCTCTCTGGACCTCCCGGGTTGGGCACCTGTATCTGCCAGCTCACGGGATTGTTTCAGAAATACCCGGGCAGCTCTCTGGGTCCCTCAAAAGCTGGCCTGGGGGTTGGAGCCATCCACAGGAAGTGTTGGCTCAGCTGGCTGACTCAGCCCAGTCAAGTTCTCTACTATAAACACTGTGTCAGGGCTCCCTTGATGGCCCCAGCAGATTCCTTCTGGGTTGTCATGTACTCCCCTTCTTGGCCAGGCCTGTTATACTGGGGGCTCTTGGAGGGGGCCACAGTCATGTCCTCTGGTTATCGTGTCCCCGTCCCCGTCCCTGTCTCCGTCCGTCCCATCCCCACCCCCCCCCACCCCCCTGCCGGTCACAAAGCTGGGCCCCCCAAAACATGCAGGCTCTCGGACAGCCGCTGGGTGGAGCTCCTGAGCAGGCCTGCTGGGTTGGCCTGTGTGACCGGGAAGGTGGCCCAGCCTGCATCTAGTCCCTGGGCTCCACAGTGACACTGCGAGTGCCCTCAGGCAGCCTCAGGGCTGAGGGTCATACAGGCAGAACTGACTTGTGTGAGATGCGTGGGGCTCACGTGTCCTGGCAGTGATCCTGACAGGAGTACATGCCTGGTAACAAACACCCCTGCCAACCAAGACGAAAGCCTTTCCAGAAAGTTCCCTGTGCCTCCTGGCCCTGCTGGTTTGCCTTCTTGCCCCAGAATGTCTGTCTTAGAGGCCCACCGTGCATACTTGTTTGCGTCTGGATACTTTCTGCCCAGCATGACGTCCTGGAGCTCAGCCGTGTGTTGGTATGTGGATGACAGACTTCCTTTTTACTGCCAAATCCAAGTTCACCGCTGGGCAGGCCACACATGGTTTATCTGTCACCTGTTGATGAACAGCTGGATCGTTCTCAGTTTGGGGTTCTTATGAATGAAGCTGGTATGAAGATTTGTGCCCAGGTCTGTGTGTGTGAGCACGCATTTTAGTTTTTCCTGAGCAAATGCCTTGGAGCAAAGGGCTGGAATATACAGTGATTGTGTGTTTAGTTGATAAGTAACTGCCAGATGGTGGCACCATTTTACACTCCCCCTTTTTAAGTGAAATGAAAGGTTTTGCAGAAGCCTAATCCATATCAGCAGGCATTGGTTGGCGCGGTGGTAGAATTCTTGCCTTCCATGCAGGGGACTGGGGTTCGATTCCCAGCTGGTACACCTTGTACGCAGCCACCACCCGTCTGTCAGTGGCGATTTGCATGCTGCTATGACGCTGAACAGGTTTCAGCAAGCTTCCAGACTAAGACAGACTAGGAAGAAAGGCCTAGCGATCGACTTCCAAAACTCAGCCAGTGAAAACCCTGTGGAGCACAGTGATGCTCATGGGGATGGCGCAGGACCAGTGTTGACGTCGCCTGCCTCTTGGGTCATTATAGGCACTGAGTGCACACATGCAGAATCCTGAACCAGTTGATGTGCCATGCTTCCACCTGCCTGGATGTTGGTGGCCTCACCCAGGCGGGCGGCTCTGCCCCCACAGATGCCACCTCTGGTGCTTGGCACTTTCTCCTCACTGACACAGTAGCACGTGTGTGTGTGTGTGTGTGAGAGAACACGACTTGCCAAGTAAGCACTCCCCACGGGCCTTCCTGTGACAGAGACCAAGCCTCAGCCACTCATTCCATAAAGGTCAGAAGTCCCCCAGCATGCACCCCCACCTCCAGCATCTGCTACACACCCTAGTCCCGGGCGTCCCTCACTGGGAGCTCAGGCTCTGTACATGTATCGTTAGGGTCTTGTAATGACCTAAGTGTGAATGCAAGGAGGGCGATTCCCACTGTGAAATGATCTGGGTGCCAGCTACTGAGCTCCGTGCTTCCCTCGGAGCAGCCCCTAATCCTGTCAGGTGCCCCTGCAGTTACCACATCATCCTCCCTATTTTACAAAGGACACAAGCACAGAGAGGCAAAGAAGGTGCCACTTGGTACATGACAGCCCCACCGCCATGCCGCTCGTACCAGCAGAAGAATGCTGGTCACCTGAGACAGCAGTCCGCATCTTCACGTCAAGTGAAGTCAGACGCAGGACTCAGCTAAACGCTCAGCACCAAGCAAGCTAGAACATCGAAGGTTAGCACCTGCTTCTTGTTAGGAAAAGCAGAAACTAAAAACTCTCTCTGGTCTTGGTTCCTGCTGCCCTTCGCTGCCTTCACAGAGTCCCTGGCACACACAAAGCCTTTTCAAGGGGCAGGGGGCAGCTGGCCCGAGTCCAGAGCCCTGCCCTATGACTCATGGGCGTTTTCTGGGATGCAGCTTCAGATGTCCCTACACTGAGGCTGACACATGTGCGAGCACTTCCAGGAACTCTGCTCCTCATAAGGGCAGAGCTGTCTGCATGTGCGCACAGGTGTGTATGCGTGTATTGACACCTGTTGTGTGTACACGTGTGCGTGTGTGTGCATGTGTAGATGCGTGTGTGTGTGTATGTACATACGTGTGTTTTGCTTCAGGCATAGAGTTCTAGAAATACTTGTTTCTCTGTGTTGAAGGGGATGGTTCCATCCTCAGGCTGCCGTTTGTGCTGTGTGGTTGACAAAAGCGGGAAGAGTAGGTTGCTTTCTGAGGTGCCTCTTCTCTAGGAGCTTTCCAGAGACCTTCCTGATGTCGCTGTTATGTAGCTAGGACTTGTCCTTCAGTTGCCAAGGGAATAGCGAGGAGGGTAAAGTTAGGTCAGGAGCCAACAGTGAGGGCTGGTATCCAGAATAAATCCAGAGCAACCTCAAATCATTTAGAAAAATGGACAAACACCTGAAGAGGCATTTCGTTAAGAGGAAGTCCAAATGGCCAGTAAATGCGCGAAAAGAGCCCCAACCTCATTATAATTGGGGGACACCTCAGCCCTCCTACTAGATTGAACTACGTTTCCATTTGTGAGGACTGGGGAGGATGTGTGAGGACACCTGCTGGTGGGGCATCCACGGTGCAGCCACTTTGGGAAGCAGTTTGGAGCCATACCCAAACTGTGTGTGTGCCTGTGGCCAGCTGTGCCCCTCTTGGGTGATCTGGGTGCACCAGAAGATGGAGACAGGAAAGTTACTGTGCAGCTGTCCATTGTATCCAAGGCAGAGAGAGCCCTGCTGCCCAGCACCTAGCCCCAGTTGCCACCGGCACACAGCTCCTCCATTCACTTCCACGTTAGGCAGCCTCGTTTGTTGGGGAAGCTGTTTTGTAGGAAGAATTCCAAGGCTGTGGAAGGGCTGCTGCCTCTCCTAGTCCTGCTCCCAGGAACCCCAGCCCTCCAGGAGCTCTCTGTCTCTCTGGAGCACAAAGTGATAGGAAATGCGAGCAGGAGAAAGGCCTTTTTATTTGGAACAGCCACGAAGCCCAGCTCCCCCATCCTATTTCCCCTAAGAGCAGTGATGGCTTCCCAACTAAGCCCGCTTCTGTAGATCGTCCTGGGCTCGTGGCCTCTCTGTGAGAGGAGAATTAAAGACCCGTCACGCGGCCATCCGCTCGGGCCTCAGAGGCTCTTATCGCGCACTGTGGCTGGAATGCAATCAGGGGGATTACCACCATCACGTCTCAGCAAACACGAGTCCTCAAGTGGGAGATGCCAAAATGGGACGCCCCCGCCATCTGGCTGCGTAATCTTTTTCTGAAGAGCCGGCTTCCCTCCTGCTCTGAGTCAGGCTCCTTGTGCATGAGGAGGAGGAGAGGGACACAGGCTGCAGCTGGGAAGATGGGAAGGAAATCGTGGTGCAGCCTTCATCCTGAGCAGCAAGAGAGGCCACACTGCCCCTTGTGCACACACCTTCCACAGCCAAAGCATCCAGAAAACTCACCTCTCTGGACCAAGGGCTTGCTGGAGGCACCACGGCTTCCAGCAATTGGGCCAGAGCGGATCTTGGCCCTCAGCCTAGTGTGACCCACAGTTCTCACAGAGCTTGTCCACAGCATCCAGCAGCCGGCCGGAGTGGACCTCGGCCCTCAGCCTAGCGTGACCCACGGTTCCCACAGAGCTTGCCCACAGCGTGCAGCAGCCGAGCCGGAGCGGATCTCAGCCCTCAGCCTATTGTGACCCACGGTTCCCACAGAGCTTGCCCACAGCATCCAGCAGCTGAGCCAGAGTGGACCTTGGCCCTCAGACTAGGGTGACCCACGGTTCCCACAGAGCTTGTCCACAGCGTCCAGCAGCCGAGCCGGAGTGGACCTCGGCCCTCAGACTAGTGTGACCCACCGTTCTCACAGAGCTTGTCCACAGCGTCCAGCAGTCAAGCCAGAGTGGATCTCGGCCCTCAGCCCAGCATGCCTCATGGTTCTCATAGAGCGGGCAGGCTCTGACTTTGCCTGTCATATTGGGAGGGATGCATTTCGTACGTAATAAAGTAATGACCACTGGCTCGTGGGCTGAAACTCCCCAGAGACCAGGGCCCAGGAATGGGTTCCCACTGGGAGTGGCTGTCACACCAAAGAGCCACGCTCCGTTGTCCTTGGGGCCAGACATAGACCTCAGGAGCTCACATTTTTCAGATTGTCAGAAGGTAGTATGGTGCATAGGTCAGACGTTGTAGACTCTCCCCTCCATGGTATGAGCTGTACCCCATAGTCACGTCAGTATTGATCCTATAAGCGCTTAGGACCAACTCAGACTCTGCGTGCCCTCTGCTAGGTTTGCCACTGAAGGAATGAGTGACCCTTATCCTCAGAGCCTTCTGGGATTCAGGATTGGGGATTAGGGGTTGTGGGTTTAAGTGTAACTTAACCATAAAGAACCAGGTTGGGGAACAGGAGGCCTTTGTGTCCACGTGTTTAACACAGATGTTTACAAAGTCGAGTAAGGTCAGAGGACCCAGACTGGGGGCAGATGTTGGTCTGGTGGTGTTTAGGCTGTGGGCATGCAGGCTCTGCTAGGTGGTGGGGTGTGACAGGCTTCCCTCTTGTGAGCCTCACCTGCATTTACCTGAAGGCCAGTATAGACCAGGCAGCTGCCTCTTATTAAGTGGCCAGGCTTTGGTTACCCAGCATGTACGCTACAGAAGCCCCAACAACGCGGGCTTCTGGTCCCCTTCAGCCAGCCCAGGTAACCCGCTGTCACGACCAGCAGCCTTTTCTCTCCAGTGTGTTCCTATCCTTTGGTTCCAGGCACACGTTGGGGCTAATGTAGAAGGATTGACACTACCTGTGGGGGCAGTAGAGGTTAGGGGACATCTAGCCCATTTATGTGTGAGGAGTGATCTTGCTGCTGCTTAATTGTCACACTGCTAAAAGCCAGCTGTAGCTGATGGTTTTTCCTTGTGTTCTGAAATGTTTCAGTGCCATCTTGTGTGACAAGCACACTCCCAGGAGCCTGGCCCCCTGCTCCCCCTACATAGTCCCAGGCTTATCACACCGCGCAAGCAGCATAGCAGACCACCCAACCCAGCCTGATGTGTGCGTGTCTGTATTATCTCCTTCATTTTAATGCTTAACAATTTTCCTAGCAGGCAGATCTTTTCATAAAACAATGGAAAAAAAGGAGGAAGAGTCAAGTATTTGAACAATACGAACAAGCAAGGCATAAATACTGGCTTAGGTGTCGTCACTTCATTTAGAAAGCCGTCCATCGAAAAGGCTGGAACAAAAGTGCATCCTGGAGGCGCGGGCCCCAGGGTCACGTACAGAGGGTGCACACAGCTCATAGAGAGTGGACACTAGCACAAGGGTAGCTTATTTGCATATCAGGCCCATCACTTTGAGCAACATGGCCTTGGCCTCAGACAGGCCCCTTTTGGGAAAACATAGATCTTCAAGCAAACCTGCCTGTGCCGTTGGCATCAGTGCCTGTCTTTGTGGGGCTGAGGGCAGGAGCCACCCAAGGTGACCCAGTGTGGCGTTCCAATCACAGTCTTAATTTACCTCCATGTCCTAGGACCTCAGGCCAGGAGGGGTGAGGCTTCGGCTTGGTCAGCACCAGCTAGGACTCGGGTGCCGGGCCTAGGCCACCACCTGCTGCACGCCACCCTGCTCCTGGACGCAGTGCTGCGGTCCACACTGTAGCCTCTTGGCCAGCCGGCGGAGCTTGCTGGGGAAGCTCTTGTCCATGTGTCGGAAGAGCAAGGGCATCACCGAGCTGCTGGAGAAGGCCAGGAGCCGGGCAAGGTCCTTGGCGAGGGGCAGGACCCCCATGTAGTGCCCGTCCATGGGCTTCCCCCTCGCAGCCACGAGCACCTGCCCCAGGAGGGTCATGTAGTATGGCGTCCAGAGCCCAAGCTGTGTGCCCACAGCGACCCCCAGCAGCCAGTGCGTGGAGGGGTCCAGCCTGCCTGCATCGCCTTGGCTGAGTGGCGTGTCCTCCTTACGCAGCCGGGCAATGAGCGCTAGCGCATAGAGGGCAGCTAGGGCAGGCACCACGTAGCCAACAAGCACCATGATGGCATCGGCAGCCTCAGTGCTTCGCATCTCGGCGCACTCGACGAGCCGTGTGGACACATGGCTGCAGATGTGGAATAGCAGGGAGGAGAAGCTGGTGAGCAGCGCACCACCCCAGACGAAGCCACACACATGCCGCGTGTTATACACGCTGGACATGTAGGTGCGCGGTAGTGCCCGCTCAATGTAGCAGTCGAGGCTAAGCAGCGCAGTGGAGTACATGGTCACCAGGGCGGACACATGGAACAGGGTCAGCAGCGTAACCTGGGCCTCACTGCTCAGCCGCCACAGTGCCCAGCGTGCATGGGTCGGCCCCAGCAGGTAGGCAGGCGCCAGGGCACCGAGGACCAGCCCAGCAACGGCCATGTTGACGAAGTAGACGTCGGGCATGCTCATGCTGCGCCGGCTGTGCAGGTTGGCGAGCACCAGCAATGCATTATAGCCTAGGCCCAGGGGGAGGCCCACCAGCAGGTAGAGCAGTGAGAGTGCCCACAGGGCCAGTGGCAGGTCCCGGCACAGGGGCAGGTCTGTGCTGCCCACCGTCCCATTGAACACATCGCAGCCCCACATGGTGCCGGGTCGAGCAGCTCTTGGTGCAGTGCCCTGTGGGAAGAAGGGGAGAGTCAGCATGTGCTAGGACAGCCGGCCCTCAGACGTGCAGAGACCCCAGAACCCCGCTGGCTTCTAGGAGTGTGTGTCTCTGTGAAGAGAAAGCTGGTGATTGCAGACGGCTGCACATCTCACAGTGCTAGAACACTGGTTCTGAATGAGACCTAGGTAGTGGGTCGCTTGCTCCAGAAGCCCACGTAGAAGCCATTACACAGTCATGCCCAGTCAGGCCACCCTGCCTGCTCTGCCCTCAAGGAGGGTCTACCTGGTGGCCGTGCCCTGCCTCACAGGGGGCTCCTGAAGGCCCTGCTGCCCTGGCGAGTCTGAGTCTGAGCCCTGGGACCAGAGGGCTCAGGAGTGCTCTGACCCCTCCCATAGACCCTGCTCTGCCACATCACCCCTCCTCCCTGTCACCTCACCACCCTCATCACTTCCTCACCTCATCATCCTTATCATCTGACCACCCTGTCATCTTACTTCTCGTCACCTCATCACCCTATCACCTCACCTCTCCATCACCTCACCCCCATGACACCTTGCCACCATGCCACTTCATCACTCCTCCACACCGTCACTCCACCTTGTCATTTCGCCTCCCCATCTGCCACCACGTCACCCCACCACTCTGTCACGTCACTCCATTACCTTGCCATTCTTGTCACCTTGCTTCCCTCAACTGCAGCTTCTTTACTGAAAAGTGGGGCCAGAAAGAGAAACCACCTTCCTGGGAGAATCAGGTGCAAGGACACTGTACAGCCTGGTAGGCTGGGCCCTCAAAAGAGAGACCTGGAACCTCACCACAGCCATGGTGCTGAGTGGAGGGGGATGGGGGACAAGAGTTGTTCCCTGAGGTTGGGCCTCAGCCACCCCAGCAACCTGCCCTTGCCTGAATGTGGCCTGGTGTTCTGCATCCATCTCCATCCATGTGGCTGGTGGTCAGTCACACTACAGGGCTTTTGAGGCTTGGTGTGAAATTCCTTCTGCCCTGCCCTCTACCAGTGTCTGGGGCCCGGATCCTCCTGACTCACAAGCTACCAGGAGACATGGGTGGATTGCGGCTGCTGGTCACAGACCCACTCCTTGGTTCTCCTTCCCTGACCCTCCTCATCCTCCCCTCCCTGCCTCCCTTCAGTGGACACGTTCTGAGTGACCGCCGGGTCCCAGGGGGCTGTGCTAGGGTACACAGCACACCCCGCTCTTGCCCCAGGAGCCTGCAGTCCAGAGAAGACAAAGATGTGAGAAACTGTGCCAGCAGGAGCCAGAGGTGCACGTGGCCCTAGTGGACCCCTGAGCAGCTTCATGGGGCTCTGGTGACCCTGAGCCAGGGTGGGCAGGGGCACCTCTGAGGAGGTGCTGCTGTTCCAAGAGGTTGCAGGGCATGGGGATGGGTTGCAGAGAGCACCAGGGGTCTCTCTGGGTGGCACTCCCCTAACTCCCAGAACCTGGTTTCTGCTGGACTGTGGTGAGGTCAGCTGCCATGGACATTGTGACGGGAGGTGGGGCTTAATGCTGCCATCCCCACCCCCCCGCCCAGCCTGGGGTGTGGCCACTACAGGGTCTGAGTGCTCTGATAGGGGCTGACAGCATGGTTCAGGGGCTACAGAGAGCCATATGTCAGGCTGGCTTGTGCATCCTCACTGGAGGACCTGCCATGGGGTTTGCATCACCTGCGCCAGGTATCTGTACAAGACATTGGTGAACAGATCTGTGATGTGAAGAAGAGCTAGCTCCCTGCTCTCTCAGACAACCACAGTCTCCACAAATGTCATAGTTCTCTGGGGAAAACCTTACATGCAAAGTGTAGTTTGGCCCAACCAAATCTCCTGCTCTCAGAATGAAAAAAATGACCTCCTTAGCCAAACACAAACGAAGCAGACCTTTCTCTTTCCCGGGGTTTAGAACAAAGTGAGGAAGCCAGCCCTGCTCCCACCCAAGGTCCACCGCCCACCGTGGAGCACTGAGGCTCCGCTTCTAGGAACAAAGCAGCCACAGAAAGGCCTGGCTCAAGTGGAAGACCTGTGTAAGCCACGCCCTGCCCTCTTGCCGGCTGTCCTACTGGGCGAGCTCCCCGACCTGTGAAGTGAGGAGCTAAAGCTGACTGAGGGGTACATGCTAATCTTGAGGTCGTGCGGGGCAGGCGGCACAGACTAATAACTTCTGGGCAATGAAGAAAAGCGAAGTGTGTCAGACGCTCCTTTGGCAGAAACAGTGCCTCCCTCCAGTGTGCCTGCAGCCTCTTGTGCACCCCATGGCGGAAGTTGTGTCAGACTCTCACACGTCTGTACACGTGAGACCATGCAGCCCTTGACGACAGGACCTAGTTGGAACCACTTCTGTATCTCAGGATCTTGCACGCAAATATCAGACGGACAGATGGATGGATGGATGGACGGAAAGATGAAGGATTGGTGGATGGATGTGTGAATTTTTGTTCAGATGCACAGCGAAAGACTAAGAGAAAATGAATTTGTGGGGACATTTTGCAATCCTTGTGAATGCTACCCAACATCCTGATGATGAATGTCAGATGGCAGTGGAGGTACTGAGTCACATCCTCGTGGGCAGCACCAGGACTACCCACACCCACGTGTCAGCCACACCACCTCACGTCCGGTGTGAACACGATTCTTCTGTCTAGACAATGGTCTCTGCCATCTGATCTCCACACATCCCTTCATCAACTGACTGAGAACCTCCAGGCACTCAGCAACACAGGGATGGGGTGAAGGAGCGTGAATATGCGGGGGGCTAAGTCTGTTCAGGGAGATGATGGGAACACACAGAAAATGCCGGAAGAGGCCACATTCACAGACGCATCCCTCTGCAGTAAGCATCATGAGGAAGAGACCACACTGTCACACACGCGTCCCCACGGTGAGCATCCTGAGGAGGACGGCGCTCTCTCTCACATGTCCCCACAGTGAGCATCCTGAGGTGAAGGCTGCTTTCTCTCACACATATCCCCGCAGTGAGCATCCTGAGGAGGAGGCCGCTGTCTCTCACACACCTCCCCACAGTGAGCGTCCTGAGGTGAAGGCTGCTTTCTCTTACACGTGTACCCGCAGTGAGCATCCTGAGGAGGCCGCTCTCTCACATGTCCCCACAGTGAGCATCCTGAGGAGGAGGCCACTCTCTCACACATATATCCCTGCAGTGAGCATCGTGGGTCACTGACTGAGGAATGGTTGGTTGTCTCATGAGTTGTAGGAGGTTTCCCTGTCTGTCATCGAGCTTCCTGGTGCTGGTTTTCTCTCTGCATTCTCCCCTTCCCACGTCCCTGCATCTACCCTCCAGGCCCTGTCCTGCTGTCTGCCTAGCAGCTGCTCATGTCTCAGTGCCTCTTATCCCCTCCTTCAGGAGGCTGAGGACCACTGGGGGTGGGGGTGTGGCCCACTGTCTGCATCCCAGGTACTGCCCCCAAACAGCATCTGCTGAAAGACCTCCCTCCGGCTGTCCAGGAAACGGCAGGTTCCTGCGGCCACCATGAATGTACTTCAGTAAACAAATGTTTTCATCCCAATATGGCCCTGCTTGTCCCCTGTCACCCTGTTGTAGCTAAGTCACCCCTGGTCTGGCTGCACCAAGCCTGCCTTTCTCTGGAACTCCCCATGGCGCAGCTGGGACGTTCCTGCATATTCTCATTTCAACCCTTGATTCCTGCCTCAGGGAGACAAAGCAAGAGCGGGCACTGCACCCAAGGAGCAAGGGCCCTTCATTAACTGTGAGGCAGAATCTCTCCGCGTGCCTATTTACACGAGGAAAAGCTGCTGGCACCTGCCTCGGGAGTGTTTCCAGGGAGAAAGCACCCATCACCTGACTGACCTCATTATACACCTAACGCTTTCCCAGGTCCTGCCCTCTGCCAGCTTCCCCTTTCATTTCACTGAGCACATTCACATTGGTGCCAGGTGACTCCGCACTCCCTCTGGCCGTGTCTCCTCTCACCCAGCCACCCAGCCTGGCCTCCAGCCACCAACCGCATCGGGGGCCATCTGCTCTTACCGTCACTGTGTGCCCCACATTCTCTGTGCTGGCGCTCCCACTCACTCGAGAAGCAAAGGCAGCCACAGAAAGGTCTGTTGTGTGTTTCTCTGGAAACTCCACAGGCGCCTTATCAGCAGTGACCATGCAGCCCGGGTTTCCTGTACATGTGTGAGCGCGCTTGTGCGTGTGCGCGTGTGTGTGCGAGCAGCCACAAGCAAATACAGGGACCACACTTGTTTTTCTTCTAGTAAATTACTCACAGAGTTTCTGCCTTGCTTGGCAGGCAGCTGTGGCCCCTCCCTCTCTCTGTTTACAGCCAGTTTCAAGAAGTGAGAGGCCTCACTTACAAGAGTGGCCTGAGGGCAGACGTGTGCACACCCTCGCCCTCCCAGATCGCAGGCGCAGGTTCCCAGGGGATGGCACAGCTCTGAGGGCTCTGTGGGGACACAGCCCGCGTGTGATGGCCTGGCTGCTTTGCAAAGCCTGGTGGAGACACACAAGAACCTGCAGCTACTTCCTTGTCCTCCTTGTAGATGGGAAGTTGAGTCAAGAGTTTTTTTCTCCTTGAAAACATCTGTCTGTAGGACCAGAGACAGAATAGTGTCTGCCTTAAAGAGGGTCAGGCCATATCCGCTTAGACCAGCAGGGCCAGGGGTTAAAGTGAGCAGAGGAGATGCTTGTGCTCTGCAGGCTCCTAACGAAGGGCTCCGGCATCACTGCGCGTGAGCGTGAGCAATGAGCATGGCTCTCTGTGAGCAGCAAGGACTTCACGGTAGGCACACAGGAAGGCAGAGCCATGGCCCTACGTGTGTGGGGCTTTGCTGCGCCCGGAGGGCCCCTGTGCCCTGGACTGTAAACGCTCAACCCAGGTGAGGTCAGTGAGGAGTACCTTGACTCTCTGGAAACCCTCACGTGGACTACACCTGCACAGGGCTTTCTTCACACATTTGCGCGCTTGCCTGGCCACCGTCAGCTCTCTGTGCATGTCCTTACACGCTGAGTGAAGGACCGTTTTGACGTCAGACGCAGACTGAGCTCTGTGTCCAGTTTTCAGTCTTGGCACCGACGTGTTCCGCGGCAGTATGGGGTACACAGAAGCCTCAGAGCAGCATGCCGCTGACTTAGTCACTTCACAAATGTGGTGTCTCCATTCCCTATAGCGTGGAATGTTTCTGAAGCTGGAGTGGCTGTGTTGTCCACGTGAGATCAGGGGCATGTGTGAAAGGAGAAGGTGGAGGGTGGTGGGCACATGTGGCCCAGGAAGCCCTGTGGTGGGAGCCACAATTGCTTCTCTGAGTGGACACTGCCCCCCAGCCGGGTGGGTGGTGTACACAGGGGTCCAGGTAAGCACACGGCGGTAAGGTCAGCTTCCTTTACCCCGAGTCCCCCCACCTGCGGGCTATTGATCAGCAGCATGGGGGCAGTAGGCCTGGAACGTTGTGCCCCAAGGACTGGGTAGTGGCTGCCCTCAGGGCCCTTCTGGTCCCTGGCCTCCGTGTGCCCGTTGGGCACTTGGGGGCGGCCCTCACCATGGCTTGCCAGTGGCAGCCCTCCTGGTGATGTAACCCCATGGACAGCACGTCAGGTGTTCCTATCCGTTCTAGCTACTGAGCGATTAGGGAAGGCGCTTCCTCCTGTGGAGCAGGGGCCCTCTTGTCCTGACGAAGTGTCCAAGAGTCTCCCGTTCCCAGGTGGGCACTGCTCTGCAGGACCTTCCAGAACCTGTGACCAGGCCCGAGGGCTCCAGTCCCCACTGCTCTTCTCATGCCTCTGTCCTACGTCGGAACCTGGGGCAGAGGCTTTGGAGCCTGTGTTGTCAGGGTAGTGGAAGTAGTGCTCCAAGTTCTGAGACAGTGGCCTCCCTCCCAGAGATGGCTTGCTGTAACCTTCTTGATGACAGAGATAGCTAGCCTGACACAGGGGAAATCCCCAGAACCCTCTCGCCAGAAGCAGGTCTGAAACACAAAGCTTCAAGCTCACCAAGGCAACAGTGGCTCCATGGGGATGCGGGAGAGGAGGAGGGGACGGTCCAGAGGCCCAGCCAGCCGCCTTCTCTAGGTCCCTGTGACCCCGGCACACACAGAGCACTCCATGCTCACACCATGTCCTGAGGCGCTACTTCAAGAAGCCTCCATGTTCTGCCTGAGGTCAGGGTTCATGACCCACTTCCCAGGGGGCCTCTCCCCTGCTATGGCCCCTCCCTCACCATTCACAGCCTTGCCTGCCACCTGCACTCCACCCCCAGAGCCACAGTGGCCTGTCTGGCCACTGCTCTCCATTCCTGCCCTGGCCTCTCCCTACCTCCAAAACCTGCCCGTCATTACTCACCCAGCCCTGAGCCGGCACTCATGTGGCCACTCATGTGCACCCCACTCACCAGGCCTAAACACCAAAAGCAGTCATTTCTGAGGTGGCGCCTGTATCAGGCCAAATTTCTCAGCTCTCCACCTCGCTTTCGGACTGGCTCTCGGACCTCTGCCCTCACCGCGCCCCTGGGCCCCAGGCTCAGCCCCTCAGTGCCTCCTCGCCAGCTCCAGCCACGTACTGCTCTCCTGCTATTCTCCCTCCAGCAGCCAGGCGTCCCTACCGGCCTCAGCCAGTCAGTCGGTGAGCTTGGCGGCCAGGTCAGACTGTCTCACCTTGCAGGGCCCAGTTGTGTTCTCATCTTTTCCTTCTACTTTCCTGACCTCTGTGACCTCTTGAAGCCTCAAGCCTCCAAGACCAGGGACATGGTGGGAGACGGGGGTGGGCACCTCAACTGCTCATCCCCGCTGGGCTCCTCACCTAAGCACAGCTGGCTAGAGTATGTCCCACACCCCATGACAGCAGGAGTGTCAGACAGGAATGTTGTCTGTGACACCTGGCCTGACTGACTCAGACACTCGCAGATGACTACACACACAGGCCCTTTGGAGCTGGTTTGCTTTTGAGTGGTCTGCTCACATCGAAGCCCAGGCCTGCTATCTCAGGGAGCCAAGTCCATAACAGTGAGTGTATAAAATGCATGTGGAAACTCCCCGCACCCCTCAGCTTCCAGGCATCTGCATCCCACAGTGGTCAGGAACTCCAGCCACAGCCAGATAGGTGGAATTCAAGTACCAGATGAACTGTGACAAGCTGATGACACTGGTCAGGAGATTCGCTTCCTCTCCCCACGCCTGGGTTTCCTCAGCTTGAGGGAAATCTCCTGAGGCTGTTAAGAGGATGGAGCGTGTCAGCTCATGTGACATGCTCAGTGTGCAACCCTGGGCCTGGCCATTGGTGTGTGGCATAGCAGATTCATGCCAGGCCTTCAGCCTCCTTCCTCACTCATCACACGCAGGGGCAGCTCCACAAATATCCACGTGGAGTCCTTGATGATGGATGGACACAGAGCAGAGGAAGCTGAAGGGCAGGGGGCTGACACGCTGAGCCCATGTTCTGAAGGCAGCAGGAGTCTGGGCTGTCGTGTTCAGATGGGGTTTGGTAACAGCACAAACGTACTGTTCCTGGTGCTCACCAGCGTTCCACCAGGGCGTCGAGATTGGCTTCTCCAGCATGTTCACTGCTTTCAGAGGGGCGTGGACTGGGAAGGAGAGAATTCTCCAAGGCCTCACCTCCTGTTCCCTCCTGACTTGTGAAAGCTGCTGTGGAGAGGGGCTCTCAGGGTAGAAGTCTTCCCCAGCTGAGTCAGCCACACGCAGCAGGATCCCTTCCCACAGGGGGGCACCTGTCTGTCCCGGGGCCGCAGACCACCAAGGGTGTCTGTCAGGAGTATTTCCTGGGGAGACCCCAGCATCTGCCCTCCTGGCCTCCTACAGTGATGCCTGCGAGCCAGTGGACTTGGTAGTCTCAGCAGGGTGGGGTGCGTGAGGGACTCAGAATCAGCTTGGAGAGAGGTGACTGACGTGATAGGGGCAAGGCTGCTGTCCTGACGAACAGAAGCATGCCACTCAGAACTCCCAGAGAGTTCGTGCACATACTTGTCTGTGTATGTATGAGTACTGGTGTGTATGTGTGTAAGTATGGGAGTGTGCATATGTGTAAGTGCGTGTGAGCGCCTGTGTGTGGGTGCATGTCTGAGTTCATGCGTAAGTGAATGCGTGCATGTGCATTTGAGTATGTGTGAGTGTGTGTTCACGCGCAGCGCCAGCAAACATGAAAAATCAACAAGTTGTCCTTTTCCAAGGTAGCTGAACTAGTTTCACTAAACCTTAAAATGCTGTTTTCTTGCCTCTGTTAAACAGATTCTACCTGTGGTGCTCCGGCCTCTCAGAGCTGGCACCCAGCATGCCTGCCTTCAGGCCAAGCCCCCTCTGCCCCATGCCAGCCGGCCCCTCCATGAGCCACTCTCTCACTGTCGGCTCTCACACGCTGATCCTGCCTGGAGCTCTCGTTCTGACTGTGTCCCTCCCTGGCCTCATCTCCACACTCTTCCCAGCCAGTCTCACTGAGTGGTAGCTGTCCATCTCTCCATACTTCTTTCCTTCTTGCTCACTGAGCGTTCTGTGGAGGCTGGGAGCGTTCGTCTGCACCCAGCAGCCTGGCCTGGAGCAGACTCATGCACTGAAAACCGAGGAAGGGACACATCAGCGATACAAAGGGCTTTCCCCAGGTGAGGGACAGAATTTCCCCACCAAGTGGAAAGGACGGCAGACAGAGTGGGGTGTCTCCAGTCCTTCTTGGACAGGTGCTGTGCAGACATGTTTTGGATGTAAATTTGCGTGGGAGTAGAATGGCAAGGCCCTGGGCAGTGCACCCTGAGAAGGAGGGAGAGGAGTGGGCCAATGTTCAGGCCTCCCAGCAGAGGGGCTGTTTGTTCCATTTTACGGAGACTTGGTGAGGCACACAAGACACTCAGCTCCGGGTGAACGTTCTGGAACCATCGACTGCTTTGGAAGTGATCCTGAATGTGCACTTCCTCCCGCAGTAATGGGCAGGGCTTTAGCTACAATTAACATCCAGTCTTTTGAGCTGGGTGCTCCGGAAAGGCTGGTGTTTCCGTTGGTTCTCAGTGTGGAGCGCTGACGCATGCTGATGCTATCGCACACGCTGCGTCTTCATGGGGCGCCATCAGGCAGCACATCGTGTGGCTACCCAGGGGTCCAGCGCCTGTGCAGGGCCTGGCTCAGCTTCTCACTGCCTCGGCTTTTTTGTTCCCTTACTGGCTTGGTTTGCCGCCAGACCCAGGGAAAAACAAAAAACTTGGTAGGGAACTCAGGGCCACACTGAGACCAGCTGGGTCTCCATTCCAGACCCTGGGCCCCATGTCTCTCCCCACTCCCCCCCCCCGCCCCACCCTACCAGGCGTGGTCCCACCTGAAGAGAAGTCCTCCGCCACAGATATTACCAAGGAGGCCAGGTCCTTTCTGAGGGAAGAGCCAGCAGTGTGGTTTGTACTTTTCACATTGGGTCTGTGGAACAGTGGGGGCCCTTGTTGGGCAGGAGTCCTAATTAAACATGGAAAAGTCTCCCCGTGCCCCTATGGCATGCAGGTCCACGTGAGCCTGGGTGCTGTTGTCCTCACGCAGCTCCTGGGTGGCTGGCTCGGGGGAGCAGCTTCACTCCTGGCAGCACCTTGGTGTGGCATCTCAAGTGAGAGAGAGCTCACCTTTCGCTGTCAGCCTGGTCCCTCTGGGGCTTGTGGAGCTGGCCTGCAAAGAAGGAACAGCTGGAAGCCCTGCTTACAGGAGGGGAAGTGTGGTCTGACCACCACGTCCACTTCCATTGCGAGTCTGACTCTTGGGAGAAAACTTCCGCCAAAGGCGGCATCTCCATCAGGCCCCCACGGTTCTGTTTGGCTCTGTGCTTGGGCTGCCAGTGGCCAGTTGTTCTTCCAGAGGCTGTGGATGAGGGCAGCGCCCAGGAGCTCCTTCTACCCGTCCTGTGCGTAAATCCCACCAGCATATCTCCCTGGCCAGTGGTCTTTGTGGGCATGTTATTATTCACCTTGACGCAGACATACCAGCACTGACATCTGAACTTGGAGCCTCTTGTGTGCCTGCCTCAGGGAGAGAGAGGGGCCTTTCCTCTCTCCATCTGCCTGCAGGGCTGATCCGCAAGGATACCGGGTGACTGAACATTGACAATCTGTCCTGTACCTCTCCTGCCCGTTCTAGCACACCCCACACTCCCTCAGGACGCTAGCAAGCTGGGTCAGGTGGGGGCCCCAAGCCTGGCCCCAGCTGTGAGGTGACCAGGAACCAAGCACCCAGCAAGTGCAGTGGTTCTCTCTGAAGCCGTGGTCCTTGGGGCCTTCTCCATTGAGAAGGTTGTACTATGGCACTGTGCAGTTATCGATGGAGCCTAGTCTCGCTCACAGAGGCCCCCCCGGTTTGGACTATAAGACATCTAGCCATCCCAGTTCTGCAAGAATAGCCAGGGAGCCTGGTTGGAGCCCCTTTCCACTCCCTGCATCGCCAAAGGCTGGCCCAGCAGGCTGTGGTCACTTTGCTGCTGAAGGCCTGCCCCTGCTGCACAGTGCTGATGGGGGACAAGTGGGTAGGCATCAGATCAGCACTGGTGATAAGTCTCCGTAGGTAAGGGATCAAAGACACTGCTGCTCTGGTGAGATGAGTGCCCTGCAGAAAGGAGCTGTCCCTCCCAACCCACCACAGGAAGGAGCTCAGGCATTTCAGACTGACGCAACTCTGTGGCTCTTGCTGTTGTGAGGTTTCTGAGCCCAAAGCCCATGACCTTCTTCCCTTTGAGCCCAGGAGCCCCTCTCCACGCCAAGGTAGTTTCTCTTCCAGACACCAACTGCCCAAGAAGAAAATGAACCACAGACTGGATATGCCATTTAGACGTAATTTTGGAACCTACTAAAAATATTTTTCATCCTAAAGTGAATGAAAGCTATAAATAACCCGGTGACCCAGGAGAAGGTCATCAGGCCCGCAGGACACAGATGAGCTGGCTTCAGGGGGTGGAGAGGCTGCCTGCCCATCAACAGGTTAATGACCACAGCCGGCTGGCCGCTCATAGGACCCGCCCTGCCCCCGCTCCGTGACACGCGGGGGCGGACACGCCGGTAGGGGTTCAGGGACACGGACTCGAGCCCAGAGACCCGCAGGCGGGCAGTTTATCCATGGTCCGAGCCCAGCCCCGAGTCGCCTCCTGGCCCGGCCCGGCTCCGGCCCCAGCCCGGCTCGCCCCCAGCCGGCCCCAGCCCCTCACTCACCGGTCGCCGTCGCCCAGGCGCGGACAGGTCAGGCTCCGCGGCCGCAGCGCTCAGCACTGCTCACGGCACGCCGCCCCGGCCCTGTGTACACACGTGACCGCCCCGCCCCCGTCCCGCCCCGCGGCCGGCGAGCGGCAGTGCCGCAGGCCATTGGCCCCGGAGCGGCGTCCGACCGTGGGCCTGGGTGGTGGCCGGCGGCCTGTTATGTAACCCGACACCCGGCCGAGTGCTGGAGGGGCCGTGCAGCTGCCGGTGCTGCTCCGCGAACCCCAGGACCCGGTAGGCTTCCTGGGAACTCCGGGTGCCCACCCAGTCACTTCTCAGAGATGCGGCACCGGTGCTGCTGAGTCACCACGCACGCTAATCCGTGGGGTGCAAGTGGGTGGTGAGCGGCTCAGAGCAGATGCACCTGCTCCCGTTTCTGCCTGAAGCTTGCTTGCTATTTCCAAATTCACCCTTAGCTTCCTGTTCTAGAAATTTATTTGTAAATTGAACCGACCCCAGGAAAACCATTCAAAGAGACAGTGCAGCCTGACTGGTTGTGTCGCCATTGTGTAAATTACATGTTAGGAAAGTTGAAAGAGGGAGGTCACCGACCACCGCCACCACCCACCCAGCCCCCACCACCGCTGCCGTAACTCTGTGGTTGAGTAGCACCTCGTCAGACAGCATGCCATGGCTCAGGATCTCAGGTCATCTCCTTCTGAAAATCCGAGTGTGAAAGGTTTGAGTAGAATGCAGGTTTGCTGTGTGACCAGGTGGAAGGGACCCGTAAGAGGAGCCCCACAATTGGCCCTGCTCCACTCATGCTGGGCACCTCGCTGGAAAGGGGCACTGCCTGCCCACAGGACCAGTGAGCAAAGTTGGTGTCAACTTGGACCAGGTTCCCCACCTAGGCAGAAGGGCAGAGCCTCACCCCCTCTCCAGATCACTGGGGGACCCCTGGGGCCACCCCCACCTCCTTCACCCTCATGCCATCACCCCAACTTGCTTCTGAGTCCTAACACCAAGCTTCTGTAGCAGCAGGGCCCCTGCAGCAGCAGCCACATGGCCTTAACTCCATAGGTGCCAGCCTCACTTACTGTCTTAGTCATTTGGTGCTATCATGGAAATAGCACAGGTGGATGGCTCCAACAAACAGGAACTTATTCTCTTACGGTCCAGTAGGCTAGAAGTCCAAATTTAGGGTGTCAGCTCCAGGGGAAGGCTTTCTGTAGGCTCTAGAGGAAGGTCCTTGTCATCAGTCTTCCCCTGGATTAGTAGTTTCTCAGCACAGGGATCCCTGGTCCAAAAGATGTGCTCTTCTTCTGGCACTACTTTCTTCATGATATGAGGTCCCCCCGTCTCTCTGCTTTCTCTCTTTTATATGTCAAGAGATTGATTTAAGACACAACCTAATCTTGGATTTGAGTCCTACCTCATTAACATAACAGCCTCTAATCTCACCTCATTAACATCATAGAGATAGGATTTACAACGCATAGAAAAATCATATCAGATGACAAAATGGTGGACAGTCACACAATGCTGGGAATCATGGCCTAGCCAAGTTGACAGATATTTTGAGGGGACACAGTTCAATCCATGACACAAAAATGGTCCTTGTTAGCCAACACTGATACCCAACAGCTCCTGAGGACTTACTGTGGCCAGGTTCTGTTTAAATCCCTACAAACAACCCCTTGCGGAAGGCATGCCCATATTCCATCGAATCTAAGACCCAGTAAAGCAAACGTGTGTGCTGACTAAACCTTGACAGCCCAATAGTTATAGGAAGCATCCCAATTTTGTTAGGTGGTATTGAGTCGGTTCTGACTCAGAGCAGTCGTATGTACAATATAAATGGGAAAAACAAAACAAAACAAAGTGTCTCAGTATCAGTTAAATACAATATCATTGTCCTTATTTTAAATCTCATTGAGGCTCAGAAAAGCTGATTAACTTGTCCAGGGCCACACAGCAGGGCCAGGATCTGATCCAGGTGGTCTTTGGATTAACAGACCAACAATTGGGAATTTGGGTCCTTCTGAGAATCTCCTGTGGGGCAGTAGTGGCCCAGGGGTAAAATTCCTTCCATCCACGCGGGAGCCCTGGGTTCGATTCCCGGCCAGTGCTCCTCATGCGCAGCCATCACCCCATCTGTCAATGGAGGCTTGCATGTTGCTGTGATGCTGAACATGTTTCAGCAGAGCTTTCAGACTGACAGACTAGGAAGAAAGGCCTGGTGATTGGCTTCTGAAAATCAGCCAGCGAAAACCCTATGGGTCACAATGGTTTGATCCACAACTGCTCATGGGAATGGCATAGGACAGGGCAGTGTTTTGTTCTGTTGTGTATGAGGTCATCATGAATTGGGGTCAAATCAACAGCAGCTAACAACTACAACAATAATCTGTTGCATAAATAAGTGTTGTCGATCGTCATTGTATTCATGGCCTATGATGTGAGAATTCCTGACCCGAGTCCACCTGTGCTGGCCTGGTCCCTGGTTTAGGGGATCTCCCCACGAAGTACACCATGGCAGTAGAACTACTGTTTGTAACCCGGGAGAGGGGGGTGCGGGGAGAGGCTGGAGGTCCAGCTCTGTCTACGCGCTTAGCACTTGGGGTCACTGCGGGCTTCGTTATCCACAAAAAGGAGTCTCCCTCCCCACCAGCCACGTAGGCAGACACAGGGAGAATGGCAGAAAGTCTGTGTGTTGTGGAAATCCTTGGAGTGAGCCCACTCTCTGCCAAGCCAAGAGAAGCATCTTATGGCTGGGCTGTAAACACCACTGTGGAGGGCCGCAGCCCTGTGCCTTGCAGCTGAGCTGTCCTTGGACTGTGCCGGACTCCCGGCGAGCAGCCCCCATCCTGGGGAGAGGAGTGGGCTTCTGCAGCTGGTGTGTGGGGGGTGCAGAGCTGGACCTGAATCTTGGGCTTCTGGTTGCCACACAGTCCAGTGCCGATGTTGAACACCCCTGGAGGTGGCCCGCATCCCTGGTGAGGACTCCCGGAGAGCAGGAGGCATGTGTCCCAGGCCCGGCTGTGCCCCCTGCCTGCACACACTGTAGGACAGAAGACCCTAAGTTAGAGAAAACATAGATAGCAGCGTCACAGCCGCCTTCTGCAACCGCATTTCCAAGCCCTGGCGGGTCTTTCTGGTTTCTGGAGAGGCCATCTATAAGCTCGCCCTGTGTCCACACCACGGGCTCAAGCCTGTTGGCCAGGAACCTGAGAGCCTTCCTTGGCCACCCAGGGCCCAGTTGCATTTGGTCTTTCTCGGGGTGGGGGTGGTGATGTGGCTGGTGACAGGTGTCTAGCTGAAAAAGTGAGATGCACCTTTTGGTGACTGTGTGTTCACAGCTGAAGCTTGGAAACATGTTGGTCCGGGTCAGAGAGCGTTTTTAAGTGATGTCTTAGTTCTTATGCCCGTGGTTCAGGACGAGAAGGTTTCTTTGACTGATGTGGCTATACCTAGCATCATGAAGTGTGGCTCAGGCCCCGGGAGACCAAAGTGGGCCTTACTCAGGAGGCATGGAGGCCAATGGGGACATGGGTGGGAGCAAGGCCCTGCTGCCCCTGTCCTGTGGGGCCGTCACAGTCTCCCAGCCTTTGTCCCCGTCCTGTGCCTCTCCTGCCCTCCTTTCCAAATCCATGCTGTGCAGCTTCCACCTGGCACCTGTCTTCTGCAGAAGCAGGTCATCCTGAATTGTAACACGAGAAGTACCCAGGCCGGCTGAGGCCGTATACCAAGCCTGCTGGCCCTGATCACCAAGCCAAGCCGCCTTTTCAGCTGAGCCAGGGGCCACCCTCAGCACCTAGCGCCAGTGGAGTGGCTGCTCAGCCACAGACTTGATACAGGAATCAGGGTCTGCCAACATCACCCTCTGCCTGGTCCCACTCAGAGTCAAGCCTTCTCTTCAAGGCGAGCTGCAGCCACAGGGACCAGGGTCTGTGTGGGGCACCTGCTCTGCCAACCCACCATTAGGGCCTGGCCAGGAAAGGCAGATGTGTGGTGTCACCCTGTAGTTGGCACCAGCGTGGGCTGATGGGACAGAGGAGGCCACCAGTGCCAAGGTCACCAACCCCGATCCCACGCTGTGTTCAGCTGCCCTCAGAGTTGGCACAAAGGTCAGGTCCTCTACTCTCCATGGCCCTGGTTCAGCCTATAGGCAGTTTCTGGGGCCTGGAAACAGCCCCTCCCTAAGCAGGGCCTGGCCCCACCCAGAGATGGGCTGGAACAACCCTGGAGAACACACCTGCCTGTTACCTGCCTGCCCCTCCACTGTCACCAAGGCGGTCCTCCCTCGAGGTCTGTGTGCAGTGGTCCTGGGGGGGAAGGACCTGAAGATCGCAAGGACATGGGATAGGTGTGAGGCTGTAGGGCCAGAGGTGCCCGGGACATGGGTTGAAGAGAGGAGGGACTCTTCTTCTGTCAGGGATCACCCCCAGAGCCCCCTCCAGGTGGCACAGGTGTCCCGAGGCCCTGCCTCGATCCTCCATGGCCCCACGCCGATGCTTCTCGGGCACCATCAGCAGGATGGGTGGCTGCCCTGCAACAGAGCCCGGGTCTCAGTGCAGACAATGCTGCACCCCACGCCTCCTGGCCCATGCCTCCTCCCAGGCCCCCATCTTCTCTCCCCACCACCTTCCTGGCTCCTACACCACGCCTTCCAGCAGTAACAGGAAACACTGCAGCCCAGGGTGAGAGGTTGCACAGTGACATCAGAAGTCGTAAGGCAAGCGGGAAGCACATCACTCATTGCATCCACCTGCTGCTGGGAAGCACCCATTAAAAAACTAATTGCCATCGAGTCAAGAAGCACCAGCACACCCAAAAATAGGTTCCTGGGAAGCCCCGCCCCTCACAGCCTGGCTGGGGAGCATTGGGCGGGGACGTGTGCCGCTTCATGGGTCTCCTTCCCCATAAAAATGGTAGGGGTTGTCTTGGTGTGTTGTAGATTAACTGAGAATTTTTTTTTTTAACTTGAAGCTTAACGGCGACACCAGCTATTCACCACTTAGATTACTGTGTCCCCAAGGCCGTGTGACTATTTATGAACCCTGTGCTCAAGCCTTGCCATCAAAGCAGAGAGGAGGCAGAGCCCTGGAGGACCATTGGCCCCTAGCCAGCTCTGCACCTTCCCTGAAGTTCCTTCGTTCCTTCAGGTTTGAACCCCTGCTAAGCATTTGCATTTCTGACAAGTTCCCAGGTGACACTAATGCTGCTGGTTGGGGATCAGTTCTGAGAACCACCAGTAGAGGAGCAGTTCTCAAAATTTATCATACCTAAGAATCACGTGAAAATCTTGTTAAAATGTAGATTGATTCAGTATATCTGGGGTGGAATGAACTGGTTCGAAGCCCTGCCTGAAGCGCAGCCTGACAGCTTAGGTGCTGTTTCTGTACGTGCTCATCTAGAATGCCCATGCCTGCCAGGTGTGGTCTCGGCAGTTAGGCAGTCGAGAAAGCGGGCTTCCTGGCCAGCACAGACTAACTGGGTAGAGGGGGAGGGATGCTGGGACACAGGGCAGCATCGCAGTACTGTAGCAGCTCTGCTGTTCAGACGGGGACATCCCGAAACCCATCTTACCCCCAAGGTCCTGCAGCTGGCAAGTAGGGGCCTGGGTGTACACTGAGGCTGTGGGGCCAGGGCAGTGGCACCTTCTGGACATGCCCCTGGGTGAGGGGATGGGCGATGGGTGTGAATGCGGGGAGATGTCAAGTATCAGAAAGCAGCCCCAGTTCCCTGTGGGGTCACAGGGGGGCTCCTCCATCTCCCATGCCATTCCCACAGTCATCTGCCTCCCACAGCGGTGGCCACAGAACATGAGACCTGAGCTAGGGGGAGACTTTACTGCAGACCTGTTTTCTGGAAGCTGGATTACCAGTGCTTAGCTGAAAATGTGGCAGGAAGGTTTGATCATGTGAGTACAATGAAATACCAAGTCGTTCTTGGACTTTTGGAGTCCCTGCATAGTGCAAATGGTGAACACGCTCAGCTGCTAACCCAAAAATTGGAGGTTTGAGTCCACCCAGAGGCACCTTGGAAGAAAGCCATGGCAATCATACTTCAGAAAAATCAGCCACTGAAAACCCCGTGGAGCACAGTTTTACGCTGACATACATGGGATCACCATGAGTTGGAGTCACCTTGGTGGCAACTGGGTTGTTCCTTTGACTTTTGGAGGCGGGCTTTCACAGTGTACGTACTCTCCAAGGCTCCTTCCCAATCACCTCTCAAGGCAGCGTGCCTCCGCGGGTCAGAGAACAGTTCGCCGTTTCGCTGGAGTCAGTTCATCAAACTTTGCTGCCACGTTTTGAGCTAAGAACTCCCGTTCCAGTTGCCAGATGATAAAAACAGATGATACCCCCCCCAAAAAAAACAAAACCCGTTGCCATCGAGTCGATGCTGACTCATAGCGACCCTGTAGGACAGAGTAGAACTGCCCCGTAGAGTTTCCAAGGAGTGCCTGATGGATTCGAACTGCCGACCTTTTGGTTAGCAGCCATAGCACTTAAGCACTACGCCAGCAGGGTTTCCAATATACGATTAGAAAAAACGCTCAGTTTCTGGAGTGCCCTTGTTTTCTCTGCAGCCATCTTCAGCACGAGGTCTAGGCTATCTACAGAAGTATTTATGGCGGAAATGATAGGGCATCTGGGGCT
Source organism: Elephas maximus indicus (assembly GCF_024166365.1). Taxonomy (NCBI): domain Eukaryota; kingdom Metazoa; phylum Chordata; class Mammalia; order Proboscidea; family Elephantidae; genus Elephas; species Elephas maximus. Next base: position 95,367,443 of record NC_064830.1, on the reverse strand, counting down.
TTGCTTCAAAATAATCCAGAGTTGGGGGAGGTGGAGCAAGATGGGCCTTTGCTGTTGAACATGGGGGTTCATTATACTCTTTACGTTACACGTGCTTGGAATTTTCGTAGTAACAAAAAGAGAAGAAAAGCTAGGGAATAAAAGGAAGAGAAGGAGCCCCACACTTCACAGTGCAGCAGAAAGCCCAGCAGCTGGAGTGTGGCTCCCAGGGCCACCGTTTCACGGCCCTGGGCAGTCAGTCACTCCCCTCCCCAGTCGAGTCTTCCTCCATGAACACAGCCCACGCCATGTTCAGAGTGGTTGTGGGGCTGCGAAGCGGAGTGCAGCACCCGCACCCACTAGGAACTAGACTGCTGAGTTCCACTTCCTGACTCGGACACAGATGGCATCTTCTTCCCTTTCTGACTCACTCACGAGCTGGTGTTCTTTTTTGGCACAGTGTTGGCAGAGTAGCCTTTTTATAAGACGTCAGGGCACATGCACCGCCCTCATCTGGTCCTGAAGCCCCTTCGTCAGTGTCTAGATTTAGCTCCGACATCACCCGTGAAGAGCTTACACCCGTGTGACTCAGTGCAGAGGCTGCAGAGCTTGGTTTAGGAAGAGGAGATGGCACACATCTGCAGAACTAGACTCTGTTCCAGGAGTCTATTTTCTCTCTCCAAACCTCTCATCAAAATAAAAAAGTGTGCATGGAAGTGCTCCCTGCAGGGAGTGGGAAGGGATGGGAGCATAGGGCAGACCCAGGTCTTGGAGCTTGTTTTAAATGCCCAGGCTGGCCGCTGCCCACTCCACAGAAACCCAGGAATGCTGCAGCTGGAAGGCAGCCATCTCCACAAACAGGAGAGGGAGCCAAGGACTCAGGTGAGCAGTCCTCAGCCTAGCCCAAGGCAGCCCCTTCTGGCCAGCCCTCAGAGGGGGGGCAGCATCCTGAGCCACCGCAGGTAGCCAAGAGTTCTGACACCCGGCCGCACGGCAGCGTGGCTGAGGTTGTTGTTTTAATGTGGTACACCATGTCAAGGTGAAGGCAGGAGGGGTCCAGGGGCCTGCACAGAGAGTGAGACTCAGTGCTGGGGTCCCACAGGGTCTCTTACTCCAGACTGGAGCCAGGCAAGCCCCCCCAGTGGTATGGACCCAGAGCTAGTGCAATGTCAATAATAGGACATTGAGATTGGTACAGGGTGTGTGTGTGTGGTTCTGTGTCACTGTATCATGTGTAGATTCCTGTAACCATTCCTGTCGAGATGGAGAACTTCCTTCTCCACAGTGATCCCCTCCTATACCCTTTATAGTTACCTCACCACCCCCAACCCCTGACAAGCACCGATGTTTTCTCCATCTCTGTAGCTGCACCATTCAGGAATGTTATGTAAATGGAGCCTTTTGTCGCTCAGCATGATGCCCCGAGACCCATCTAAGCTGTCGTGTCAGTAGTTCTTTCCTATTTATGGCTACTGGTATCCCATGGGGTGGATGGACCAGCGTTAGGTTAACAGTTTGCCACTGCAGATCACCCTCATTGCTTCCTGGTTTAGTTCTTACAAAGCTGCTGTGACCATCCGCGTACAGGTTTCTGTGAAGTCATTTCTCTTAGCTAAGTGCCCAAGAGTGGAATTGCAGAGTCCTATGGTAGTCGCATGTTTAAATAAACTGCCAGACGATCTCCCAGAGTGGCTGCACCATTTTACGTTCCCATCAGCTGTGTGCGAGTGGTCCAGTCCTCTGCGTCCTTGCCAGCATTGGGTGTGCTGTTTATTTTAGCTGTTTTCATAGGTGTGTGTCGACTAGTGATGTTGGACATCTTTTCGTATGCCATTTGCTGAAATGCCTGTTAATGTCTTTTTCCCATTTCCTAAATATGTTGTGTTTTCTTAATAGTGAGTTTTCAGAGTTCTTTATGGAGTCTACATACAAGTCCTTTGTCAGATATGTGGTTTGCAAATATTTTTCCCAGCCTGTAGCTTATCTTTTTCATTCCCTTAACAGATTCTTTTGCAGACCAAAAGTCTTCGGTTTTAATAAAGTCAAACCTGTTGATTTCTCTCTTGCCCATCAGGGTGTGGAGCATCCTGGGACGCCTGGTGTTCCCAACTCTGTCAGAGGGAAGTGGGTGTAACAGGCCGGGATGAGGAACCTGGACCCTCCTTCCCTCTCCCTTACTCACCCCCGGCCAGCCTCTCCTCCAGGCCTCTTCAGGCCCCTGGGGGTGGGGCAGGCTCCTGGCTGCCCAGGACACTTGCAGTTTCCTGAACCGTGATACTTCAGTCTGGGTCTAAGTGGGTGGTGCAGATGAGATGAAGGAGCTGTGGGATTCCTTCATGTGCTCAACAAGCAGTTACTGAGGACCTGTCTGCTGAGCAATGCCAGGGAGCAGGCAGCTCCTCCCTTGTGAGGCGGATGGGGGGCGGGGTCCTGCACAGGGGTGTCGACTCACCCTGAGGAGTCCTGGGGGCACCCTGGCATTGTGAGGGTACACCCAGGGGACTGAGGTGGAGTACAGCAGCAGAAGCTCCCCTCAAGAGGAGGGTGGCGGTGGGGTCACTGAGGAGCGGGAGTGGGTGGAAAAATGTGCCAGGCGAAGGGAGGAACCTGGGCAGGGGCAAGCAGGGCAGGCTCGGGGAACCCAGGGCCGCTCGCTGTCGGTGGTGGGGACGGTGGGAATGACGGGCAGCGGGCTGGACTGAATCTGGAATCCGGCTATGCCATCCGACTTTGCCATCCGACTTGGGTACCTGTTCCGGGCGGAGCAGTGGGGGAGCTGCTGGGGAGCCTGGGGCTCACTGCCCGTGAGCAGGACTGGAGCAGGGCCTGGGACAAACAGCTGGGCGTGTTTCTGTTGTCGGCCATCTCCCCGCTGAGTGCAGGCCGAGAAGGTGCTTCACTGCCCTGACCCTCGGCTTCGCCTGTAAAATCCCCTCCGCGAGAGCGGCTCGAATGAGAACGCCCGGCACGCCGCAGGCGTCAGTCCGAGATTTACCTGCCCTCCGGCTCCGTGCGCTAAAATCCCGGAGCTGCTCATCCGCCAGAAAGTGCAGGTGGCGGCCTCCGCTGGTCCCTCTTTTCGTCGGCGCCGGTCGGGGCGCTAGCGCATCCCGGGCCCCGCCCACCCCGGGGGCCCCGCCCACCCCGGGAGCACAGGCCGCGCTTCCGTCCCCGCCCAGGCCGGTTGAATCTGGTTCCGCCGCTCGGGGTTGGCTCATGCGCAGTGCGCGGGGTTGGCGGCCTTGGCGCATTGCGTGGGGGCTGCGGGCAGGGTTGGTTCGGGCCGGGTCGCCGGGTGGGTCATTGCTGGGACTTGGTTGACTTTCTTGATGCCGTTCGTGCTCTGAATAGAACTGACAGCCCGAGACGCGGAGGTCAGTGCCCGAGGACGGGAGTGGGGACGGGGCGGTGGGGGAGGGAACCGGAGCTGGTGTGACCCCTTCCAACCTCCCTGCCCAATGAAGTCAGAGTGTCGATGAGGAGCCAGAGGGGGGAACGGGGGGGTGCCGGGGGGGGCCAAGGTCGTCTATGCGCCCTGAACCGGTGGCAGATGCCTCAGCCGCTTCCTCCACCCCATCCCACTCCACCCCATCCCCGCCCAGGACTGGAGAGCACCTTCAAGTCCGGACCCTGAGCTGTGAGCCCAGTCTCCGCAACACGGGTCCGTCGTTAGAGCGGAGGTGACACAGGTGACCAGACATGGCGGTCTCCGGCCCCGCCCTGTGGCCCTGACAGCCCGCCGGGCGCTTCCACGGTGTCCCTCGGTGCCACCCAGCAGCTGGATGGGTTGTGCCCGGATCCTGGTGGGTCTGGGGAGGAGCCTGCAAGGACAGGCTGGTTCTGGGGGAGGTGGGGTCCCGCCTGTCAGCTTCTGAGAGCCCAGACCGCCCTTGGTCTCTCTGGGCATCAGAATTCTGGGCCTGGCCAGAGCATCCCAGCCAGATGGAGGAGCCACCAAGCGCTGCCCAGGAACAACGTCAACAGGACAGCAGCCGGTCAGCTCCTCCTCCTGAGTGTCGAGGTCCTTGTCCAAGCCCAGGACTGCAGCCTCAGTGCAGTCTCAGGTTTGCCGTGGACTGTGTGACTCTGGGCAAAGCCCTTCTCTCTCTAAGACTCCACTTTCTCATTATGAGGTGGGAGCTTGTTTAAACCGGCCCCACCTCCCTAAGCAGAGCGAGTCTGTCATTGCTTTGCTCCTTCCCAGGAGGCCTTTACCCCGTGTCCATCCTGTTGTGCGTGGGGTCACTATGACTCCAGTTGACTTGATGGCAGCCAATAGCCACTGTGATCAGTTATCAGGGCCTTTTTTTTTTTTTTTTTTTGGTAGCCCCAGGCACTGGGACCTTTGGAAGGCCGAGCCCCCACACGGGCCAGCCTCAGAGTGTCCCATATTTCACGTCATATATAAATGTCTTGCTGCAAAAACCCACAAGGGCATTTACAGTTATGCTTTTGAAATTATTTGGCTACAGGTAACTCATTTGAGTGGTGATGTAGTTTTTCTAAATCCGTTGTGTATGTGCAGGAATTCTTGCAAAGTGGGAAAAAAACCTAACCTGTAAATAGTTGCCAAATATGAGAGCGTTTTGGGCTCCATTTAACAGTCAGTGAAGCCAAGGCAATGATACACTTCGGGGGTATTTACCCAGGTGTTCATTAATTTTGATGTTGCTGTTTTCTTGTTCAGGAGTCAGTAGCACATGTTGTTGTTTTTCCCATAGCTCAGACATTTTGACAGGCCCTCGAGTGGCTTGCCAGCAGGGCCCAGAGGGCAGAAGGACCCCTGCCCAGGTGCCCTGTTATGTCAGGGGCCCTGCATGCAAATTTCATCTGGGAGTTTTCACTCTGCACCCTAGTCAGGACTTGGTTCTCTCCAAGGGAGGCACTGTTGGTTATCTCTTGCCCAGGTCTCGAAGAGCGGGTATTTGCTGGCTCCAGGCCCTGCAGCCAGGCTGCATGCATTGAATTGCGTAGCCGTTCCTTGTACTTTTATGTTTTTCAAACATTAAGGATCTGATTTTTGTAAAAATGGCAAGACCGGCACTGCAAAATGAGGAATGTCTGTCAGCTGACTTCTTGCAAATAGGTGAGAAGCATTTTTTGCGTGTGGGACAGTGATTTCATTCTGGTCCAAATCCATGCTGTGAGTTTCCCTGCATTTTAACGGGATTCCCAGGTGGTTCTTATGTATAACACTCTGAGACCCACTGCCCTACTAGTGGTTCTCAGAATTAGTCCTTAATCAGCAGGATTAGCATCGCCTGGGAACTTGTTAGGACTGCACACAGGTTCAAAGCCCTGTTTGTGACCCACTTGCAGCCCTGAACTTAGTACTCACCCACCTAGTACTCACCCACTGTGACTCTGTGGTGCTGACCATCAGCCACCAGAACTCACTCCCGGTTTAAAAGCAAATGCACCCTTCGTCCTGGTCAGTCATGTTCCCACAGATGGGGTGGAGGCAGGTTAGAGCAGTATCATTAGGGAGGAATGGGTGTTCACACGCAGGAGCCCTGCTGAGCTGTGACTCTGCCTTCTGACAGTTGTTACTTGTGCTTGGAAGTCATTCCTGTGACGGTCATGCTGGGCTGTGAGCCCGCCCTGGCCCAGTAGGAATGAGAGTTGGGGACATGGAGAACATCAGACAGTGTCCACGTGCCTGGAGGCAAATCAGGGCCCGTGGGGAAGGCCTTGTATGGAAGGCCTTGTGTGGATGAGCAAATCTGCTACACAAAGGGTCTAAAGCAAAGGGGCTGGTCCTATTTGCCCAATACAGAGAGACTCCAGAGGCTCACCTGAGATCCTGGGGAGCAGTTGGGTGGGCAGCAGGGGGCCTTTGAGGCCTGGGGGCTTTGGAGTCAGGATACCTAACTCAGACTCGGCTTCTGCTGAGGGCTGGGCCATTCCATTGAGGTCCTGCCTAGCCTGTGGATGGGGTAGCAGTGTCGACATTCTCTGCGCAGGCTGCGGGCGATACAGGGAGAATTGGATACACAGCCCAGAGAGGAGCCCCTAGCCTGTAGAGTGTCCTGGTGAGTCCTGTGTCCCATGCAAGACCCTTGGGCAGGTGGAAGAAGAGGTCCTGGTGCCCACCTCTGGGCGTCCAGCCCCACAGAGGCGGCAAGAGGCTCTGAGTGAAGGAGTGAGGGTCATGCTGAAGCCCTGCACAGGAGCCCAAGCCCACCTTTCTGGGAACGTGTCATGAGAGGGAACAGTGACTGTGGCTGTGTCGGCAGCAGTGGGGCTGGAGGCCGTTGTAACCATGTAGCCCTGCCGCCAGTTGCTTCTCCAAGGACAGGAGAGTCCTCACTGAACACATTGGGTGCTGGCCCCACCATGTTCTGGGGTCACCTTAGTGGCCCCGAGGGGACGAGGAGACACATGCCCCCAGTGTCTCAGCAGGGATGCACGCCCTGGCCACTTGGTAGACCCTGTCCATGGCACTGCCGGGAATGCTGCGTTGACATCTGTCCTCTGTGTCCTTTCACTGAGGGGCCACAGCAGAGCCGCCCTCCCTCCTCCCCTCACGCACCCTCTGCCCCTTGTCCGTCCTCGCAAGGAAGCATGCTATCCAGGGCAGCCCAGGTGTGGGGCGGGGCCAACGGCCTGTGGAACTAGGAAATGTGTTGTGTTGAAAATAGAAATGGCAACATGCGATGTCTTAGAGCATTTTGTTTCAGGAGACCACGTCTGACCTTTGAAAATGGTGCCCCATCCTAGAGTAGCCCCTGTGGCGTGCCTCTTTGTCCCGGGATGTGGCCCATCGCCTATGGCCCCAACCTCAGCACAACCCTCTGCCCAGACACTGGCATCCAGTGGCCAAGCACCAAGGGTCCATGCTCCCCACCCCTTATCCTGCAGCTGGATCTTCTGCCCATGAGGGAAGACGGGACCCACCCAGCCAGAGTGGGGCTGGGCTCCTGTCAGTCAGCGCTGGCTGGGGGCTGCCCATCTTTGGGGAAGTTGTGCAAACACGTCTGCTGAAGAGTCCCCCCTGTTGAAGTGGGATCTGTGTCTCCAGGCCAACTTGGAGAGACCTGCAGTCCTGGGTCCACCTCTGGCCACTGTTCTGAACACCGAGAAGGGATCTCATTTGGGGTCGGCGGGCCCAACCTTGTCCACCCAGCTTCAGTTCCACAATTGGTCCTCAGAACGGCTCCCACCATGGTTTCTGTCCAGATATGTTACTCCGTGTCCTCTGGTTTTCCCCTGTGTATTGGCATTTAACAAACTTTATCTCATGTCACATTTTCATTTCAGTCCTCAGGTTAAGAGCAAAGGCTGGAAAAAGCTAAGTGTCCCGACGTCCTCCTGACGCGGCACCATTGGGGCTCTGCGCTGCCCATGTCTGTGTCCTGGGGCATCTTTCAGCTCCTTCACGGTTTGTCGTACGAGCTGGCCTGCATGCAGCCTGTAACATGAGGCCATTCTTGGAGCTGGAGCCCTCACTTTGAGTCCTGGCAGAGGGCCTGGAGCTGATTCCAGCATTAGCAGTGGAGCAGAGTTTTCCAGGGACAGGAGGCACTCCCATATCAGCCAGGGCCACCACAGAGAGGCGTTCTGGAAGCTATTCTCCCGGACCGCTGGCCTGGGTTGAGGGCCACGCTCACTCCGCCTGTGGCCTGAGCCGAGGCCTGTATGGGGGTGCCTCCCCAGTGCAACCCTCGTTTCCTTCTCTCTGGGTGGGAAGCTGGGCTTGGAGTCGGGGTCTTTGCGGAGTTCTTTGGAATTACGAGCATGTGTTTCTGGGGAGAGACCAGCGGTTTGTATTGTGTCCTCATGGGAGAGATGTCGAGGGGCTCGGGGACACTAAACCTTTAAAGACACCTCACAAGCACCCCAGCCCCCCGAGGTCATGTGTGTGTTGTGGGAAGTGAGGACTTAAGTCGGTCCTGTTCTTACGGCACCCATATCAGGGGTCTGCTCCAGGTCTTTGTTTTCACCAATCCCTGGCTGAAGTGTATCTCCTCGCATTGTGGGTGTCACAGCACCCCCCCCCCAGTGGTGGTCACGTGCTGTGCCTCCACCAGCAGCGGGTACAGTGTTGTCACCTCACATCACTGCGGCAGGAACCTTGAGATGCTGCTTGTGTGCCTCGCTCCTTGTGAGTTGCAGGATTGTCAGGCCTGCTCAGCCTGGTCACCTGTGCATTAATGAGGCCGTGCGTGACTGTGTCTCAGGTGGACGTTATGATAATCTCACAACTTCTGTCTGTGGCCTGTACCCCAACTCTGGTTCCTCCCTAAGTCTGTGACTTGTACCCTGAATCTTATACCCTGAGTCTGTGACCTATACCCCAAGTCTGTGGCTTCTACTCTGTGTCTGTGACTTATACCCTGAGTAGTCTGTGACTTGATCCCACGTTTGACTTGTACCCCAAGTCTGTGATCCATAGCCCAAGTCTGTGATCTGTACCCTGAGTGTGTGACTGTACCCAGGTCTGTGACTCATATCCCCAAGTTTGTGGTTGTATCCCTGAGTCTATGACTGTACCCCCAGGCAGCCTGTATACTGTGTTTTACCCATGTGAGAGCCTCACTCTGAGAGCGTGTGCAGCTTCGCCATGTGCCAGGCTCTGTGGCCCACCAGGAGAGCACCCTGCTCTCGTGGGAGCACCACTAGCAAGGACGCCTCCCGTCTGACCATGTCTACGCCTCTGCCCACCCTGGGGTTCTGGGACCCCGAGACAGCCGCTGTCCCTGTCCTCCAGGAGCTCACGTGTCCGGCTGTGAGCTCCCCGAGGGCAGAGCCCGTGTCTGCCTCCATGCAGCACCCAGCCCCGCGAGGCCGGCTCTCACCTCAGACCTCACCGCCGTGGACAAGCGCAGCTGCCCCCTGTAGAGTAACATTTCAGTCCCTGCTCTGAGGTAACCTGCCCAGGGCATGCTGGGGACAAGGGTCCTTGTCCTTGCTCGGGTCTGCCGAGCTAGCAGAGGCTTCTGCAGCAGTCAAGCCAGAGACCAGAGCGTCCGGCCAGGGAGATAGTAGCAGCCCTGCACCATTTGGCTGTGTCCATGGCCTCCTCCCAGCTCCTGGGGCTTGGCAGGTTTTATTGTGGGGTTACATGGTTACAAAGCAGCAACTTCCTGAATTGCTGATGTACGTGTGTGAATTTCAATTGGGATTTCTCAAACAGTGGAATGGGGAGGGTCAACTTTGTTATCAGATGTTCATTTGTGTAGTAGGAAGGAGGTAGGTAACTACTAAGTAAAGTATCGCTCATGTGTTTGGTTAACCAAATACCGAATTACAGTTGCCCCTCGGCGTCCGCTGTCTGCGGAGGATTGGTTCCTCAACCCCTGTCCGCAGATGCTCGAGTCCGTTATATAACGTGACATAGTGTTCACATATAATCTACACACGTCCTGCTGCATACTTTAGATCATCTCTAGATTAGTTATAATATTTAATACAGTGTAGGTGGTGTGTAAATAGTATACAGTAAGGTATCGTTTAGGAAATAGTGACAACATGGCGAGGTGAACAGTGCTCAGACGAGTGCTGGAGAGAGACTGAGTGCCTGTGAGGTGGCGGAAGGCTGCAGCAGGGGACGCTGCCCATCACTTCATTCACGTGGACTTAGCCTAGTGCTCAGAGCAGCAAATTTAAGTTTCGCTTTTTGGAACTTCTGCCTCCCCGCCGCCCATATTTTCAGTCTTCAGTTGGTTGAATCCAATACGGAGGGCCAACTGTGCTTTTTTTTTTTTCTTCTTTCTGGTTGGAAGAATGAACCTTTAAAGAATTTAACAGTTTATCCTGCATCTTTTGTCTAGCTGACTGTGAGTGCTCCTGCTGAGTACTGTATATTTCTAGTCATTGAAGACCGGTGGGTCCTGTAGTCATGGGACTGTTAGGGGGAGGGGACGCTGCCCTCAGTTCTGCAAGCCATCACCCACTGGAGGAGGCCAGGTGAAGGACACAGGGGTTTTTCTATGTATTTCTCTCAATGGTATATGAGTCTGCAGTGATCTCAAGGTAAAAAAATAATTTAAGAAATTGTGGGGAACACTCTCTTTCTTACTCTTCGTTGTTTTCCAGAAAAAGTCACTTGCTGCATTGATTTACTCTCTTGAATTCTAATAATTGGGGTCATAAGCCTGATTAAAGTTCAGTTTTCAAACCAACTTTCTAAAACTGCCATGTATGTGAGGGCTCAGGCCGTCAGTCGTGTGCTTTCTAGCCTGTGCACCCCTGGGGTTCTGACTGAGGAGTAGCCAGAAGGAACGTGTGCTGATCTGGGCCAGCATCCTTAGGGACCCTGTTCCTGCTGTGTGGTCGATGGTGTGACTCATGGGGAAGGGCACCCAGTGGCTGGATCAACCACATACAGGGCCCGAAATCTCCTTGCCTCCTAAAGACAGGCCCCCCTCAGTAGTCTGTTGTGATAGATCAGTGCCATGCGCGGAAGGCTACTTTGCCCAGGGGCTTCATGGGCAGACTCCTTCAGGAGGGGCGCCATGGAAGAGGATCTGAGGGCTGGGGTCTGAGTGTCCCTCATGGTCACCTCTAGGATCACCTGGCGCAGCCCTGAGGATTCTGGAGGCGGGGGTACACTAAGTGGGAGTGTAGAGGTGGGCTTGGCATTTAAGAAGCCTGCTTGGTGTCCTGGGGGAGGGACAGAGGTAGAGGTAGGGGCAGGAGAGAGTTGGTTCTGAGAAGGCCAGAAAGTGCAGCTGGGCCAGATGAGCTGGGCTCATCCTTCCTGAAAGCACTGTAGCTTCAGATCCCACAACCCCAGCCCCGAGGCCATTTCCTCTCAGGCTCCTGGCCCTGATCCAGGTAAACACACTGCTGTTCTGGCTTTTACCAGGAAAGACGGTGCGTAGACAGCTGCCAGGTCACAGCGGCCCCTCCCTGACCAGGGTGGCTGCATTGCCACTGTTCATCCTGGTTTTCTGTTAGTTTGAGGTGGGGGTGGAGGTAGCTGTGACAAGACCACAGCATGACCTCACAGGCCACCCAAGAGGACCCAGATTCGTGCTGAAGGTCTCTATCCACCTCAGCCCCCAGCTCCAGCGGGGCCAAGAGGGAATGAGGTACTGGGAATGGGGGTTCAGAAAGCTACACACAGGTGTCCTGGGGTCCACCAGGACTGCTGCCCCGCTGACTGCATCCCAGCTGGCACAGGGCTTCCCAACAAGTAGGGATCATGCATGTATAGAAGGCATGGTTAATATTTGCTGGAGGTGAGTGAATACTCCCCAAACCCCCAGGCCCCTATATGAGACAACACCCCTGTGGAGACAAGATCCCCACTGGACAGTCCTGTCCCCAGGCAGCCAGGGGGCTGCAGAACTCAGGGTCTGCCTGTTAGGGAAAGGGGCCCGAGATTACCTTAAATAAGGTAAAGCAGAGCTAAGCCAGGCCCTCCCCACAGGACTTGGGGCCTTGTGTCCCCATACTTATCTGACCACTGACCCCCCCCGCCAGTGCACAAGGGGGGGGTCACTCATGCCATCAGCAGGGCCTTGTGAGTCCTTCGGGACATCTTCCCAGTGTGGGAGTGGGGGGTGGGGCAGAGAGTAAGGGTCCTTCCCAGAGGCCTGACAGAGCTGGCTGTCCTCTGACTTTCAGAGCAGGGCAGCCAGTAGCAAGGTGCTGGAGGTGAACCCAGCGCCATCCCTGTCCCCGGGGGAGCAGCGAACCCTGGAGCGGAAGCTGAAGAAGGAACGGAAGAAGGAGGAGAAGCAGCGCCTGCGGGAAGCAGGGAGCCAGCCCGCCCCACAGACCCCAGCCACACCCACACCCGTGCCCTCAGGGGCCACGTTGGCCCTGGACTACCTCTGTAGGTAAGGTGCCCTGACCTAGTGCTCAGGGGATGGGGCCGTGGGCCTGGTGAGCAAGATGGCACAGAAGTAGAGGCTCCTGCAGGGAGGAATGACAGACCAGTCGAAGGGTGTAGAGAGCAGGCAGGCAGAGGGCAGGATGGGGCAGTCCCAGGGGTGAGGAGTCCGCAGAGGAGCCAGGAGCGCGGGTGGCAGGCTGGGTCCCTCTTAGTGAGGAAAGGAGCCCACACCTGGCTCAGCCCTGGCTTGGGTGGAATGGCAGATAATGAGCCCACCACACATGCAGGAGCTTCCAGAGGCCCAGAAGTGAGGCCAAGGGGGTTAGAAATTTCATTTGCAAAGGTATTTTCCGGGGAAGTGGAGGCATGCAATCCAGCAGGCTCCCCAAGAAACAGGGACTGTGTGGACTGGCTCAGAGGGCTGTAGTCCACACACCCCAGCCTGGTTGGGTGGAAGAGCTGGGCTAGGTGGGCCTGGATCAGCTACCATGCTCCTGCCGAGGGCATGTCCAGCACTCCTCCTCCTCCCAGGCGGGCAGTGCCACCACCCTGGGCCAGAATCTGGCTGCTCAAGAAAGGTGACCCATCCCTAGACCCTGACGCTATGAGAGTTGGAGGTGTGACTGCAGACAGGGCTTCTTGGGGACAGAGAGGTCTTGTCTGTCACTGTCCCCATTTTCTAGATGAAGCAGTGGGCCCCGGGTTCAGAGACAGGGAAGGGGCTCAGGTTGGCTCCAGAACACTGAGCCGTCATCTGTGTGTGACTTGGTGTGCTTAGCTGTCGCCCCTCATCTAGGGCTTTCCATCTCCACATTCGTCCATGTGTGCGCCTCCCTGGAGCTGGCAGCCCTGTGAGGCAGGCCAGCCTGATGAGGACACAGCCGAGGTGGTCTGGCTGAGCCCTCATTGGCCATCCTTTGTGTTTGCTCAGAAATGTTTTGCCAGCAGGTAACTGGCCATAGTGCCCACTAAACACGTACCAAATGACAATGACCAAACCCAGAAATCCAGGATATTAACAGAATTATGGAATCACAGGGCTGCCATTGACAGTCCCCAAAGGGGATACAGGCGGCCCGGCCCCACATCCTACTTGGTCTGGCCGGGGTATCTGAGGGTGCGCATAGCCCAGGCATGGGGCCTACCCCCTGAGTGAGGGCCTGAGGTCTCCCCAGCTCCTTCACCCTGAGATGTCCCTGGTTTTCCCCAGCTGGGCCCAGAAGCACCAGGACTGGAAGTTCCAGAAGACACGGCAGACCTGGCTCCTGGTCAACATGTACGACAGCGACAAGGTCTGTATGGTGGTGGTGGGGCTTCGGGCCAGGTCTCTGAGGGGTGTGGGGGCGGGGGGTGTCTCCAGCTGGGTTTCTGAGGTAGGGGCTCAGGCCAAGTCCCTAAGGGGCTGATGGGGGACCCTCAGGCCAGGTCTTTGAGGAGCAGGGAGGGTGGCACCAGCTAGGTCTCTGAGGTGGGGCCTCAGGCCAGGTCCCCAGGGGCCAGGGCCATGTCTACTTGCCCCTCCTTCTAGGGCAAGGAGGGGGCAGCCTCAGCCAGAAAGTTTCTTGTCACCCCCATCCAGCAGCCATGCTGAAACCTTGGGCCAAGAAGCCCCTTGGAGAGATCTGTTCTCATAGAATTTAATGGTGCGACCTCCCCACCCTGAACTCCCCCAGTCTGACCCTTAACTTTACAGAGAGGAAGCAGGCTCCATGGAAGGGACTGGCTCAGGGCAGGGGCATGAGTGGCCAGGTTAACGTCAAATCTGCCTGGTGCTTCTGTGCAAGAGGGACTGTTCCCCAGTGATTGACATGTGTCCTGTCGGGGAGACCTGGAAGCTACAGAAACATGCACTGTCACCCATGAGTCTCAGCCCTCACTGACCCTATTCTGGTCAGACCGTGGTGTGGCGGCACCATCGTGTCAGCCACATTCCTTAGTTGGTGCCACTGTGAGCAAGAGCTTGCTCTTTTCCCACATGTGTACTGACTGACTCTTTGGGTGACATCCATCAGTACCGCTCTCTCTCTGCTTGGTGGGCTGTGACCTATCACTGTTGTCATTTATTCTGACAGTTGTGACTCCCATTGCAGGAGGTTGAGGGTGCCCTGAGTGCACATAGTTGGGGGGGTGCTGTCAGTCTCGGGGTCAAGGAAGCATCGTGAGGGAGGGGCCTTTGAGCTGAGCCCAGAAGTCCGCCCCCGGCATGGAGTCCAGTTGTCACAGCACCATTTATTGAACGGAATCAACACCCTTGTTGGAATTGAGTTGACCACAGATGTCAAGGTTTATTTCTGGACTCATGTCCATCCCATTGGTCTATATGTCTTGTCCTTAAGCCAGAACCACACTGTCCTGATGACTGTAGCTTTGCAGTGAGTTTTGACATTGGGAAGTGTGAGTCCTTGACTTCTTTTTAAGAGAACTTGCAACCACATTTCGTCCTTACTCCTGTTTCTAGAAACAACTGGGTGATCCAGCTCTGGAGTCCAGGGTAAGGCAGAGGGTTCCACAGTGTCATTGGTTTCGCTCATCTTTCACGCTGCTGGGTGAGCTCCTTGCTCCTCACATCTGGGAAGTCAGCCATTGTCAGCCGTCTGCTTGCACGCCCCCCGAGTCTTAATACCATTGTCCCCTCTCCCTCAGCCCAGCAGATTATCCCTTTAGAATGTACATCTACTTACTTTCGACTCTGTGGGATTTGGGGGGCGGGGCGGGTCGTGGAAACCCGTGTGGTCTGTGCAGGACTCAGCTGGGGCAGAAGGAGAAACATTCCTGCAGCCTGGGCCTGTCTCCACCTTCCTCCGCTCCTGCCGTCCTTGAGCGATTGCATGGGGTGGGAGCAGGTAAGGCGCAAGGCCCTCGACGATGGGGTGCCCAGGGGCTGGTCCCGGCCCAGCTCTTCATGAGATGGTGCTGCTTGGTCACCCCACGCTCCTGTCTCAGGTCGGAGCACCGTGCTGCAAGCACCTCGCTTCCCCACCACAGGGTCTACTTCCCAGTCCGTTCTCCTGCCCGACCCTGACTGCTCTCATCTCTGTCCCTATCCAGGTTCCTGACGAGCACTTCCCCACCCTGCTGGCCTACCTGGAGGGGCTGAAGGGCCAGGCCCGTGAGCTGACTGTGCAGAAGGCCGAGGCCCGGATGCAGGTGCTGGACGAGGCAGGGGCTGGCAACCCGGACCCCCTGCTGCTGGGGCAGGTCCAGCGGGTCCGCCAGGTGTTGCAGCTGCTTTCCTAGGAGTGTGACTGTCCATGGGCCCCGTGGATACCGCTTGGCCACCCCTCCCACCCCACTGCAGTGGGGCTGTGGGCCCGGGGGGCACTGGCTGCCAGTGGGCAACACGGAGCTGCTTCCGGTCTTGCAGACTGCCTCTCCCACCGAGCTGCCTCGGTTAGCGAGAGCCCCACGTCCAGAGCCTTGATTTCCTCTCCGGAGGTGTCTGCCCACTGTTGGAATGGGAGCTGTGCCCTTCTGCATTGTTTAAATCCCTCTAGAGCAGAAAGCGGCGCAGTGGTTACAGCGCTTGGCTGCTAACCGAAAGGTCAGCAGTTTGAACCCACCAGCCGCTCCCAGGAGAAAGATATGGCAGTCTGCTTCCATAAAGATCACAGCCTTGGAAACCCTGTGGGGCAGTTTTACTCTGTCCTGTAGGGTTGCTGTGAGTCAGAATGGACTTAATGGCAGCGGGATGGATGGATGAGATGGCTCTGAGCTATCCAAGTCCCTGGCCCTCGCCTGAGGACGGCCCCCAGCCCCCAAGGAGATTGTTGAGGGAAATGTCTATTTTTCTACGGGGATGTTTTTCAGAAATTGACCCAGAGCCATCACACCGCCTTCCCCCTGCTCAGCTGTGGTCAGTGGTGTCGTGGGGTGCCCCGTGTTTGGGTTATTTCCCAGACTGTTCCTGGTCCCCTGCTACATTCCGGGTGGGGCCTGTGGCAGTGGCACCTCCCACCATCCATAAAATAAAACACCTCTCTGGGCCAGCACCGTGTGGTGCTTGTGCAGCTGTTTCCTTTTCTGAGCGCGCCACATCTTTAAAATCTGACACAGCCCCCACCCCAAGGTGGCCGTGTGCTGTTCTCATGGGACACTGGGTGGGCGGGTCAGGACTGGATGGGACAGGCACAAAGGAGCAAACTCGGACCAGCAGGGGTGGGGAGGGGCCAGGACAGCATGGGGGAGAGCTGGGGGTCTGGGGGAAGAGTTGCAGAGTGGGGAGGCGGTGGAGAGGGGTTTGGAGAGCGGGAAGGGGGTGCTCCCTCCTGCTTCTGGGCCTTGCTACCTGCTTTTCTCTGCCAGGATCACCTCTCCCCTTCCTCCCTCTCCCTCTATCCCCACCCCTCTCTGTATGTTTTAATTCCTAAATGTCAGGCATTTCAAATGTACAGATGAGAACAGTCAAGCCTTTGAGTCCCACCACCAACTTTATCACAGCTCAGCATCGGCATCCTGGCCTCAGCCGCACTTTTTCCCCCAGAAACATGGTGATACAGCACAGCTGGCCCCCAAATCTGTGAACCCCACACAGGGCATATCGTGATCTGGGCCAACCAGTCCCAAGAAAGGTTCAGAGACTCCCCCGCAAAATATTGTGGCCACAGCCCTGAGCACAGCAACCCAATTTTCTGGAAGCTCACCCTCCACCAGGCCTGGAGATTCCGCCTGTCCACAGTGCCACCCTGGCCTTCCTGTTCCACCTCTGGGCCAGTTCCCCTGCAGGGTGAGTGCGCACCTTCTGTGCACGGGTGCCTGGTCCTGGGGCAGCGGGACCCCTCACCATTTGCAGCTGCATGGGAACCACTTCCCAGGTAGTCTCCTTGTCTTCTGACATCTAGAGCTCACCCCGACATCCCTGGACTGGGTGCCCTCAAGTGACATCTCTTTCAGGAGCTGGGTCTCTGCCAGCGGGAGCCAGACTCTCCTGCACAGGGACGCCACAGTGAGGGCCTGCTGTTGGCACAGGACAGCCAGCAATGCGTACATCCTGGCCATGTCTCCCCTTCAGCCCCTGACCCTCCTGCTCACGCAGCTCAGAAAGGAGGCTGCCACAGAGAGAAAAAAGATGCCTTTCTTGGCTTCTGAATTTAAAAGGCCCAGGCCTCAGGCATGGGAAGGGACCAGGGGCAGAGACGAGATTTGGAAGGGAAGAGGGTACAGAACAGGCCATAGAATAGGCCCTTGGAATGACGGTCTAGAAGCTGCCTAGCTCTCAGCCCTGTAGTCCCCACCCACCCCATCCAAGCCTGGGCTGGCACAGCCGCAGGACCCAGCCTTGGGCCAGGCGGCTCCAAGCGGGAGGGCAGCCAATGTGGAAAGGCCAGCTCCCAAGGCTGTCTCCATGCCCCATGCTGGCAGGACAGCTACAATGCCCCCTCCTGTCCCAGCCTGCCCGGAGTGTCCCTGACCCTATGCCAGGCCACCAGTGACTGGGAACGGAGGCCTGCTTCAAGAGACAATGAAGGACACCCAGTTAGAAGTGAAAGTCAGACAACGGTTGATTAGTGTAAGCTGGTCCCCACCATGTTTGCAGAACCTGCAGCCTTCATTCAGAGAGGTCAGGGTTGGAGGAGGCCCCCCCTTGGGGAGGTCACTGTGAGCCCCGTATGTGCCCTTGAGCCCTGTTGTCCCCTCATTCTTAAAGGGGATGTTAGCAGTGGTAGACTCAGGGTCATGGGAGATTTAATGACAACGGGCCCGAACTCCCTGGCTCAGCCCATGCATGACACCCAGGTATGGCCCCCTAGCTGTGCAGCTGTGCCTGGCGACAACATCCCAGAGCCACCTCTGTCAGTGTGCAGTGTGTCACCCTCTTGGCCTCAGCCCCCCGTCTGTACCAGGGCCCGGTGGGGCTGCGGGGTCACCTGTGAGGAGCCCACGTTCTGCTCCCCTGCAGGGGCTCCCTGATGCCATGTAGATCCTCCTGGAGGTGGCTGCCCTGCTGGTCTGTCTGCTTACCATGTGGGCACTGGGGTGTGGCAATGGCAGGGGCATCCCCAGAACCAGGTGTGAGAACTCCTCTAGTCATCCCCTGCCCTGGGGAGGTCAGCACAGAGGGCCTCCAGGAGTGGGACCACCCCAAAGGTCCCTCCCTCCACACTCAGGGCCAGGCTGGCCCTCAGCCTACAACTGGTCTCAGCCTGGGGCGCCGCAGCCCTACACCCTCCCAGCAAAGCCTGTCCCACAGTTGGCATCACCTCTGCTGTACACGTTCCAGCAAATTGGGGGCAGCCTAGGGCTGGACCTCATGTCCATGCCCTCTGGAGTGCAGCGGAGTGTAAGCCACCGCCAGGGGGACCTTCACCACAGGAAGACTGCTCCCATGAGGGCCAAGGGCGGCCCCTGATGGGGCAGCTGGGGAATGCAGGCGCGGGGACCTCGAAAAGTGCAGAATGAGGTGAGCTGGGGCTGGGGCCCTTGGGTGGGTGTCTGTCTCCCACTCCTCACCCCCCACAACACCACCATGCAAGCCCAGTCCCCACCATGCTCCATGGGGAAGGCCTCCTGCCCCCTGGATGAGGCTGTGTGGGCCGGTGGTGGGCTCTGGAGACACACTGAACCCCCAGAAGAGGGGGGCCAGAGGGGCCCAATGGAGCATCTGCCCCTCCCTCCATGGGTCTATAGGTAGCAGGGACAGGGTAAAGGAGCCTGCAGTCCCCCGCCAAGCGCCCCACACTGGGAGCAGGGTGGCCGTGGGGCAGCAGAGGTCCCGGGTGCTGTGTGGGGGTGTCCTCAAGCCCACCCCACAGCCACCCCCTGCGTCAGCGCCACCGGGGCACCGCGCACAGGGGCTGGGCCCGAGGCCGCATGGTGAAGGCCGGGGCAGGTGAGGCGTCCAGGGCTGCTGGGTGGGCGCTGGGTAGGGGCTGCAGGCGGAACCTCTGGAGGAGACCGGCAAACAACAGGAACAGCTCGGTCCTGGCCAGACTCTCCCCGACGCAGACACGGCGACCTGCGGAAAACCAAGGCATGCCAGTGGGTGAACGGCGGCCAAGAAGCAGTCCCTTCCCTCCACATGGCACTGGCTTTTCTGCCAGGGCTGACTCCTGACTCTCCTCCCCTTAGTAAGCCAGCGTCAGAGTGGGGCCCGGGGGGGGGGGGGGCGTCGGGAAGGCAAGGCACTCTCCATCAGAGTCACGGAGGTGAACTGGAGTCTCCATTATGCCTAGGGGAGCAGCCCCTGATGCCTCCACACGAGCTCTAAGCCTTGAGAGCAAGCCTGGAGGGGCAGGGACAGGTGGGCTTTGACCTGGGAGGAACCAGTGCTGGATCTGCGGCAGCCCCAGGAGGGAGGTGGGGAAGCCCCTGCCCACTGGGAGCCCCCGTGCTGCCACTGACTAGGGTCCTGGTACCTGCAGAGAAAGGCAGGAAGGCCGCTCGCTTCACAAACCGCCCATCTGCGTCCAGGAAGTGGCCGGGGTTGAACTGCTCAGGGGTCTCCCACTGGGCCTTGTCCAGGAGCACAGAGGTCAGCAGAGGGATCACGGGCGTGCCCTGCAGAGGTGAAGGCTGAGCCTGGCACCTGGCCCCAAATGGGGCACTGAGAGTGAACGGCCTGGCTGCGTTCAGGCGGGTGCACAGGTAGGCTGAGGCAACCCAGGAAGGAGACCCCTTACACAGCTCTGCCCATAGCTGTTACAGCCCATTCCACAGGTGATGAACTTGGCATTAGGAGGCCAAGTGACCCCCCCCTCCAGGTCACACAGGGAGAACTCCCCCAGGTCACACAGTGAGAACCGCCCCCTTCCCCCCAGGTCATACAATGAGAACCCAGGTCACGTGGCTCTGAAGCCCAGTGAGGAGGAGGCTGTGAGGCCAAAGGCGCCCCTGCCTGCCTCTGAACCCGCTTCTTGCTTCCAATAAGGGGACCCTGAGACATCAGGCACCAGCCCTGAGGCCAGGCTCGGCCACCTGGGGGTCCCTGAATGGGTACAGGATGTGGGGCCTGGGGGTGGCCAGCGGTGGGGGAGGTCAGAGGCCCCACCTTGGGAAGTAGGGCAAGTCACCCTGGGCCCCACCTTGGGGAGCAGGTAGGCGCCCAGCCGGGTGGGGGCGGCGGCGCAGCGCGGCACGTGTGGCAGGAGCGTGATGTAGCGCTGCACCTCGTGGAGTACCGCGTTGGTGTAGGGCAGCGCAGCCTGGTCGTCCGGCCGGGGCCGCCGGGGGCCCAGCACACGGTCCAACTCCGCCTGCGTGCGGCCTAGGGATGAAGGGCAGGCGTCTGTGGGAGCCCTGTCCCGCACCGCCGGGACCCGCTCGAGGAGCTGCTCGGGGCTGCGCTGGGCTCACCCTGCACGCGCGGGTGCCGGCCCATCAGGAGGGCGGCCCACTGCAGCGTGGCCGAGGTGGTCTCCGTGCCAGCCATGACCATGTCCAGGGTGCAGGCCACCACGTCGGCCTCGGAAAATAGGTCCGGGAGTTCTTCCCCCTGCAGGGGTGGGACGGGCGGGGCTAGGCTACAGGGCCTGGGATCCCAGCCCCGCCCCGCTCACCACTTACACAGCTCTGGGCTCGCGGGAGTGGGGCGAGGCAGACGACAGGCAGAGAGGGCCCTATCCTCCCACCAGCCCTTTGAAGCTGCACAGACAAGGATACTGCGGCTCAGAGAAGGCCCCATGCAGGATGAGGCCGGGTTTGGTGCACGACGGGCATAGAGCCCTCCCCCTCCTTTCTGGGGAGGCCTCGGGATGCCCCCAGACCACTTAGGTAAACCCCGGTCAGGTAAGTCTGGGTTGAGGGAGGTCCGGCTATACGCTCACACCTGGCCGTGCTGGATCAGGGCGTCCAAGTAGCCCAGCACAGGGCCCCCGCTGAGCGCGTGGCGCCGCCGGGCCTCCAGGAGCGTCTTCAGGATGGCGCGCACCTCCTTGATCTTGCGCAGGACGGGCCTGTGCAGCTGGAGCAGGGCTCCCAGCCGGGGGAAGATGTTGAACATCTGGGGGCAGAGGCAGCAGTGCTGTGGGTGAGGCACAGGACCCACCCTGGAGGACAGTCTATCGGTCTATCCCACCGCCCGCAGCTGCGCTCAGGACCAGGATCTGCCCAGCTGTGGCCACAAGGGAGTGCCCCCACCCTCAGGACTAGGGACAGAGGGACCTCACCCCCAGGACCAGGGACTGAAGGACCCCACTCCAGGACCGGGGAAAGACAGTTCTCCATCTGCTGGGCAGGAAGGAGCAGTTGGACAGGTAACACCTGAGCTAGGTATGTGCAAGTCACAACAGCTTCCTGCAGTTTTGCCCCCTCTTTCCATTCACCCAGAGCCCTGGTGGCATAGTGGTTAAGAGCTCAGCTGCTAACCAAAAGGTCAGCAGTTCAAATCCACCAGCTCTTCCTTGGAAACCCTACGGGGCAGTTCTACTTTTTCCTTTAGAATCGCTATCAGTCAGAATCAACTCGACAGCAACGGGTTTGGGTGTTTTGGTTTTCCATCCACCTACGGAGCCCTGGAAGCCCCAGCAGTGTAGTGATTAAGAGCTATGGCTGCTAACAAAAAGGTCAGCAGTTCGAATCCAGCAGGTGCTCCATGGATAACCCTATGGGGCAGTTCCACTCTGTCGTATAGGGTGGCTATGAGAGTCAGAATCAACTCCAGGGCAATGTTTTTTTTGTTTTGTTTTGTTTTGTTTAAGGAGTCCTGGTGGTGCAGTGGTTAAATCCTCGGCTGCTATCCAAAAGGTCAGCAATTCGAATCCACCAGCCACTCCTTGGAAACCCTGTGCAGCAGTTCTACTCTGTCCTGTAGGGTTGATATGAGTCGGAATCAACTTCACGGCAAGGAGTTTTTTTTTTTTTAAGGAATAAGATGGGGTGGGGTGGTGTTGCTACTGTGGAAATAACTTTGCATCTGTTGCAGTTAATGAAAAAGAGAATTTGCAAACTTCAGAGCCTCAGCAGACCCCACTGTAAAATGGGCTCGAATACAGCCTCCTTCACCAGGTTGTTTGAGGATGAACTAGGAGGATGGGCATGTCTGAGGTGCCAGCACAACATCTGGCATACATACAGTAGGTGCTCCATAAATACCAACTGCTCTCACAACCCTACCTGGTTGTACTTTTCTTCCCCAACATTAACAATTACTAGTAGAAGGTTATATGTGTCACCTCTTCACTGAGGAGGGCTATAGAACATCTGGCACATTCTTTTGCCCTGGGAGCTGCCCAGTCCTGGCTACTGGCTGCCCCTTTCACTCTACACTGACCCCTCCGGTCTCCATTCTCCAGGGCAGGGTCCATGGGTGAACTTGGCTGGGGAGTCAGAAGCCCAGGAGAAAGAGTCATCCTAATCCTAGGGGGATGGTGGGTGTTCCTGCGAACCTATTACCCCTCCCCCACACATACTTCACTTGGTAGAATTAGGACCAAGGCACAGGAAGACTCAAGATGCACTTCTCCAGCATTTCATGAATCATGGCTACTGATGTTAACCCTTACCTCACACCATACAACATCACCTTACTTGTGAAGTCAGCATGAAAAAGTGCATGTGAATAAAGTTCAACTCCCATTCCTGATAAAAACTGTCAGGAAAATAGGAATAGATAGAAGAAAAATTCCTCAACATAATAAAGGGAATTTATACAAAACCAACAGCCAACATTAATCATAATGGAGAGAGACTGAAAGCATCCCCCTTGAGAACAGGAACCAGATAAGGGTACCCTATATCACCACTCTTATTCAGCATTGTGGTGAAAGTCCTAGCTAGAGCAATAAGGCAATAAAAAGAAATAAAGAGCATCCAAATTGGTAAGGAAGAAGTAGAACTATCCCTATTTGCAGATGATATGATCCTATACATAGAAAACCCCAAAGATTCCACAAGAAAGTTACTGGAACTAACAGAAAGATTCAGCGAAATACCAGGATACAAGATCAACCTACAAAAATCAGTTGGATTCCTCTATGCCAACAAAGAGAACTTCAAAAAGGAAATCAGGAAAACAATACCATTTACAGTAGCCTCCCCAAAAGATAAAATACTTAGGAATAAATCTAACCAGGGACATAAAAGACCTATACAAGGAAAACTACAACACACTACTACAAGAAACCAAAAGAGATCTACATGGAGAAATATACCATGTTCATGAATAGGAAGACTCAACATTGTGAAAACGTCAATATTACCCAAAACAATCTACAGACATAATGCAACCCCATTCCAAATTCCAACAGTATTCTTTAATGAGATGGAAAAACTAATCACCAACTTTATATGGAAAGGAAAGAGGCCCAGGACAACTAAAGCACTATTGAAGAAGAACAAAGTAGGAGGCCTCATACTACCTGCTCTCAGAAGCTACTATATAGCCACAGTAGTCAAAACAGCCTGATACTGTTAAAACGACAGACACATAGACCAATGGAACAGAATTGAGAACTCAGACCTACGGACAACTGATCTTCAACAAAAGATGAAAGTCCATTAAATGGGGAAAAGGCAGCCTCTTTAACAAATGCTGCAGGAAAAATTGGATGTCCATTTGTAAAAAAAAAGTAACAGGACCCATACCTCACACTATACACAAAAACTAACTGAAAATGGATCAAAGACCTAAATATAAAACCTAAACTATAAAGATCATGGAAGAAAAAATAGAGACAATGCTAGGGGCCCTAATATGGCATAAATAGATTACCAAACGTAACTAAAAATGTACAAACAGCAGAAGATGAGCTAGATAAATGGGATCTCCTGAAAATTAAACACTTATGCTTATCAAAAGATTTCTCCAAAAGCGTAAAGAGAGAACCTACAGACTGGGAAAATTCTTTTGACAACACATATCTGACAAGGGTCTAATTTCTAAGATTTATAGAAAACTTCAACATCTCAACAACAAAAAGACCAACAATCCAATTAAAAAATGGGCAAAGGATATGAACAGACACTTCACCAAAGAAGACATTCAGATGGCTGACAAATTCATGAAGAAATGCTTGAGATCATTAGCCATTAAAAAACCAAACCAAACCCAGCGCCGTCGAGTCGATTCTGACTTACAGCGACCCTACCATTAGCCATTAGAGAGATGCAAATCAAAGTTATGATGAGATACCATCTCACTGACACTAATCGAAAATAACAAATGTTGGAGAGGTTGTGGAGAGACTGGAACTCTTATACACTGCTGGTAGGAATGTAAAATGGTACAACCACTATGGAAAATGGTATGGCACTTCCTTAAAAAGCTAGAAATAGAAAAACCATATGACCCATCAATTCCTCTCCTAGGTATATACCCTAAAGAAACAAGAGCCATGACATGAAGAGACATGTTCGCTCATTGCAATATTCATGATAGCAAAAAGATGGAAACAGCCTAAATGCCCACCAACAGATGAATGTATAAACAACTGTGGTACATATACTCAATGAAATACTGCACGATGATAAAGAATAAAACAAATCTGTGAAACAGCTTACGACATGGATTAGTTTGGAGGACATTATGCTGACTGAAATAAGTCAATCACAAAAGGACAAATATCGTATGAGACCACTATTATTAAAAAAAGAGAAAAGGTTTACACACAGAAAAAGAAAAAAAATTCTTGATGGTTACCAAGGATGGAAGGGGGAGGGAGGGAAAATTACTGACTAGATAGAAGACATGTGTTAATACTGATGAAGGAAAAGGCAATACACAATACGGGGGAAGTCAGCAAAACATGACCAAGGCATGGGAGGACACTGGGAGCAAGGCAAGAACAAAGGGCAACAATGGTAATTACTATAGCATAGACAATCCTGCAACAATCGTATGAAGAAACACTAATTTATGAATGGGTACATAGTTTTTTTTTTTTTACATAGGTAGATAGGTATACCAAGTGGTGTGGGAGGGTGTAAAGGAACACATCCACCCACAGATACAGGTTTGGTGGTAGATATTTCTATGTACATAACTGTAGGTGCTTTTTGTATATTAATATAGACAATGAACACACAAGGGTCACAGCAAGGGGAACGTTTTAGACATAACCAAACACTTCACAGGACAAAGTTCCTAGGCTCAAAGACCATAGACTCTGGGGACATCTACCATCAACTGGCACAAATTAGTTGTTAAAGACAAAGTTCTTTGGTGAGTAGCATCTGAGGTCTTAAAAGCTTGTAAGCGGCCATCTAAAATCCAACTAATGGTCTCTTGCCCCCTGGAGTAAAGCAGAATGAAGAAAACCGAAAGACTACGTGACAGTGTGGTTAATGGACCACGTGAGCCACACCCTACACGAGACCCTGAGACCAGAGGAACTAGATGGTGCCTGGCTACTACTACCAACCTCTCTGACTGGGATCACAATGGAGGGTCCCGGACAGAACATGATAAAAATTGTAGAACAAAAGATCAAATTCACATAAAAGACCAGACTTACTGTTCTAACGTAGAGTGGCAGAATTCTCGAGACTATGGCCCTAAACACCCTTCTGAACTGGGACTGAAGCCATTCTCAGAGACCACCTTTTGGCCAAATCAAAGGCCCATAAAATAAACAATAACACCTGAGAGGAACGTGCTCCTTAGAACAGTTATAGGAGATCAAAAGGGCAACATTTGTCCAAAAGCAAAGATGAAAGAAAAGGCAAGAAGTGGCAGAAATTCAAGACGAAAGGAAAGGAGGGAACTAGGACAGAAATGGGAAGAGTGCTGACACATTGTGGGGAATGAAACCAAGGTCATTGAACACTGTCTGTACAACCTATCAAATGGGAAGCTGATTGGCTTCGTAAGCTTTCACCTAATGCATAATAAAATATTTATTTAAAAAAAAAAGGTGCACATGAGCTATGATGCCCGTTACAAATATAGATACATATGAGCTCACGTAAATGTAGAGTTTTAAAGTGGTGTTTTAAAATTTTAAGTTAAATGTTCAAAATATTAAAAATTTGAGAATTCTTAAAAATGAAATGCATTTGCCCCTGGGAGTTCTGAAAGTTGAATGAAGGCAGGATTGGAGCCAGATGAATAATCCCTAGACTACCAGGCTGGGGGTCTTGGGGACACCAAAATCCTGGGAAGACATACCCTACCCTATCCACCCTGTCCCCCGAGCAGGTGCATCCATGACTGCTGGGAGGGGGTGCAGGGAGCTGAGGAGCCCCTGCTCTAGACCCACCCCCTCACTTGCCGCTAGGGGATGAGGTCCAGGGAGCAGAACCACTTATGCCAGAAACAGGATCTAGCTTGGTCTTTGGACCCCAAATCCCAGGCTGAGCTGGGGGACAGTGGTGGGATGCCCCCCAGTGCTGCCCTCACCTGCAGGCCTGGGGAGCCCAGGAGGACCATGACCTCATCAATGAGGCCCAGCAGCGAGACAAACAGAGGGTCTTGGTAGTCAAACCGCTGGCCAAAAAGGAGCGTGAAGGTGATGTTGGAAGGCGCCCAGCCAAGCAGGGGTAGTGGGAAGGGCCGGCCTGGGGGAGAGAGAGGCATCGGGCCAGGTAGGGACTTGGGAAGGGGGGTGCTCAGCCCCCATGAGGACCTGGGAGAGAGGTGTCTGGCCCCTGTGTGGACCTGAGAGAGGGACATGCAGCCCTCACGTGAACCTAGGAAGGGGCGCCAAGTCTCTCTGGGGACCCGGGAGGTGGTGACCGTATCCTGTGTGGATCCAGGAGGAGGGGTGCCCGTGTCTCGCATGGACCTAGGAAGGGGTGCCCACCCCCACGTGGACCCAGGAAAGGGTGCCCAGCCCCACCCACCTCCATAGCTGTCCAGCTCCGCCACAAGCCACTCCAGCTCCTCCAGGACCTTATGGGCGGCAGGCGCCCGTCCCACGCCCAGGCCATGCAGGACTCGAACAGTGAACTGGCGTGCTGCTTTCCAGTGGGGTCCAGATGAGAAGAAGATGCCTGTGCCAGATATGGCCTGGTGAGCCATGCCACACGGTGCTGGCCACAGCCGGGTCAACTGGCCCCTGTTTTCCCACAGGCTGGCCTTGGCTGGGCCCTGGCCTCATGGCTCGTGGATGTAAAGACTCGGTTGGCTGTCCCTGAGCACCTTCTCTCCCCTAGGCTTCACTCCCTCCCCAGCACCAGTCCCAGAGCCCAGGCCCCTCTCCAGCTCCTGCCTGGTGACACTGAAAACACGCTTCTCCTCAGAGCCCCCAGCCCTCCCGGGCCCCAGGAGCCAAGCTGGTAACCCCAGCCTCAAGCTTGCCAGGGGCTCCACCTACCCCTTCCTCCCTGGATGTGTTGGAAGATGGGAATGAGTGGCCGATCAGCCAGCTTCTGCCCAGTGCCCACCAGCGCTGCCCTTACTGCCTCGAAGCCTGTCAGCACCACGGTCTTCTGGCCACCCAGGTGCACCGTGAACACCGGCCCATACCGCTCTGCGAGCTGGGGGCAGGCGAGAGTCAGCATGCAGCCCCCCCGCCACCCCAATCCCTGCTAGGCCACACTGGATGGTGGACTCAGAGCTCGAATGTTGGGGGAACATCAGCAGGGCCAGGGGTGGTCCAGCAGGAGCCACAGAGTGGGAGGGTTGGGAGTGTTAGGTGGTCAGGGCAGTCTGGGGCAGCCTGCTCTTAGCACTAGTTGAGGACTGTCCAGCTCCCCCTACACCCAGCCAGGAGGAGCCAGGCTGGCCGCACCTACTCATCCACCTTCGGATGCCACTGCACACTGACCTCAAGCATGGGTGCTACTTCTAGGACCACCCCCTCCCCTCTGCTGACCCCAAACCTGACTGTCCTGTAGGCTCACAGCAAATGCTGTCTCCCCCAGAACACCCTCCTGGTTCTGCTTCTCCCCATTCTGGGCCAAACTCCTCAGGAGGCCTCTTAACTCAATGTGACTGTTGCCTGGGGTGGGAGGGACATGGGGGGAGGTGGGTTCTCTTCCCAAAGGCCAGCTGGCCCCGGACTCCTGTGTCCCCGCAGGGCCTAGTGTCACACTGGGTGGAAAGGAGAGCAACCCCCCGGGGCTGGCCGGCAGCTGCAGCACCAGGAGGCCGGCACCCTCCTACCTCCATCAGCGAGCGGTCCAGCCGCCGCACGTCCAGCAGATGTAGGTTCCCAATGAGTGGAAGGGGGCATGGCCCGGGGGGCCAGCATGCAGCTGGGGTTGGGGTGGAGGCTGGGGCACGACACAGCCCCCAGAGCCCCAGGAGCCCCAGGAGCAGCCCCAGGAGCAGCAGGGTCACCACAGCAGGCAAGGCCATGAGGACGTGGCCCCACAGGCTGCACCCGGCCTTATAGGCCCCATGGAGGGCGTGCCACTCCCCACCCTGCTGCCGCCCCGAGAATGCGGCGTGAGCAGTTTGCAGGTGGCAGCCCCAGCTTAAAGCGGCAGGCATGGAATGTGGGGGCACGCCTGTCCCGGGGAGGGGGCTGGGGCCCTGTCGGGGGCCGGGCCAAGCTGACTGTGCTTGAGGCCCTCAATCCCCACTCCTGGCTAAAGGACCAGGGACAAGGACATGGCGTAGGGACCAGTCCACCCCCGTTTGCCTGTGGGGCCTGCCCGCCCACCCACTCTGCCTCAGTCTCCCCATAGGAACCAGACTCGTAGGGTTTGGGGCCTGGCCCAAAGACCAGGACCACTACACTACCGTCCCGTGCTTCTAGCCTAAGCATCCCTCTGCAGCAACCCTGGGGGGCAGGGAGGTTGATGGGCCTCTCCCTAAACCTACCACATGAACCTGTGTGAACAACAGGGCCATCCGAGGTCCTCCTGGCAAATGCTCTGACTCTGGCTGAGGGCCCCTCATGGCTGGCATCCCCTGGAAGGCCACATGGGGCAGGAGGCAGGGGCTGGGCTGGACAGAAGGGCGGGTGAGCCACTCAGAGGAGTTTATGAGCTCCCAACCATCTGTGGGACAAACTTCAGTCTCATAAACACTGGTGGCCCAGCCTGCCGGGGGGAGGCTGCTGCTTTGGGAACAGTTTTGGGATGGTGGGGGGCTGGCTGTTGGCACCAGAAGCAGCTGAGCCTGCTCTGCACCACCTGCCCAGACACGAGGCAGCTGGGCCTGCAGCTGGGGCCCTGTCACCGACAGCTGGGGCCTCACCTTGGGCCTGTCTGCTGAGGGCTGCCACCAGATCCGAAAGCACAGGACAAGGCAGCCTGAGGGCCTGGCCTCAACCCCTTCCAGGGCTGGATCCTCTATTGGCCCTGGAAGGAAAGCTCCAGCCTCATTTTGCACACTCCCTGAGACAGGGAGCTCACCCTGTCTCAGTCAGCCCCTTCCTTTTAATAGCCGAACGCGCTGCAGACTCTGGATCCCTTGTGCACAGTGAGGTGAGGGGCTGGACCAGAGGCTGCTTCCTCCAGGTTGGCAAGGCCTGGGTGCAAGACCGAGGCCTTGGCACTGCCTGAGAGGGACAGCCCAGTTCCTTGCTGCAGGACCCAGTGGGTGCCCACCCGGCAAGGCCTGGCAAGGGCAGGGTAGGCAGGTGGGAAGTCAGTTGAGTGGGTGGGTGGTTGGGTGGAGAAGGGGGTGTTCTGGAACCTGGCCAGGGCTCTGGCTGAGCCAGTTTCTCTCATTGCTTCTACCCTCTACGTGCTCACCTGGGCAGGTATCTATCTTACCTGCAGGATCTTTAGATTCTCCGAACAGCCCTGGTAGTGCGATGGTTAAGCACTTGGCTGCCAACAAAAAGGTCAGTGGTTTGAACTCACCAGCAGCTCCACGGTAGAAAGACCTGGTGATCTGCTCCCATAAAGATTACAGCCTAGGAAACCCTGTGGGGAAGTTCTCCTCAGCACATGTGGGGTCACCAGGAGTTGGAGTCTACTACCAACAACAACAGCAGCCTTATGAGGTCACCTGCTACCCCCTCACTTCAAGGAAGGGGGAGCAGGGACTCTGCTGAGGACTGGTTCCCAGAGATGAGAGAGCTGTGAGGCATTAGCTGCCCCCCCCCCACAGTGCCCTGGGTGGCCTTTGGCCACGTTGGTTGAGCGGCCCCTCCACTACGCATCCCTCCTGGGAGGCAGGGTCTCAGGGTGAAGACACGGCTTAGGAGTGAGAGATACCTAGTCCGATGCCACCTTGGCCTTGCCCACTTTGGCCTTGTGGTCTCGGGCAAGTGACTCCACCTCTGCAAAACTTGGGCATCACAATCCCAGCCATCAAAGGTCTGAATATTCGACTCACAAAGCCATGAGTTACCCAGGGCCTGTAGTGTGTACCTGGGGGGTGCCAACTCAGGAGTCTGGGTCCTGCTGCAGATGCCCAAGAACATGGCAGGGGCTCGAGTGGGTGGGCATGGGCTCATCACCACCAGGGTGACCAGGTGGGACCGGGGTCCCTCGGGAAGGACATGAGGCCCTGCCCGTGGGCGCCATCCAGGTGAGGCCATGTGGGCCCCAGAGTTCCTTAGAGCTGGTCGAGACAGGGCTCAAGTTCAGGGTTGTTGAGTCAAATCTGGCCCAGGAAGGTGGAAAGGGGGATGAAGTTTGTCAATGAATCTCTCAGTGTGACGTGACCATTCAAGGGTTCAAAAAAATGAGTTGCCGTCCAGTTGACTCTGATTCATGGAAACCTCATGGGTGCCAGAGAAGAACTGGGCTCCTTTGATTTTTTTTCTTTAAATTTTCTTTATTTTTTCATTGTTGTTGAGAATATACACAGCAAAATGTGCACCAGTTCAACAATTTCTATATGTACATTTAGTGACATTGCTTCATTCACTACATTCCTCAAGTTGTGCAACTATTCTCACCCTCCTTTTCTGAGTTGTTTCTCCCCCATTAACATAAACTCACTGTCCCCTAAGGGTCCTATCTAAGCTTTCGAGTTGGCGTAGTCAATTTGATCCCGCATAGATAGTTCTTAAAAAGCACGATGCTCAAGGCAGACCTTTTCTACTGGTTAAGCTAAACTATTGTTTGGTTTTGAAAAGACATCAGGGGATATTTCTGGTTCAAGGTTCAAACATTATCTCAGGGCAGTAGTTTCAGGGGCTCATCCAACTTTCATGACCTCAAAAGTCCATGAGGATTTGAAATTCTATTCTGCATTTTCCCCCTTTTGATCGGGATTCTTCTACAGAATCTTTGATCAAAATGTTTAGTCATAGTAGCCGGGCACCATCCGGTTCTTGCGGTCTCATGGCAAAGGAGGCGGTTGCTTGTGGAGGCAATTAGCCACACTTTCCATACCCTTTTCCTGTTCTTGACTCTCAGTCTTCCTCTCTTGCTCCAGGTGAATAGAGATGAATTGTTATGCCTTGGATGGCCGCTTGCAAGCTTTTAAGCCCCCAGGCACTATGCAATGAACTTGGAGGTAGAATAGAAGCACAAACCACGTTATTAGGCCAATTAACTGGGATGTCACATGAAACCATGACCCTAAACCTCCAAACCCAGGAACCAAATCCCATGAGGTGTTTCATTGTACATAAGAAGGCTCAGCAGCTGCTCTCTCAGTCTCTCTCTCTTTTTTTTTTTTTTTTTGTCATTTTTGTAAATATATCTATCACACAACTTTTACCAATACAACCTTTTACACATATACAACTTATCGACGATGACCACAATAATTGGCTGTGCAGCCCTACCTTTAATCATTGCGATTTTTCCATCACTGTTAACTTTCCTTTTCCCCTTCCTTCTCACCTCTGGTAACCACTAATAAATTTTGGTCTCCATACATTTGCCTTTTCTTGTCTTTTTATATAAGTGAGGTCATATAATATTTGTGCTTTTGTGATTGGCTTATTTCACTCAGCATAATGTCTTCAAGTTCCATCTATATTGTAGCACGTATCAAGACTTCATTTCTCCTACTGGCTGAGTAGTATTCCATTGACGTATGTACCACATTTTGTTTATCCATTCATCTGTTGACGGGCATTTAGATTGTTTCCACCTTTTGGCTACTGTGAATAGTGCTGCAATGAACAGTGGTGCACAAGTCTCTACCTGAGTTTGTGTTTTCAAGTCTTTTGAGTATATACCTAGGATATATTCCTGGTCATATGGTTGCTATGAGTTGGAATTGACAGCAATGGGGTTTTTGTTTTTGTTTTATAGTAGTTCTATTTTTATTATTTATTTTTGAGGAAACACTACACTGTTTTCCACAGTGGCTGTACAATTTTGTATTCCCACCAGCAGTGAAGACTTCCAATTTCCCCTCATCTTCGTCAACATTTGTTATTTCCTGTTTTTTTGTTTCTTAGCTATCCTAGTGGGAGGGCAATGGTATCTCATTGTGGTTTGGATTTGTATCTCTCTGATGGCTGATGATGTTGAGCACCTTTACATGTGTTTGGTGGCCATTTGAATGTCCTCTGTGGTAAAATGTCTATTCAAGTCCTTAGTCCATTTTACGATTGGGTTCTTTGTCTTTTTGTTGTTCAGTTGTCAAAGTTTTATACCTATTTTGATTATTAGATTCTTGCCAGATGTATGATTTCTGAAGATACTCTCCCAGTTGGTAGCCTGTTTTTTCACTTTTTTTGTAAAGTCTTTTGATGAATAAAAGTTTTAATTTTTATGAGGTCCCATTTATTTATGTCATCTTTTGCTTTTTGTGCTTTTGTCATCATGTTAGACAATCCACTGTTGAAAGCTAGGCCTTACAGCGTTGCCCCTGCTTGTTCTTCTAAGAATTTTATGGTTTTAGTTTGCACATTTAGGTTCTTAATCCATTTTGAATTTGTTTTTGTGTATGGTGTGAGGCAAGGATCCTATTTCATTTTTCTGCTTGTGGAAATCCAATTTTCCCAGCTCCATTTACTGAAAGAGGCTCTTCTTTCCCATCCAATGGACTTAGCACCCTTGTCAAAAATCATTTGACCACAGATATGTCGGTTTATTTCTGGGCTCTCAGTTCTATTCCACTGGTCTGTGTGTCTATTGTTATACCAGTATCAGACTGTTTTTATTTAAAATCAGGAAGTGTGAGTCCTCCTACTTTGTTCTTCTCTTTCAGCATTGTTTTAGCTATTTGGGGCGTCTTGACTTTCCATATAAAGTTGATCCATAGGGTTTTCAATGGCTGATATTTCTAAAGTAGATGGTCAGGACTTTTTTGTGAGGCACCTCTGGGTGGACTCAAACCTCCAACCTTAAAGCAGCCGAGTACATTCACCATTTGCACCACCTAGGGGCTCTGTATTGGACCCAGAGGAGTCCTAAGTCCAGCCCTATGGAAAGCAAGGAGAACTAGACTTTTCCTGTTGGGGAAGCAGCACAATTCCAGAAGAGCACTTGTAGCAGAGTCCCAAGGGCACTATGTTCAGACATGCAACATCGTGACAGGGTGGCAGGGTAAAGGCTGGGTCCACCAGCCACCCTGGATTCAGCAACATAAGCCAAGGAAGAAGAGTCAGGGGTTTGGAGTCCACCAGACCTTGTTCCAGACTCAGCTGCTCCATTCGTTGGCTGTGGGCAGATGGCATTCTCCGAAGAAGCCATAGCAATATCTCCCAATCCACATGTTCCTGTTGGGTGCCGTAGAGTCAGCTCTGACTCATAGTGACCCTATGTACAACAGCAGGAAACACGGCACGGTCCTGTGCCATCCTCACAATCATTGTTGTTGTAGCCACTGTGTCAATCCACCTCATTGAGGGTCTTCCTCTTTTTTGCTGACCCTCTACTTTACCAAGCATGATGTCTTACAGGGACTGGTCTTTCCTGATGATGTATCCAAAGTAAGTGAGATGAAGTCTTGTCACACTCACTTCTAAGGAACATTCTGGCTCTACTTCCTCCAAGACAGATTTGTTTGTCCAACCTACATGCTCACCCTCCTCCGTTGAGAGGAGGGGTCCATGTTCCTGATCCTTGAATCTGGTGAGCACTCATGACTTCGGTGGAAGTAATGCCACGTGATGTCTGAGGCTAAATCACAAAAAGTAATGCAGCTTCCACTGGTACTCCTGGACACTCACTCTTGGAGCCCAGCCACCATGTTGTGAGGAAGCCCAAGCAGCCCACAAGGTCCTGCCTGAGCTCCCATTGACGGCCAGATTGCCAGCCACTGGGTGTGCCATTTTGGAGTAGATCCCCCAGCCCCCAGCTGATCCGCTGTAGCTGACACCAGGTGGATCTGTCTCCAAGATCTGCCCAAACTTCAAATTCATAAATTATTGCTGTTTTTAAATTTTTCTTTATTTTGTTATTTTTTAGAATATACACAGCAAAACATGTATACACCAATTCAATAGTTTCCACATGTACAATTCAATGACAGTGATTCTTGAAGTTGTACAACCATTCTCACCCTCCTTTTCTGAGTTGTTCCTCCCCCATTAACATAAATTCACTGCCCCCTAAGATTCCTATCTAATCTTCCGAGTTGCTGTTGTCAATTTGATCCCAGATAGACAGTTCTTAAAAGACCATAACCCTCAAGGCAGACATTTTTTTACTAGTTAAGCTAAGCTATTGTTTGGTTTTAAGACTTCAGGGGATATTTTTGGCTCAAGGTTCAAAGATTATCTTGGGGGAATAGTTTTAGGGGTTCATCCAGCCTCCATGGCTCCAGAAATTCTGGATTCCATGAGAATATGAAATTCTTGTCTTCATTTTCCCCCTTTTGATCATGATTCTTCTATAGAAATTGACTGATGTTTTTTGCCACTAAGTTTGGGATACTTTGCTATGCAACCCTAAGCAAGAGACTTGACCCCTTTCAGCTGTAGTTTTCCTATGTGTAAAATGAAAGTAATATTACCGACCTCACTGGATCATTCATTTATTCCAAAAATATTAACTGAGCACCTACTACATGCCAGGCACTGTTCTCCATCCCAGGGAGCCCATGTGAAAATGCCTAGCATATAAGAGGGTTCTACAAATACTCATTTCTCCCCTGCTTTTCGTATCTGAGAACTGCAGATAAAAATTCCTTCCCCTTCTCTCCTAGCAGAGGGTGTTGTACAAAGCAATCATCTTTTGCCAGGTACCAAAAAAAAAAAAAACCAAACCCATTGCCATCAAGTCGATTCCAACTCATAGCGACCTTATAAGACCTTAGAGGACAGAGGAGAACTGCCCCATAGGGTTTCCAAGGAGCACCTGGTGGATTCAAACTGCCGACCCTTTGGTTAGCAGTGGTAGTTCTTAACCACTACGCCACCGGGGTTTCCTTGCCAGGTACAGACATGCCAATTAAAAGCTGGCTGTCACCCCACCCCCACCCCTATCATTGGCCTCCCATACTTCCCTTTCCCTCAGGGCAGTCGAATGGCAGTGTCTTGAGCAACCTCTGCAGGAGGGGTGCCTCATTTACTGTTAAGTGGTGTCATCTGGTTCAGCGGAAAAGTGCTGGACCATGAAAGCTCCTTTGTCCACAGCCCTGGAAACATATTAATGAATAACCCTTATGGCCCCTGATTCCAGCAGTGTAGATGGTTGTCTATATGACAAGAGCAAGGTGCAATTTTCCTTTTGTAGTTTCAAGTGGGCCCAGTGCCCCAGCTGATCAAGCTCAGGCTCCTGGGACAGGTTTCCTGGCAGCCTTGGGCCCTCCCATGCAGGCCCTGCACGGGCCATCCACACACATTCAATGCCAGCCCTGTGCTAGGCCTGGACATGAAGAGGTGGATCTGACTATGGGGCCCAGAAATCCAACACTACGCACTGCTGGAGGGGCAGGCATGCCTCAAGGAAGCGAGATCTGGGACGGCTTCCTGAAGGAGGGGGCATTCGAGCCAGACCTTGACAGGGACAAGCTTCAGAGGTCTAAATTCTGGAGCTGTAACCTTTTTAGTGGGGCCTCTGTTGATGCAAATGGTGAACACACTCGTCTGCTAACCAAAAGGTAGAGGCTGGAGTCCACCCAGAGGCACCTCAGATGACAGGCCTGATGACCTGCTTCTAAAAAATCAGCTACTGAAAACCCTGTGGAGCACAGTTCTGCTCTGACACACATGGGGGTGCCATGAGTCAGGGTCAACTCGGTGGCAACTGGTTTGCCCTCCTAAGTGTGATATTTTTCTTGTGGTTCTTTGCTGAGGAACCAGCTGTTTTCCTGTCTTGCATCTGTTCCCCTTGTCTGGGGCAGCAGTTCCTCCATTTTCCTCTGGGGGGATAGACTATACTTCCGTTGCGGATTGAGTTGGGGCGCTCTCAAATATCTCCTCCTTCCTGGGAAGCTCTACGTCCTCTTGGAACTTCTGCCACTGCTCTGTGCTGTGAGGCCGGACTTCCCTAAGACTCTGAGCACCGCGGCCCTGTCTGCCCCAGGCTGGAGTCAAGTGGGGGACACTGGGAAAGTTACTTAACCACCCTGACCCTCAGTCTCCTCATCTGTAAAATGGGAACAATACTCTCTATCTTTCTAACATGTGAGTATGAACTGAGATAATGTACAGATGAAGATGCTGGAGAAAGGGTCACGAATCTGGCTCTCTGCCAGGCAGCCACTGTGGCCACTGCTGCCAAAGGGCTTGCTGGACTCTCTCTCCTGTTCCTGGCACCCAGGTAGCTCCGGGCCAGTTTCAACAAACACGGAACAAGTGTGAGACCTCCTGATCTTGTCTTTTTTTCTGTCTTTTTGCTCTACTTTCTAGATAAATTCTGTTATTTTCAAATCCTTCTATTTAATTTTTTATTTCTGTTATCATATGGAAACCCTGGTGGCGTAGTGCTTAAGTGCTATAGCTGCTAACCAAAAAGTCGGCAGTTCGAAACCAGCAGGTGCTCCTTGGAAACTCTGTGGGGCAGTTCTACTCTGTCCTATAGGGTCGCTATGAGTCAGAATCGACTCGACGGCAATGGGTTTGGCTTTTTGGTTTTTTGTTATCATATACTAATTTCCAGGAGCTCTTCTTGGTACTCCAAATGTTCCTTCTTCTAACTTTCTGTTCTTGTTTTTCCTTCACCTCCCTGAGGCTATTAATTAAAAATTTAAAATTTTTCTTCTACTTTCTGCATTGTCTCTGTTTCCTCTGAGTGCCTATTTTCCCTGTGGTTTTGCTCTGTCTTTTGTGATGGAGGCTTGTTCCAGTTATCTGGGCCGCTGGGTAACAGACCACCCCACTTTACAGGGATTAAAACCACAAAGCTTCCCCGCCCCCCAAAAAATCAAACCCATTGCCATCGAGTTGATTCCAACTCACAGCGACCCCATGTGCATTAGACTAGTACTGTTCTATGGGGTTTTCTTGGCTGTAATCTTTTATGGAAGCAGATTGCCAGGCCTTTCTTCAGTGGCACTGCTGGGTGGATTTGAATCGCCACCAACCTTTAGGTTAAGTAGCCGAGAACAAACCATTTGTGCCACTCAGGGCCCTTTTAAAACCACAACAATTCCTTTATGATTATCTCTCACTGTTGTGTGAGTTGGCTGGGCTCAGCTGGGTGGTTGTCATCTGAAGTCTCTCATATGTTTGTTGTCCGATGGTGCTGGAATCATCTCACACTCTTCCTTCTTCACACGGCAGCATTTGATGGCTGAGAACTCAGTGGGTATTGTCAACCAGAACACCTTCATGTGGCCTCCGCCCTGTGGCTTGGGCTTCCTCACAGCATGGTAGCTGGGTCCCGAGAGACAGAGTGGAAGCTGCCAGTTTCTTAAAGGCCCGGAAGCTGACCCTGCACCACATCTGCCAAATTATATTGGCTAAGCTGTCACAGAGTCCAGATTCAAGGGGAGGGGACATAGACCCCCCAACTCTTGCTTGGTGGCATGTCAAAGAATTTGGGGCCATGTTTTAAAACTGCAAAATGCTGAGCTCAAATGTATGGTGAACACTTGGTTATATGGTTATATTTAACAGAGGAGGGTCCTCTGGTCTCCTGCTGGGGTAAGTGGGTGTTAAATCAGCCCTCCGCCAGCATCCTGGGAGCCAGGTGGGGGCATGAGCTGGCTCAGGTCAGCTGACCCACCTGACCCCTTTCTGCATTGGGCCTTTCATCCCACTTTGCCATTCGGTGTTCCTGAGTCTGGGGTCTCTCTGACTGACCTCTGCCTGGTGGGGCCAGCAGGAACCTGGGGGTCTAATTGCTACACCAAATCAGGCTGAGGTATAGGGCTCCCCAGAGCCTCCCACTCCAACCTAAGAGAGCTGGTCTGGAGGCGGCTGATATGAGCTCTATGCCAGTGGGGACCTCATCTGCTATTGTCGGGTTGGCAAGGCTGGTGCAGGAAATGCTGAGGATGGGATGGGTGAGTGGAGGAGAGAGGAGCTCACCGCCCATCCACGGAACCTCAGACGGGCCAGCTGCAAGGGCCAGCGATCCACTTCCTCCATCATTCAGATGAAAACAGAGGCCCAGAGAGGAGAGGGCTTGCCTGGCCTGTCGGTGGTGGTGTTGCCATAACGATAAGAGCCTCTGCAGGGGCTTTACTGCTCACTCTCTTAGTGCATTTCTTACCTCTGTGTAGATGGAGAAACTGGTGGACATGGGCTGGGAGTCGCCCCGCCCTCAGGCTACAGTGGGACCAAGCTGTGTGTCTTTAGGTAGGTCACTGAACCTCTCTGAATTTCCATCTCCTCCTCCACACCTTGGCGACGGTGGCCCAACTTCTGCCCAGCCAAACCCACAAAAAAACTCAGTGCCCGTGGAGTCAATAGAGTAGAACTGCCCATTAGAGTTTCCAAGGAGCGCCTGGTGGCTTTAAACTGCCGACCCTTTGGTTAGCAGCTGTAGCACTTAACCACTAGGCCACCAGAGTTTCCTCTGCCCAGCCGCGAGGGTTAAATGGGGAAAGTGTGGGAGGAGCCTGACTGGTCCGGCTGCAGCGGGGGCGGGGCCACCGCTCGATGCGCTCGTTGCTCGCGCGGCACCTGCTCGGCGATCGGCCGGCTGCCCTGCGTGCTGCGTGCTGCGTGCGTTGCGCTCCGAGGTCGGCGTTGTTGTCTTAGCCGCTGCCATCATGTCGACAGCCATGAATTTCGGGACCAAGAGCTTCCAGCCGCGGCCTCCGGACAAAGGCAGCTTCCCGCTGGATCACTTCGGTGAGCGGCGGACGCCTGCGGGAGGGGCCGCCGCTCGCAGCCGATCTCCGAAGTCCAAGCCCTCGTTTGTCGGAGGAGGAAACTGAGGCCGCGGAGGGCCGGCGGACCCAGACTCAGCCCCCAGTCCCAACCCCCAGCCCCAAGTCCTAGCCACGACCCCAAGTCCTAGCCGCGGCCCCCAGGCCCGAGTGCGTGTTCCGGGAGGAGCCCCCCCTTCCCCGCCGATGTTAGGGAATGTCGGTCTCCCAGGGCCCGGCCTGTCCTGAGCGCTTGACACCCTGGCCTCGGTGAACCCCATGATCTCGTAGGAATACTGGCTTCTGCTGAGGTTCAGATGAGAAAACCAGGGCAGCGAGTGTCAGTATATCGCCCAGGGTCACCAAGCTGCGGCGCCGACCCCGCCCCCCAGCCCCGTAGATGAAGCTGGACAGGGACTGCGGCCCCTCCCGTGACAGGGGGAGGGACCGGGACCCTCCGCTTTGGGATCCCAAATCCTGCGCTTCCTTTGGAACTTCTTGCCCAGGTGACTGCTCTGTCTGTCGCAGGGCAGGTTGGCACTCACGCATTCTGTGGGGTGTACCGAAAAATCAGACACTGAAAATCCTATGGAGCTCAGTTCTACTGTGACATATTGGGGTCACCACGAGTTCTTGGCAACTGTTTTGATTTTTGGGTTATATAACCCAAGAGGCAAAATTGAGTATATTTTGTGGATACTTATGTAACCCGAAGAAGTCCCAGGGGGGCACAGTTAAGCATTCAGCCACTAACTGAAAGGTTGGAGGTTTGAATCCACCCAGAGGCACCTTGGAAGAAAGGCCTGGCAATCTACTTCCCAAAAAGACAGCTATTGAAAACCCTATGGAGCGCAGCTCTACTCTGACACACCTGGGGTCACCGTGAGTCAGAGTTGACTCTGCGCAGCTGTTTTTGTTGTTAGGGAGTAAGAAATGCTTGAGTTCTTTAGAGGAAATGCCATGTAAATAAACACATTTTTGGCAGTTATGAAGTCTACGGTTTGTTAAACTTGAACTTAGTGATTCATCATTGCAAAACTGAAAAATGCTGCTGATGCTGGCATGTTTGGGGCCAGAATCCTGGTTTGGGTAGGCCATTGAGGGGAGCCTTTGTGGAGGGTACGGGTTCAGAAGTAGATTCCTTTTTCTCCAACATTCTATTATGAAATCTTCCAAACAAACGGTAAAGTTGCAAGGATTTTACCTGAACTACCCTATGCCCCGAGGGTCAGTGAAAAAGAGAAAGACCCTCAATGGGATGAATTGACTCAGTGGCTGCAACAATGGGCTCAAGCATAACAGCGATTGTGAGGATGGTGCAGGACCAGGCAGTGTTTCCTTCTGTTGTCCGTAGGTTTGCTATGAGTCAGAACTGACTCTACAGCACGTAACGACCATTACAACAACAACAGCAACCCTGTGTCCACTACCTGGGTTCTGCCCTTAATATCTTACCCTCCTTGCATTCCCACAGGATGGATTTGATTTTTTCCAGTGTTGTTTTCAGGATGTTTCTGAAGGAAGCAAATTTTGAAAGGAAAAATGAAGTAGATCTGTAGTTAAAGATACTGTTTTACTTTAAGAAGAAACATGGTTTTCTCTTTCATTCCAGGTGAATGTAAAAGCTTTAAAGAGAAGTTCATGAAGTGTCTCCGAGACAATAATTTTGAAAATTCCTTGTGCAGAAATGAGTCAAAAGAATATTTAGAATGCAGAATGGACAGGCAAGTACACTCTTAACAGTTAATGACTTCTCCCACCTTCAGGAAGGTTATTCCTCCCTCCCCCCCGCCCCCGCCCCCACCCCCAGAGGTCATTACAGCACGTCTTATCCGGGCCTGATGTTTAACTAGTGTGTTTGAGAGCTGGGGAGTTGTTCACCGTGAATTCGAGGCTTATCAGATTAAATTGTACTAAAGGGTGTTTGGCAATCTTGGGGACCTTTTCTCCAGTGACAGCATTACACACGATTCATTCTTCAGGGTGTTTTCTTTCCAAGTTTGGGTGCTACGGGCCCGTCACAATGGTTTCAGAGTCGTACATCATGAAAGTGCTGACTGAGTCGAAAGGGCTGAGGAGTGTGGGCGCAGTTCTTTCTTCCACGTTGTCAAACCATAAAAAACACGCTCTGGTATTTTGTTCCCTCAAACTGGGAATGTGACAGGGAAGACAATGGGCTGTTTAAGAAATGATGAAAGATGAATGGTCCTTCCTGTCCCAACCAGAATTTGCTAGAATTCAGTTTGGAACAAAACAAAACTTTTCTAACCGTGTTCTGTGGAGATTTTACTTAACGTAAGAGCTGTTCTAATCCCTCATGTAACATATAATTATGTAGCTAGATCTTTTGGGTGGGGAATGGTGGGAGCTTTTACTTCTGCCTTTTGAGCCGGTTGTTAGCTCACAAAGGAATTAGGTCTTCAGACAGCCTTGTCTACTGATGACAGGTTGACAGAAACCCACCCAATTTAGGCCTAGTTTTCATTTTCCCATAACAGACTCAGACATGTCCCCCAAGGCAGACTGTTGTGCTTTTCGGGCTGCACACATATGTTTGAGGGTCATCTGGATAGATGTTTGGGACTTTGAGAGTGAAGGGCCTTCTTGGTGTGCACCTCACATTGAACCCTTGTTCTGCCTCTGAGCTGTTATTCGTGGTCTCCTCCAGGGGCTTCACTCTGACAAAAGGCCACACCCATCCAGCCCGTCCCATCTTGAAATAGCATGTTAATTGGGTCCACCTGCTTCCTTAGAGAGCTGGGGCTGAGTGGATTTCTCCTTGATGCCACCTTGCTATGGAGGCAGGCATGGAGCAGGTCTCTGCTGGTGCTTTCTGTGAGAGAAGTCACCCCTGGCGCTGTAAAGGTGGGCATGGAGTGGGTCTGCTGGTGCCCTCTGGGACAGGTCACCCCCCGTGCTATGGAGACAGGCATGGAGTGGTCTGGTGCCCACTGTGGGGCAGGTCACCCCCTGTGCTGTGGAGACGGGTGTGGAGTGGGTCTCTGCCTGTGATTTCTGGAGCAGGTCACCCGCCTTTTGAGCACGGTTTCCTCACCTTTAAAACCTGAGTAACCATGGCTTCCACACAGGACAGGTGGTGAACTTCAGCAAATAGAGTAGTCGTAGCTGGTGCCAACGACAGCGCCCACACAGGCAGGCAGGTGGGCACCCAGCAGGTCCCTGGCTGTCCTGATGGAGGACCCCAGGGAGGACCAGCGCAGGACCTTCTCTTTTTCCCGATTTTCCAGGGGAGTGGGCTGCAACCGGCTGTCCAGGCCCACCCTGAGGCTGGGCTCTGCTCAACACACCTTCTGGACACAGTGTGGACGTCTAGCCCTCAGAGGTCTGCGGTGGGGAGGAGGGAGGGTGCAGCTGGCTGCTCCGCGTGGCTGCCATGACCAAGTGGTTCTGTCAGCTGGTGGTGCAGTTCTTAGATGAATGGGCAGGGGGTGCGTGTGTGTGTGAGTGTGTGCACAGGTCTTTGTCTGTATCTGTGAGTGAGCATGCGAGGCAGTGTGTGTGAGTGCACACTTCTGTGTCTGTGTGTTTGAGTATGCGGGTGTGTGGGTGTCTGATTTGGTCAGTTATTTTGACTGTAGAATTTTGGTTTTTTGTTTTTAATTAAAACTTTTCAAACAAAAGTAGAGGATGGTGATCCCTCCAGACACCCACCACCAGTTTGTGATTGTCAAGATGCTGACATACCGGCTTCTTTTATCACCCCCTCCTGTTTCTAGCTGTTTCTTTTCTAACTGCCTTTTTTCCTTTTGTGCTGAAATCTCAGACATTATTTTATCCCTATTTTCTTCCATATGCATCTTTGTTTTTAAAAAGACGTTTTCTTACATAACCACAATAGAGTTTTAAAAGTTGCCTCATCGAGGACTCACTCAGCCTGACAGGAAAGTGTAGTGCTTTTTTAAATGCGGCTCATGTTTTCTCATGACGGAAAAGGTGGCATTGGGGTGGCTTTGCCGACAGAGACAACAGCAAACGTACTTGTGGTCTAAGATCATAAAGCTCCATAATGATCTGAAAATTCAGGCTGCTCCTCTAGCGTGGGTGTCAGGGTACTGGCCACTCAGCCATCGGGGTGCTGGCCACTCAGCAGTGGCCAAGGGGCTTCACTGCTCACTGCCTGTGTGGCCATGGACACATGTTTTAGTCACGCTAAGCTCAGTGTCTTCACCCATGTAGCAGAACGGTCCTAGTGCCCCCTTCTTGGGTTGTTGGGGAATAAAAGAGACCATCCTTGTAAAGCACTTGGCACAATTCAGGGTCTGCTGGCAACAAATCCTAGTCGTCAGCGTCATTATCGTCGCTGCTGTGGGGAATGTGGAGTGAGTAACTGGCAGGTGAATCACGAGCTAAATGCCTCTGAAATGATGACACTCTGATAAACCGTGAGGAATCATTTTGCTTTCTATGAGGATTCCAGAGTGGTTCTTTCTGAGGTGATCTGAATGGCTCAGACCTTTAGAACCAGCGGGTCAAAAAAGGAACTTTTTTCTTAGTAGGTTCCCTTATGCTAAAAAGAGGCTTTAAAAGCATTCTTTTGGCTTTGTTGTTGTTGTGTGCTGTTGACTTGATTCTGACTCATAGCAACTCTATATAACAGAGTTGAACTGCTCCATAGGGTTTCCAAGGCTGTAATCTTTACGGAAGCAGATTGCCAGGTCTTTCTCCCGTGGAGCTGGTGAATGGGTTCAAACAGCGAACCTTTCAGTTAGCAGCTGAACGCCTAACCACTGTGCCACCAGGACTCCTTTCTTTTGGCTTTAGGACATGCTAAGAGCTATAGTTGTTGTTTTTTGGTGATCTTTCTCAGGAGCTGGGCTTCAAGGGTTTGTAGAGGGGAATACCTTAGACCAGGTCTTAGTGGCTGGTGGTGTTTCCTCCTGTTCCTTCCTCCTGCCTCCAGACACCCAGGTGCCCAGCATCACCAAAGGCAGCACAGAGGGGAGCAGCAGCTATGGCATTGCCCACTGCTGTCAGAGCAAGCTACCACAAACTCAGTGGCTTAAAACAGCACGAATTTATCTTCTTACGGTTGTGGAGGTCACAGGTCTGATGGGGTCTCTCAGGGTGTCAGCAGAGCTGCGTTCCTCCTGGGAGTCCCTGGGGAGAATCCGTTTCTTGCCTGTCCCAGGTCCTAGAGGCACTGTCATCCTCAGTGCGTGGCCCCTCCTGCCCCTCAACACCAGCCACACTGCCTCTCCCAAGCCTGCTTCCTCTGCAGGTTGTTCTCTCCAACCGAAGCTGAAGCTGGAAAGGCGCTCTGCTAAAAAAGGGCTCCTGTGATTGGATCGGGTTCCCCAGAGGACCAGGACAATCTCCCATCTCAGGCTCCAAAGCCTGAATCACGTAATCACCGTCCTGTGGGTTCAGGCATGGACACCTTTGGGGAGCTCCAGTTTGGTCAGCCCAGCAGCTTGCAGAGAGAGGTCTGAGAGGCCAGTTTCAAGAGCTGTTGGCTGGATACACTCTTCTGGCAACATGTGGCAAGAACTGATTACTGTTCGCCTAATTTGGGTTTAAGGAACAAACCACCACTGTGGCTTATAAATTCCATAGCTGTAGTTCTTTTCATCTATCAATCCTGGGGACATTTTCTTGAATGGCAAGTGGTGGACCCAGGGTGTTGGTGGCTTGGGGCTCTGCCTTCTAGGCCTGGTGTGACAACAAGTGGAGTGGGTTAGGGGGCGTGGAGAACTCGGTCAGGCACTCGCTTAGGCTGCAGGCACGTGATTTTATGATTGGTAGTCCTGAGCACT
Source organism: Elephas maximus indicus (assembly GCF_024166365.1). Taxonomy (NCBI): domain Eukaryota; kingdom Metazoa; phylum Chordata; class Mammalia; order Proboscidea; family Elephantidae; genus Elephas; species Elephas maximus. The sequence continues at coordinate 95,323,018 of NC_064830.1, read as the reverse complement.
CATTCCCTGTGACATCTGAGCCCTGATCTGGAGTTGGCTGAGTACTAAACCAGCACCCCCATCCCTGGAGCAACATCTTAGGGAAATTCTTTGTAGGGGCAAAAACCCCTTTGCAATCCCCGCAGTCAGTAGAGGGCCAGTGTAGCTGGTGCAGTTCCCACAGTCTGGGGGAGGGACTCTGTAGCTGGTGCAATTCCCACAGTCAGTAGAGGGACTGTGTAGCTGGTGCAATTCCCGCAGTCTTTAGAGGGACTGTGTAGCTGGTGCAGTTCCCGCAGTCTGGGGAGGGACAGTGTAGCTGGTGCAATTCCCACAGTCAGTAGAGGGACAGTGTAGCTGGTGCAATTCCCACAGTCTGTAGAGGGACAGTGTAGCTGGTGCAATTCCCGCAGTCTGGGGAGGGACAGTGTAGCTGGTGCAATTCCAGCAGTCAGGGGAGAAACTGTGTAGCTCATTCTCTGACCTCCCTGCCAGGGCTGCGTGCATACTAGCCCTGGGGTGTTCCATTTGGCCAAGTCTCAGAGGTCCTGTGGTGAGGGCGGCACTGCCAGGGCAGCACCCCAGCCCCTCATCTGTACTCAGCTGTGTGGTTGCAGAAGAGGGTGGGGCAGTCTGATAGGTGGGGCCAGGAGCATGACCCCGCCCTGTGGCTGTGGGGCTCTGGCCCAGCAGCTTCCTCCGATGGCCACCCATGTCTGTGGGGCCTGGAGCAGGAGCGAGTGGAGCCCTACGCCGTATGCCCAAATATTTATGTTCTAAGTGACACTAACAAGTTCTTAAATAAAATATGTTCCGGCCTCATCAAACCCACTCTTATCCTGACTGGGCATGCTGGGTACAGAAGCAGAGCCCTGACCTCCCCAGGTCCCTGCTCTGGACCGGGGAGCCATGCAGCCTGCCCTCTCCTCCTGACCTGACCCCCCCTTGTCACCTGTGTGGACCCCCCGACCCCAGACCTATGTGTCCATGCTCTGCCAACCTGCCCAGACAGCTGCCCCTCAGAAGAGAACAGGCCAGGCCCTTGGGTCTCAGAGGGTGGGTTGAAGGGGTTTAGGCTCTGGGTGGGCTCAAGTCTACAATGGCACTGTGCTCTGAGGTTACTCTAGGGCGGTAGAGCAGGATTCAGCAGGACTGAGTGAGCGGTGCTGAAATGTCTGAATGAGGTCACTGAGATGGTCCTCAGGGCTGCTGCTCTCTCTGCCTTCCACCTGACAATGCTCAGTTTCTTTTTTTAGGCAACTGATGGCACAGGAGCCACTGGAAAAACTGGGATTCAGAGATCTGATTGATGGAAAACCAGAAGCAAAAGACAAATGCTGATGGAAGAAGGTCAATGGACTGCACTTTGAGGCATCTATGACGGAGCCTGCACACGATGCCACGCAACCCTGGGGTCTGCTCTGCAATGTCCCTTAAAATGGGGCTTCGGGGGCCTGGGAAGTTCTTGACAAGAAGTCAGGATGGTGAAGCCTTCTTCAAGGATTTGCCTCATAGTTGTGGGGGGAGGGGAGAGGGGGGCGCTTATCCTTAACCTCCCAGAATGGTGTTCAGAAACTGTTATTTCTTTTAGATCCTCACTTTCCCCAAGAGGGTGTTCTGTATTGTCTTTAAATCCGAGTGTGTGGCCAGGTTCAGGGGGGCTTGTGACAGGAGGTAAGAATGCTGGCGTGGTAGTTCAGTTAGCACGGGGATGCCTTGTCCCATATAGTGGTCACTCTACGTCTAAGACTCTTGAGTATCTGTTCAGTGCTACTGTGATAAACGCTCACGGATTTCAGCCTGTTATTAGACAGGTAATGTCAGCAGACAGCCATTCTAGCAAAGTGCTTTCACTTTTTACTCAGAATTGGGTATGCCACTGTATTTCCTCCTTTTACCAAAATAGAGCATAAAACAGGAAGTGAGAATAATTGCAGCTTTTGGTATGTTCGACTTCTTGAGTTTCCTGGTTGTGCCTGAACACCATGGATCTTTCTAATAACAAGATCATTTTCTGGTTTGTGTCAGACTGTATTTGTAGAACTAGAGGCTTAAGTTCAGTAACTCATCTATCGTACCGGAAACTAGGGTGCCAGTACACTTGTAGTTTGATCTGACAAGTTGTCTCTGGATTTTTTACAGGACAAGAGCACCTCTACTTTACACTAACCACACTTGCTTTGGCATCCCCTGACATGTAAGGAAGTGGTGGTGCTGTGCTGCCATGGTTTTCATTAGCAGACACTTAGAGCAGAGGGCTTCTCCACTCAGCTGATCCCGAATCACTGTGGACAATTTAAACGTCCCCGGCTCCTGAGCCCTGAGGCAGAGTTCCTGGGGTGTTTTGAAATGTGGCTAGGTTCACAGCCATGTGCATTGAAGTGCCGTTGGGTCCAGGCCTGTCCCCTCCCCTGCTCGGCTCTTCAGGAAGGCACTGGCCCTGTGACTGCTGGCTCATGTCTGAGTCTGGCCAGTGGAGGACCGTGGCAGAGAATGGCAGTGGGGAGAGGCCCAGCATCGCTGCAACACTGGCTGTGTTCCTGTAGCTCCAGCAGCCAGGGCACAACCCCACCCCAATTCTTGCTGCATCTGGCGACCCCAGGCCTGGACCTCCCTGGGACTGCGAGTAGTGGAAGCTTATCTTCTGCTCTGTGTCCCGTTCTCTGCATTTCCGTCCCTTTGTTTCGGGGCTCACATGGCCATATCTTGGTCAGCCCCTTGCTGATTGGGTGACCCAGCGGAAGGTTCACCATGCCCTCAGCTCTGCTGGCTGGTTCTTACTACCACTTCCATATTTCCCAACAATGCAAGATACGCACAGGACTGATCATGGCAGCCTGGCTTGTCATTGGAAAATATTTGAAGTAACCCAGGTACCCTACATAGGAGAGTGTGACCCGTCCAGGAGCCCCACGCAGCCACGGGAAGGAGAGGAAGACCCCTGACCGCCACAGGTGATGCCTAGGACCTGTTGTCCAGTGAAAACAGCAGAGCGCAAAAGAGTGCCTGTGGTCCGTTAAAAAAAGAGCCCTGGTGGTGCAAAGATTAAGCACTCAGTGGCTGTTAACCAAAAGGTTGGCAGTTCAAACCCACCCACCAGGAAAAAGACCTGGTAATCTGCTTCCATAAAGAAGCCAAGAAGACCCTATGGGGGAGCTCTGCGGTCACATGGGGTCACTATGAGTAGGAATTGACTTGACAGCACCCAGTAACAAGTCTGTTAAAAAGATATAAGAAAATATACAGATATATGTTTATTTGTACAAAAAGGAATTCAGGAAGGATAAATGAGAAGCTAAGGAGAATATTGACCAACAGGAGTGGATGGGCACAGGGTGGGGAGAAAGGAGACAAGGGGAAATTTTTTTTTCTGCAAACCTGATTTTTTTTCTTTTTTTTATTATTGTCTGGAATTGACTCGAGGGCACTGGATTGGGTAGATGAAGGTTTACAGGACAAACTAGCTTCTCATTAAACAATTAGTGTACATATTGTTTTGTGACCTTGGTTACCAACCCTAGTCAGCACTCTGTCTTCTCGACCTTGAGTTCCCAATCACCAGCTTTCCTGTCCCCTCCTGCCTTCTAGTCCTTGCCCCTGGGCTGGTGGGGGCACTCTTTTCGGAGTGTGCTGGTGGTGTAGTTCTGACTTAGGGCCTTGTTAGTGTTGTCTGTGCTCAACAGTAAGTAAGCCCAAGGGCCGGAGGAGTGGAGGGGAGTCGGAACGGAACTCACTCCAAAACCGCCGAGCTAATTGCGCATAGATGCATCTCGTGGCCACCAGGGGGATCAGGGAAGAAAGGACTTAGACTAAAGCTGGCTACGAGAGCAAGTACTGCACTGCAGTTAATTTGCTCTCCATGTGGACCAGCCATTCTGACTGTGTTCTCACGCTGACAAAACGGGGTATGTTGTAGATAATGAGAGCTAGACTGCTCCCTGTTGGAGAAAGGAGTTGAAAACAAGGAAGGGGAATGGCTGGAGTGTGCCTTGGTGTTGGAATGGAATCAAAGACATCAGGGTTCAACTCATGGTCTTTAACGTATGTACAAAAAACAAACCATAACTGTTGCCATTGAGTCGATTTAGACTCACAATGACCCTATAGGACAGAGTAGAACTGCCCCATAGGGTTTCCAAGGAGCAGCTGGTGAATTCAAACCTCCGACCTTCGGTTAGCAGCTGAGCTCTTAACTATGTCACCATGGCTCCTAACATATGTATAGATAGCTGGATATGGAAATGGATATAGGTAGGTGTATGTGTGTGTGCATGTAAATACACCTCTCTGTCCTAGCTCTGTGCACTGAGAGGGCCTAGAAGCAATGACACCCCTGTGAGCACACCCAGCACCCAGATCTTCATGTCTGTGTCCACTCTGCATTAAAAGGAATCAGGGCCAATTCCTGGGGCAGGGCAGGGGAAGTACAAGACAAGCCTGGAGTGTCTCATTGTGTCAGAAAATGAGGAAGTGCTGAAAAAATGACCAGGGCTTATCCAAAGAACACAGGAGGTAATAAGAGGGTGTCCCAATGGCCGGATCTGGGGCGATTTGAGCAGCAAAATAAGGAGTGTAATGGAGTTTAGCCTATAGAATAAAATCAATATCTACAAGTCCATACTGATGTAAGTAAATAACTGAATACTTATATACCAGGGGGAAGGGAGAGTGCTTCCTTATTAATCCTGGTGAATCAATGCAGGAGCAATGGCAGAAGCAGAAAGCCACTGTTTAGCAAGCACCAGGGTGCTGAAGGTCAAGACAGTGATCATCAATGGGCACTGAAATGAGTGGGCAAGGGTGACGTGAGACGACATGTGCATGGGCTAGAAGGATCTCCCCATAAGTCACTTGTGACCACACTAAGAAAACCGTAACATCACAGTGGAGAAACATCACCCTAACCAAGTGACCAAGGTCGATAATCTCTAGGAGTGTGACACATTGACATCGCACAGCCCTGATGTGATGCTGGACACGGCATCGCTTCTGTGGTCTTCCCACCAGAATGCATGACCTCACTGTAATCATGAGAAAGCACTGGACTCACCCAAACCAAGGGACACTCTGCAGAATAACTGGCCAGGACTTATCCAAAGTGTCAGAGTCACAAGAGAGGAACTGCCCCAGATCAGAGGGGACTAAGGGGATGCCAAGGAGCCCTGGGGGTGCAACAGCTAAGCGTTCAGCTGCTAACTGATGGGTTGGTGGTTTGAACCCATCAGCAGCTCAGCAGGAGAAAGGACCTAGCTATCTGCTCCGGTAAAGATCACAGCCTAGGAAACCCTATGGGGAAGTTCTACCCTGTCACATGGAGTCTCTGAGTTGGAATTGACTCGATGGCACCCAACAACAAGAAGGAGATGTCAACTGAATGAAACATGGGACCCTGGATGGGACCCCAGAATCCAGACATTCATAGGACAATTGGCGGAATTTGAATAAGATCCATGGACCAGTTGTTAATACTGCAGCCACGTTAATCTCCTGATCTGGATCAATGTGGCTATGCAAGATGCTATTTGGGGAAGCTAGGTATATGAACTCTGTACTATTTTTGCAGCTCTTTTGTAAGTCTGAAGTTAGTCCAAAATGAAAGGTAGAAAGTTAAAAGAATAGTTTGTATTAAACTCTTTGTAATTGGACTTTCTATATACACAATTGAGTACATTTTCATTTGGAAATATATTCAGTGCATTTCAAACAGTGATAATACGGACAGAAGTGGTTTCAGCAAGCCAGAAGAAGAGAAAGCATCGGAGGAGAAGTCCAAAAATAGTGCCATTGTATCGACACTTTGACTTCTTTAAAAATGAGCAGTGGCTTCTCGAAATTGCCTTTGGTGCTCTAGATCTGGGTTGCTAAGGATGTAACGCTTAGGGATCTAGAGGTCTTGTCGGTACCTGCCAAAGCTTCCTATAATATATTCCTGGTAGGCAATTGTCACGCAAAAACGCGTTTCATTTCTCACAATGCTCTTGTCGTGATAAGAGGATTATTGAGAGGAGCCCAAGGACATTTTTGAAAATGTTTTCCGAGTGTTCTTCATAGCACAGGAGCCTGTGTGGGTGAACCAGGGTGGCCTGGTTGCAGGCTGGGTTCATGACCACGCTCCCAGGAAGATGGAGATCAGCCTTGGGGCTGCAAGTGCCTCCATTCTGGAGCTGGTAGCTTGCTTGGCTGTGCCCATGGCCCCCATTCACATGGCCACTTTCGGCCACCTCCAAGAGAGCACTTGGCACCCGGGCTCCCACGTTGTGCCTCCCCCTTTCTGCTGGAAGTTTCTTCTTCCCTGAAGCTCCCTGTATTAGTTTCTCATGGCTGCTGTAACAAGCTCAGTGGCTTAAAGCAACACAGATTTATTCTGTTACAGTCTTAGAGGTCAGAAGTCTGAAATGTGTCCACAGGGTTGGTTCCTTCTGAAGGTGCCAGGGGAGAATTTATTTCTTTGGCTTTTCTGTCTCCTAGAGGCCACCCACATTCCTTGGGCCATGGCTCTTTCCTGTGTTATAGATTGAATTGTGTCCCCCAAAACATGTGTTGTAAATTCTTACGTCTATGCTTGTGGTTATGATCCCATTTGGGAATGGGTTGTCTTTGGCAGGATTTGGGTAGGGTGTGTCTTGAGTCAATTTCTTTTGAGATGTAAAAGAGATTAAACAAGGAAGCAAGAAACAGATGGGGGAAGGCACATGCCAAGCGACAAGAAGATTGCCCAGGAGCAGAAGCTCAAAAGAGACAAGGATCTTCTTCCAGGGCCAACAGAGAGAGAGTGTCTTAGGCTGTGTTCTCTAGAGAAGCGAAACCAGTGAAGCATATAAATATATATAGACAGAGATTTATGTCAATGAAATGGCTCAGATGGTTATAGAGGCTGGAAAGTCCCAAGTCTGTGGGTTAGGCTAGAGGCTTCTCCTGACTCATTTAGCTGCAGGGGCTGGCAAATCCAGTATCAGCAGGTCTCTGGCTCACAGGCTGCGGAGGCTGACACATCCTAAGATTGGCAGGTAAGTTGCTAGCTCAGGTCCCAAGAACTGGAGATTAGATGAACAGGAGCCAACTGCAGGATCCAGAGAGAGCAAAAGCCAGCCAGCTTTGTCAGAAAAAAAAAAAAAAAAAAAAGTCAGAAAGTCCACCTATATTGGATGCAGGTCACACCCCCAAGGAAACTTCCTTTCAACTGATGGACTGTTCATACCAGAGCTCATCATAGTGGTGATTACATTATATCAGATCTCATTATGGAGGTAATTACATCATTACATGACTGCCAGACCACTGAGGGTCATGGCCCAGCCAAGTTAACACACAACCTTAACCATCACAGAGAGAAAGCCTTCCCCTAGAGCTGGCACCCTGAATTCAGACTTCTAGCCTCCTAAACTGTGAGAAGATAAATTATTTCTGCTTGTTAAATCCACCTACTTGTGCTCTTTCTGCTGTAGCAGTACCAGACAACTAAGACTCCATCTTCAGAGCCAGCAGCGAAGCTTCCTCAGATCTCTCTCGGTTCCTCTGCTTCCGTCTACACATTGCCTTCTCTGACTCAACTCCTTCTCCTCATTGCATCAGGCCCACCCAGATACAAGGTCATCTCCCCATTTCAGATCCTTAACTCAATCGCATGTGCCAAGTCCCTTTTGCCATGTGAGGTCACATCCACAGGCTCCAGGGCTTTGGATATGGACATCTTTGGAGGCCGTCACTCGCCAACGACCCTTCTCTGGACTGTGAAGAATTCCCAGGGATTTTTAGCTGTGTTTGGGCAGGCGAGGACCCCACCCAGGGACACTGGGGTGCTTTTCTTAAAAATTGTGGCAGCATTCACATCACAGGTAGAATTTTCTCGGTGCTGAGTTTTAAACCCCACGTAGCCCTGAAATCTTTGAACTTGCTTCACTGCTCCTTACAGACAAATGACAAAAAGGTGGACATGTAGTTAACAAGGACCTTGCATGTGTGGGTGAACCCCATTCTTATGAAGTGTTTATCTGGACACGTCCTAATTTATCTAGATCTATTTTTTTTTAGAGAGCTGTTTGGAACACTGGACACCAGATGGCAGTGAGGTCAGCATGGTGGAACTGTTTGATGTGTGGCTTTCTTCTGTGTATTTTTCTTTATGATTATATTTTATAACAAGCATGTGTCATTTCTATAGAAACAATGAAATCATTAGTTTAAAAAAACTCACTACTTTTAGTTGTAATTTTATTATCATCTATAAATGCTATGCCTGTGGTCGTAATGTGGTACTGTCTATAAATACAGCACAGTCAGTTTACTTTTCCTGGTAAACACTGTGCTGGTTTATACGTTGGGATGTGACGTGTTTGTACTTAGCCCAGAGCCTGCGTGAGGACAGGGAGACCCTCGCTTATCAGTTGGTGTTGTGTTTCTGTCTCTCTAACAACATGGAAACCCTGGTGGCATAGCAGCTAAGTGCTACAGCTGCTAACCGAAAGGTCGGCAGTTCGAATCCACCAGGCGCTCCTTGGAAACACTATGGGGCAGTTCTACTCTGTCCTGTAGGGTCACTATGAGTCGGAATCGACTCGACGGCAAGGGGTTTGGGACAGCATTATGGGGCAGCCCTGGTGGTGCAGTGGTTAAGTGCTCCGCCCTGCCGAAGAGGCCTTGGAAGAAAGTCATCCACCAGCTTCCACTGGGGCATAGGCACCACGAACCTGGGCCACTATGCTCTATGAGAGCACCCAGGCTTTGAGAAGACTCCATTGCTGCTTTTAAAAAAAAAAAAAAAAAGGTTTTAAGGCACTGATGAGGCCAGTGGTGCTTAAGTGGTAGAATTCCAACCTTCCATGCGAGAGACCCGGGTCCAATTCCCGTCCAGTGCAACTCCGGCACGGTCACCACCTGTCAGTGGAGGCTTGTGTGTTGCTATGATGCTGAACAGGTTTCAGCAGAGCTTTCAGCCTGAAACAGGCTAGGAAGAAAGGCCTGGTGATCTAATTCTGAAAATCAGCCAAGGAAAACCCTCTGGATCACCACAGTCTGATCCGCAACTGATCATGGGTATGACCCAGAACGGGGCAGCATTTCGTTCTGTTGTGCGTGCGTTGACTCAACCAGGCAGCCAACAACAAGCACTGATAAATGTTAAAGGCCTGGCAGGGTCCCTTGCTCAGATGATGGGAGCTGCGGGTAGTACCTGCCGTTCTTCATCGTGGATCCTGCTCTAGAATGCTGCTCCTCCACCCCACAGGCCAAGGGCACCGTGAAGTCCAGAGTGAAGGCAGGCGGTCCCTGTCTGCGTGTGGCTGTGCCCAGCTGCGGAGCGCACGCAGAGGGTGAAATAAGGAGACTCCCAGAGCAGCAGTCTGCTGCATGTCCAGCTTTGTCTTGACCCCAGGAAGCCGGTCAGTGTCACCCCTGGTAGGAGGCCCCGGAGCGCCAGACGCACCCAGACACGCAAACGGACGGCACCGACGACAAGCGCTCAGCCCAAGCAGGGCAGCAGGTCCCCGGGGCATCCACGACGCGGGAAAAACAGACAACAGAGCAAAGTGGGGATTTCGTGTGCCACCGTATTACAAAGGCCCAGTAATTCGGGGCATGGGGTCGGGGGCGGATGCCCACCACTGAGAGAGAACAGAAACGACCTGTCTTCTCACTAACCTGCCAGGACACGGAAATGCGGTGGGCGGCGCCCCCTGCTGGACCGCGACCGCTGCGCCGCAGGGGGTGTGGCCAAGGAGGTTGCCTTTAGGGCGGTGCCATCTGGGCGCCCCCTAGGACAGTGGTGTCTGCAGAAGGGCTGATTCTCAGGGACAAAAATGAGGCCCCGAGATGAGGACCAGGGCTGCATGTCCCTAAGGTGCCCCAGCTTTTTCTAACAAGATGGCCAGGCTCTGGGGAGCTTGGGGAGCCCCAGCTGATGCCCAGAAATACCCATATGCCTGCGAGTTTCCTGTCTGTCTACCCCAACCCACCCTGTCTGTCCCCCGTGCCAGCCCCCCGTTCATGCTGGTTCCCGTGCTGGGGGCGTAGTCCCAGGCTCCCACTCAGCCCGGGTCAATGGGGGCAAGTGTCACCTAAAAGCTTACTGCCACATGGGTTGGAGAGGTCAGGGTTGTGCCCACAGAGCTTGTCCGCAAAGGGCCGGGTGGGCAAGGGGGTGGGTGATTCTACTGGAGAGGACATACCTTCCAGGGATCAGCATTTGAGACCCAGCCGATGGGCACCTGACCCCTGGGGGCGTGGGAAGAGCCCCAGGGAGGAGCTGGGCCCTGGACTTGGTCTGGGGTGTGTCTGATCTGGGGAGATGCTCAGATAGAGCAGGGGCCCTAAGATCCGGCAGGGGTGAGGCCGGGTGGGAGCTGAACCCAGTGGGGAGCCCTGAGGTGAAGCCCAGACTCATCTGGGGACCGAGGGTCTTATGGGGAGAGGCTTGTGCAACCCAGGAGGCCGGATGCCACTGGCTGAATCCCTGTAAATTCACAGTGCTTGTCAGCACGGTAAAGAAACCCGCGGAACTTTTGAAAAATCCTGGGTTTCCCAAGCTTATTGACCAAGAAGCCACTTTAGGGAGGAAACCTATTGGCTCCCCTCAGGACAGGGGCCCCCAGAGCCCAGGGCCGGGAGTCAGTCCAGGAGAACAGAGCCTCGAGGGGTTGAGGGGTTGCCGTGTTCTGCCTGCCCCTGGCAGGGCGGCCTGGGGGGCGCTTGGGATGGATGTGGTGAGAAGCAGGCAGTAGGAGGAGGGTGCCCGTAAGTCCTGGGGCGAGAGCGGAGAGGGGCTGACACCCAGGCTTTTTTGCTTCTGGTGCCATGGGTCCTGAGACAGAGACTCCTCCCTCCCCGCCCCCGTTTGGCTCAGAGGAGCCTCCCCCAAAGGCCCTTTCAGATTTATGGGATGGAGAGGTTGTCTCTCTGTCCTTCCCACTTCTCTGAGCGGTGTGGGGATCCTGAGACCACCCCTGTCAGCCTTCATCTGTGCCACCCCGAGGCTGGGGGGCCGCAGGCAGGGCTCAGTCCTGGGCTGCCTCCTCTGGCTGCTCCTCTCCTGAATACCCCATCCCCTGGCCATAGTTCTGCCATCTGCTGGTGACACCCATCATCTCAAACTCAGTGTGCCCCAAACCTGAGTCACCGCCCACCCGCCGTCCTGCTTTTGAAATCTGGTTCCCTCCCAGCCATTCCCAGTGCCATAAATAACATCCCAAACCTGGGGAGCAATGCTGAGGCCCCCTTCCCACATCTGTGGACAGGGCCTGGTGTCTCTCCTCCGAAGTGACCCTCCATCCCACTCCCTCCTCTCTGCCCTAGACAACTGAGCTCCTTACCTGACTCGTAGCTCCCCCCCCCCCAAAAAAATCCTCCACCCAACAGCCTGAGACTAGATCCTGTCGCCTGTCCTCCCACCCAATCCTGTAGAGGGCCTCCTCCAGTCACACTTAGAATGAAGTCCAGAATGCCTGGCTCATCTCCCCAACTCTCCCTGCCCCTCCCTGTTCCCCCCCACCCTCCCCACCCCCACCCCCACTTCTCCCCCAACTCTTTTTGAGTGCCTGCTTTCAAGTCTTTGGGGTATATACCTAGGATTGCCCCTGGTGGCATAATGGTTAAGAGTTCGGCTGCTAACCATAAAGTTGGCAGCTGGAATCCACCAGCCACTCCTTGGAAACACTGTGGGGCAGCTCTGCTCTGTCACATGGGGTCACATAGTTTGTTGTTTTTAGAGAGTAGATTGTGGTTTGATCTGCATTTCCCTGCTGATGTTGGGCGTCTTTTCCTGTGCTCTTGGCCATCTGTGTATCTTCTTTGGAGAAATGTCTGTTTGGGTCCTTTGTCCATTTTAAAGTTGGATTATTTAGTCTTTTTATCGTTGAGTTGCAATGGTTCTTTGTAAGTACATATTTCTTGAGTTGCACCCATTTGTGACTTTAAAATTCCACTGCTCTGTGACCATTGCTGACAGGAGGCAGGGACCAGGGACAGGGAAGCCAACCCCACAATTCTATCTATAGGCCCCATTCTTCTCCCCCAAACCATGGTGTCCTTGAATGGCTGAAAATGGTGGCTGCCAGGGCTGGGGAGAAAAAGATGACGTTTGTGGTGGTCCTGCTTCAGGCACCAGCCAGGCTCATTGCCTGGGTCACCCCATTTATCTGAGCAAGTGGCTTTCCAAGCCAGAGAGTTGCAGCCCTGGAGGCTGTGAAGGCCCCCAGCCTACCCACTCCCTTAGCAGAAACCATTGTCTGTGGGAAATGAAGCCGAAACATTTTAAATGCTCCAGAGCCCCCTATGCAAACCTGAGGGCTCCCCCCGCCCCCGCAATGGAGAGGCTCCAGCCCTGTGCATCATTGATGGGTGATCCCTGAGGACTCCAAGCTTGCGGGGTTCCAGGCCGGCACCACTCCCAGAAAATGGTGCTGAAGCCATCTTTAGTCCCTGGGGATGGTTTCCCTCATCTGCCTCCCTGCCTGCCAGCCTACCTTCCTCCCTCCCCGACCTTCCCGCAGGTGTGAATTATTGATGCTTTTGGCTGGGGTTAGTGTCCCCCAGCGCTTTGAGGATATGGCTTCCGGCCCTCAAGGGGTTGCTCTGGCTGCCCTCCTCGCCAGTCCCGTATAAGCCCCCCAGTGCAAAGCCCCTCAGTGTCACTGCTGTGCTCGGATCAGCTTTCCTTTGGGTTTCTGTTTCTCTTGGTGAGAAAGAGAGCACTATCATTTGAGTTGGGGCAAATTGCACTGGGTGGGGGCTTGTTTTAAAACAGGAACTGTTCCAGCCACACCAGGAAGCCACCATTCAGGGTCAGGCACATCCCAGCCTTGCATTGTGGTGGCCTCGAGCTTGCTTTGGTCCCCTGGGTGGTGGGCTCCTCAGGTCTGGTGCCTTGTTTTCCTCAACCTCCCCTGTCTGTACCTGCCCAGACGCCAGGCCTTGCCCAGCGGGCACTCAACCCCACATACCAAGTGGGGGGCTGACAGTAACCCCAACCTTGCCCCCAGGATCCCCCACAAGGACCATCTCTAGGGTCTGGCACCAAGCGGCCCCTGAGAAGCCAGGGACCATGGTGGGGGCAGTGGGCTCAGGCGCCTCGCTGGCGGGGGTCCAGGGCAGCTGCCTGGGGAGAGAGGCCCCAGGAAGCCAGGCAGCCATCTGTTCCTGCTCCACTCCCGTCTTGCCCAACCGCTGTGGCCACGTCACCCCCAGGAGCCTCGAAGTTGCTCAAGCCCAGAGCACAAGGCATTGGGGGAGGAGTAGTGTGAGGAGCTTCCCCCCCCCCCGACCTCCACATGGGGTGGAGCTGGTTCCTGGGAGATGTGACTATAGGGGCCACCTCAGAGAGCTGCCTCAGGCTTGGAGGGGGCTTGTGACCCCCAAAGCTTGTGGCAGTGGGTAGGTGGGCAGGGGTCAGTCCCCAACACCTGGCCACGTAGTGAGTGGTCAGGACCTTGGGGGTTTCCTACATCCTTCTCTCATAGCAGGAGTCCCAGGACCCTGAGCTGTCACCCCACCTTGGCCATGAACACCAGCCACCTGGAGTTTCCAGTGGGCGCTCATCTAACCAGGTGTCCATCCCAGCTGCAGGTGTCCAGTAGACACTGTGGAAGGGCGTGGTGCCAACCAGCCCTAGGGATGGATGCCCCCCACCTCTGCCCAGGCTTCCAGTGCCCACTGTCCACGGGTGGGCACTCTGTGCACCCACCAGGGGCTCGGTGCTGCGTTGGACACTTTGTGGGGCAGGAAGTGGCCCTCCGGCTGGCCCTTCCCCAGGACATGGTACTGCCCCCTCCACCTACCCAGGCACGCGTACCAACTGGGAGGTGGGCTGAGTAGGCGGCCTGTGCAGAAGGTGAGACCACTTGGTTGGATGGCAGTGGGGCTGGGAAACGGAGTGGGGGAGGTGTAACACTAGAGCGAGATGGCATGGCCCGTGTGGTGGGACCTGGGTGCCATGTGGAGGAACTCACCCAGATGGGCTGTGGGGTCTCCAAGGCGAGGACCCCCATGTGAGCTTCCCGTGGCTGCCACAGCAAAGCTCACACATGAAGGCTTGTCGGTGGGCCCAGACTCTGCTTTGTGAAAACGGCCAAGCAGAGTTAAAGCTAAATGATCAGACACGCTCACCACGGTGATAAGTGCTCCCCGGACCTAGAACCGCTAACTCTGGGTCAGTAGACACACCAGTAGGGGCACTGTGACAGCCTTGTCCCCTCTTTGGCCACCAGCTGGCCTCTCTGGCGTCACTGCCCCCCTGTCCAGAGCAAACCACACTTCCCTGCTCTGGGGGCATCCTCCCCAGCCGCTCTCCACCTCCACCAGCAGCCTTGGGCTCCCCTCTCCCTTCCCCTCCACCTTCACCCCAGGGCCTGGCCATCTCTCACCAACACAGAACGCTCTGGGACCCCCCCCCCCAGAAACCCCGAGATCAGCTGTCCATCAGGGACTGACAACGAGGCTCCACATCCAGGCCCAGAGAGCGCTGCCATCCTCCCTGCCCCCACACCTCCAGTCAAGCCCTGCAGAGTGGATGCTGTGACGCTGTCTTCCCGGAGGAGGGGTTGCAGACAGAACTGTTTCCCTCCCTACCTTTTGACAGCCTGGTTAGACACTGGAAACTGAGTCTGTTGAAGAGAAGCCACGTAGCTATCGCGCTAGGGAGCTGTACCCATCCAAAGAGAGCGTTGAGGCAGCCCTTCCTGGACCAGAAACGTCCCTGAGAGGTCACTCCATTCTTTGTATGCTTCGCAGCTCTAGTCTGTGAAGTGCCAGCTTGTCCATAAAAGAAGGGAAACTGGGATGAACCCCCAAATTATTGCCTTGAGATAATCTTTAAACCTGAAACCAAAAATATCCCCTGAAGTCTTCTTTAAACCAAACAATAGTTGAGCTGAACGAGTGAGTAAAGGATGTCTGCCTTGAGCATTGTGCTCGTTTAAAGAACTGTCTGTATGGAATGAAATTAACAATAGCAAGACAGGTTAGACAGGGAGCTTGGGGAGCAATGGGTTTATGTTAATGAGGAGAAACAACTCAGAAAAGGACGATGAGAATGGTCGCACGACTCAGGATGGAATCAACTCACTGAATTGCACGTGTAGAAACGAATCGGTGTCTGTTCTGCTGCGTATATTCTCAACGACAGCAAAAGTTAGATTATTTTAAGAAAGAAAGAGAGAAAGAAAACTGATGAGAGAGCTGTCTTTTGTGTTCTTCTCAGGATGTGTTGGGAATGGGTGCTCTGGGCTCTGCGGGGTGGGATGGGGGGGACAGAATACCTGGAGATAAGTGCTTCTAGACATGGCGGGAGAGTTCCCGAGCACTGCGGGCTGAAGCCCCAGCAAGGGATTGGAAGGCCCCAGGAGGTCTTCACGGAAGAGGTGGGAAAGGGAGCCCCTGAGAGCCTTAGTCCTGGGGGGCCACCACTCTGCCTTCGTGGAGATGCTGCCCTGCTAGGCTGGGGGGGGTGGCATCTGGAAGAGGCCAACCACCCGCTGTGTGTAGACCCCAGTGCTGAGGGGCCGCTCAAGGGGAAAAGACCCCCATGCTCAAGCAGCTCACATCCCAGAGTCTGGTCAGTGTGGTCTGGGTGGGCCAGGCTTGTCTTCACCCTGGCCTGGTTCTGGAGATGCTTGAGTCATTGGAACTGGGGGACTTCCTGCACCAGCTTTCAGGCCAGGTCGGGCTGGGTGGGGAGAGGGGCTCAGGGACCAGCAGGACTTGCTGGCATGGTGGGCTGTGAGCAGATGGCCACCTAGAGGCCCCCACCCATGCCCACTCTGGCCTGAGTCTGGGCCATCTTGCTGTGAGTCCCTCTCCCCACACCCCAGCCCTGTGGGAACCAGCAGGGACCTCCTGAATTGCTGCACTCTTAAGAAGAAAGTGAAAGAGTTTGCTGAAGGTGTTGCGGCCCCCAAAGGAGGGAACACTCAACTCTGGAGAGAGGTGACATCAGGTGGAAAACCCCTTGTCGCCCCCCATGTGTATTGGCTCCTCCTCCCCCCACCTGCTGCATCCCGCACTCTGGAGGGGTTTATCCAGCACTGTGGCCAACGTGGTGGGACCACCCAGCACCCAGTCCCGTCCTGAAGGTGGGTGGAAGTGGGGTACAGGCTGAGGGTAGAGGGCTCAGCAGCCCCCCTGGACACCAGGGTTTGTCACCAGCCATCTGCCTCCTCCCAGGGCCAGAAGCCTGTCGCCCAGTCCCTGTTCCTGGCACAGGGGCGAGGACCACCCCTGCGCCAGTTGTTTCGCCCCTCAGCCCCCTACGCGGTCAGGTGGCGTCGGGCGGGGCAGGTGGGATGCTGCGCGCACAGGGCGGGGCGGGCGAACGAAGGGCCAGGTCCGCGCGGGAGGAGGCGCCCGTCCGCGCGCGCCGCTGGGGGCCGCCCGCGCCGCGCCCGTGCGCCCGGGCCCCGCGCCCGCACACGCTGGCGGCGGCGACACTAGCGGCGGCGGGGCCGTCCGGCACGGCAGGAATGCGGAACCGGCGCCGGGGCTGACTGCGAGGATGGCGGCGGCGCGGCGGCGGCCGGCGGCCTGCGCGGGGCCCTAGTCCCGGCGCGACCCCGCGGCCCCTCCCCGCGGCGGCCATGGCCAAGGAGCGGCGGCGGCCGGTGCTGGAGCTGCTGCAGCGGCCCGGGAACGAGCGCTGTGCCGACTGCGGCGCGCCGGGTAGGCGCGGGCCGTGGGCGCGGGTGGATGGGCGAGGGTCCTGGATGCGCGCGGGTCTCGGGTGGGCGCGGGCCCGGGTGGGTGCAGGTGGGCGCGGGCTCGTGGTGCAGTGTGGGCGCGGGATGGGTGGGTGGATGCCGCCCAGACGGATGCGGGCGCGAATAGGTGCCACCCTGGGTGGGTGAAGGGCCCTGCTCAGTCCTTGTTCGGACGTGCACCTGCGGGGACCGGCCCAAACCCGGCCTGGTGGCAGGCGCCTCCCCGTAGCACCCGGCCCATGTCTCCTCCCGCCCCTCCCCCGGCCCCGTGTCCCGCTGTCCCCGCGGGCGGCTGCCGCGTTGCGAAAGCTCAGGCTCCGCACAGAAAGAGGAAATCGCGGAGCCCGGCTGCAGGGAGAAAAGGAGCAAGCCGCCGAGGGTTGCTGCCGTGGGGGTGGGGGCTCCACCTGGCTCCTTGGCCACCTGGAGGTGACGTCATGCGGCCCTGCCAGGAACCACCCTCTTGCAGTAAAGCCGAGCAGGAGCCGCGGGTGGAAACCCCTGCCGTTTGGGCGTGGACCCCGAGGCAAAGGGCTCCCACTTCCCACTCCCCTGGGTTCTCTGAGTAGAGCTGCTCAAGGGCAGGTGGCCAGGACAGGTGGGGCTGCCAGTGACAGGCAGTCCACGGCCTTGTTCTCCCAGCTGGGCATCTTCTGGACGCTGTCCCTGGTCCAGCCAGGGTGCTCTCCTCTTCCTCTGGCTGCCTGCCTTGCAGTGGGGAGTTGGAGAAAAGGTTGGGCCCTGGGACTGGTACCCACCTTGTTCCTGGCAGCTCTGACTGCCGGCCTTGGTTTGGGGGGCAGGAACAAAGCCCCCCTGCTCATACCACCCCGAGTAAAACACCTTGTCCCTGGCATACCAGGAGTTGGGGGGCTCCTAGCCTAAGCCCCTCCTAGCAAACCCAATACCCTATGGGGTGGCCAAGATCCCCTGGGGAGGGCAGGCGGACCCAGCCGTTGCCCCCTGAGACACAGGCTTGAGACACAGAGATCCTGAAGATAGGCCCCAGGCCCAGGCCCCAGCCTTCCCTCCTCCCTACCCTCAAGCATCCACTGGGCTAAGTGGGGCCTCAGACCTGGGGTGCTGGGAGTCTGCTGGCAGTACAGCCAGGAGAGGCCACACCAGCAGCTGGAGTGCCCAGAAAAGCAGCGGGCAAGGTGAGGTGGCCCCTCCAGAAAGGCAGGGAGGGCCCATCCAGGTGTAGTGGGGTAGGTGTTATTCTGGGTTCCCCATCCTGGGCTCCCCACCTACCGCTCCCAGACCTGTATTTCTACTTGTTCAGGACCCTGGCAATACATACCCAGGAGAGGTCCTGCAAGATGGAGCTGTCGGCACTGGGGCTGGGAAGAGCAGTGGCCCTGTTCCCTCCCAGGGTGGCTTCTCCTTGCCTAGGCCCCCTGCTGGGTGGTATCTCTGCTTCTCTGGGTGCAGAGGGGCCTCTGTCCTTGCCCTGGCAAGAGGAAAGAGGAAGGGGGCTTCCTGGGCATGTTAGCAGTCACTTGATTCAGCTCCATGCTGGCCCTCTGCCAAAGGGCAGCTGCCCAGAGCAGCCATACCCAGGGCGCTGTGACTTTCCTGATGCCTAGGACTCCCTGGTCTTGGGCCAAGCCTTGAGTTTTTCAAAACTGGTCCATGACGTCAGCATCTTGCTTCATCTGCTCAGCAGCCCTGCAGAACAGGCAAGCTCCAGGGGATGGCTCCCATTTTATGGCCAGGGAAACGGAGGCCTTGAAAAATTGAGCTGCCTCAGGGGACACAG
Source organism: Elephas maximus indicus (assembly GCF_024166365.1). Taxonomy (NCBI): domain Eukaryota; kingdom Metazoa; phylum Chordata; class Mammalia; order Proboscidea; family Elephantidae; genus Elephas; species Elephas maximus. The sequence goes on along the minus strand of NC_064830.1, from coordinate 95,304,601 downwards.
TGCCTCAGAGTAGATCCCCCATCTGGTGCCACCCACCCCACCCTCTCCTCCTTGAGCTGCCTTGCCTCTACATCGCTCCCAGGTGGTGGCCTGGTGGGTTCTCCCTCTAACAGAACTGAGGCAGGTCTCTACCAAGGGGTGTGGCTGGTAGCCAGGTGAGCCAGGCCAAAGAGCAGGGGTGAGAGGGGCAGGGAAGACCTGCCACCGCCTCCCCCACTGGGACCCCTGTGGCGTGCCCATGGTTCCATCCACTCTCCCAGTGCAGGCAGTGGGCCGCATTTGGAGCATCCAGCCCCTGCAGTACCCAGGCCAGGAGGACCTGCTGTACCTGCCCATACTTTGGTCAGGTGTGGAGGGCAGTGCTGCCTAGTTGGAGCTCAGGGCTGGGAGGAGCTGAAGGCCTTTCGCTCCACCACTCCCTTAGTATCCCTCAGCCCTGACCACCCCCTTCCATCCTGAAGGAGGCTTCATGGCAGATGGGCACCCCGTCTGCTGTTTTGGGGGGATACCTCCCTCAGCTGAGTGGACCCCTGAGGCAGCTGGCCAGCCTGGGTGCAGGCTGGCTTGACCCTGCACACAGGGTACTGTGACCTGGGCCTAGACTCTGGACTCAGCTTGGGCAGGGTACCATTGCCCCAGTTGCCACACCCAGCCTCCAGAGGCTGCTGCTAGTGATAGACTCAGCTCTTGCTCTGCACCAAGCACCACTGGTCCATTTATCCCCTCAGCCTGGGAGGTGGCTGCACTCTCCCCATTTCAAATGAAATGAAAGAACCAAAATGGGGGTCAAAGAAGTGGGCAGGGGAGGGTCTGGTACAGCTGGTGCTGCATAGGCCCTAAGGCCTCCTCGTCCCCCTACCCTGGCTCCACCTTGACCAGGCCCAGGGAGGTGGCTGGGGGAGACACAATTAGTCCAGGCCCTCAGGGACAGTTTGGAGGCCCAGAGGTGGACAGTATTGAGCTGAAAATCAGACTCCAGAGTTGGAGGCAGGCCTGGGCTTCTAACCCTGACCTGTGGGTATCCCTGCTACTCTGCGGAGGTGGTGTGCCAGGAGGTGTTTGCAAAGGTGCCTGGTGGGAGGCAGAGGCCTGTGAACTCCGGCACAGGTCCTGGGATAGGATGTGCCACCCTCCAGTCTCATGCGTGTGTGCTGCATTCCTTATCGTGTGTAGTCACTGGGGTTCAGGGGAGGACTGGCCAGACAAGGTATTTGCTCATGGAGTTTGCATCTGGTGAAGAGAGACAGATGATGAACAAGTGACTGCACACAGAGTCAAGACTATGACAGAAATTGATTGTGTGTAGTGTGAATAAGCAGTGCTAGGACGATGGGTGTTGATGGCTGCGATGTTGGTCAGAGAAGATGATATTTGAGCTGAGACCTGGAGGAAGAACATTTCAGGCTGTTGGAATAGCTAGCTAGTCCAAGGGTCCTGGATCTGAGCCTGGCCAGTGTGAGAAACAGGAAGAAGGTGAATTGAATGCAGTGGGAGGTTCCTGAATGACAGGAGAGGAGTGTGGGATCGTATCATGGGGAGTCTTCTAGGTGTAATGATGAGTCTTTAGAGACTTTGGAGGGGAATGGCCTGGTTTATGGTTTTGAGAAAGCTTTCAGGCTCCAGGGGTGCAGAATGGAACAGGGACAGGTGGGTGAGGGGAGGTGTGGGCACTGAGCCTGAGCCATTCTTGACTGTGAGAAATGGAACCAGCAAAGGAGACAGAAGGAACAGCCAGTGAGGTCAGAGGAGACCCCAAAGAGAGTAGAGTCTTGGACACCAAATGAAGAAAGTATTTTAGGGAAAAAGGGGTGGATTCCTGGATGCTGAGAGGTGGGTGAGAGAGGAAAGCAGACTGTTCATTGACTCCGGCAGCATAGAAGTCACTGGTGGAGTGGAGGCAATGACAGCCAGCCTGAACAGGGTGAAGAGGGATGGTGGGAAGCAGAGCCAGCTCCTGGACGCACCTCTTGGAAGTCTTGGCATCAAAAGGAGCAGAGAAATGGGTAGAACTGGAGGGACTGAACTCACCAAGGAGGTTTATGTCTGATTGTAGCCGAGAGAACCCTATGGACACAATGGTCCTATCCAGAACCGATCATGGGATGGTGCAGAATGGGGCAGTGTTTGATTCCGTTGTGCATTGGGTTGCCATGACTTGGGAGCTGACTCAACAGCACAAAGAACCATGACATAGTATGTTGGAAGGCAGTGATGCTAAAAAGAGAGGAAAGCGCAGCAGGGAAAGAGAGCCTGGATTTTTGGGGGGAATCCATGTGCCCCGCATGGTTACACCTGTACCCCACCTCATGTGATGGCCTTATTGTGAAGTGTGGTGGGCTCTGGCCCAAGGTTCCTGCCTCCATTGCACTGAGCTGGACTCTTCCCTGCCCCTGTGGGTATAGCTCTTCTGTTGGGATCAGGAGGTGTAGAAACCCTGGTGGTGTAGTGGTTAAGTGCTATGGGTGTTAACCAAGAGGTCGGCAGTTCAAATCCTCCAGGCGTTCCTTGGAAACTCTATGGGGCAGTTCTACTCTCTCCTATAGGGTCGCTATGAGTTGGAGCCAGGGAGCCTGTCTTGGCTCCACCATCGCCTCCAGGATCTCAGCCTTGTCGTCCCTGCTGCATCAGCAGGTGGGGGCGAAGGTTTCTGCCAGCAGCAGATGTCTTCCTCAGGCAGGATCCATGGTGCCCTCCCCCACCTGTCCCTTGCTGTGGGGGACACGCCTCTAACCTGGCTCAGCCCCAGGCTGTGGTTTACCTGCTAAGGGGCCTCTCCCAGAAATGGTGGGGCTGAGTCACCTGGGGGCAGACAAGGCAGAGGGGTGGGGAGCCTTGGGCAAGGCCTTCCCTCAGTGCTGGCAGCCCTTCACCATGAGGCCTGGGTCAAGAGTCCCTTCTCTCCCCACCCCCTCCCACCCTACCTCCTACCACCAACACCCAGCAGCCCTGGCCCTGGGGCTCAGACTGGCTTTGGGGTCTACCTGGGAGGCTGCTCCAGGCCCTTTGGACCAGGGTCTTGGGTGTCTGGGTGTCCAGAGAGGAGACGGCACATCTGAAGGACAAGTCTGCGTGGTCCTGTGGCTCTCCGCCCCGTGGAGAGGGGCTGTGGCCTTAAGAAGTCCCAAGGCAGCCTCAGGGTGCTGGGATAGTTGGCCACACCTAGAGGTGGGGGCCAGCTCACCCAACCTGTTCCACCCTTCAGGCAGCCCTCTGTATACACACGGTGACTGCCCTGGGGCCCCCTCTTCTTTCTGATAGGTGGGGGTGGGTGGGCTGTGGGCATACCTGGCCCTTGAGGCCCCTGCAGCCCGAGAGGAAAGAGCCCAGCCAGCCTCGGCCACCTGGACAGCCAGAGCACTGGGCCCTGTCCCTGCACCGTTGGAGATGTCTCCATGATGCTCCCGGCCCTGCCGGCCTTCCTTCTTAGTGAAAGTGGGGGCTCCATCCCCTCACAGCCCCCCCCCACACCTGAGGAGCTCCTGAGGTCCTTGGCTGCACCTGTCAGCATTGCTACCAGGTGCCCCGGTGGCCTGGAAGGGGGGCTGGAGCTGAGCAGTGAGGGGGAACCAAGTGAACCACTGACCGGGGTAGAGCGGGGGAAGAGGAGTAACACAGGAGCAGAAACTTAGGCTCCAGAAGCAGGCAGTCCAAGCAAAGTGCTGTCCCCTGCTGTGACCAGGTGCGCTCACACCCCTCCTGCACCCTCAGTTCTGGCCTCTCACTGTCTGTTTTGGGGCCTCCATGGGAGGTTATGGAGGGATTCTGAAAAGGTAGCTCAGAGCCACACACCAGATTGCTCTCCACTTCCAGGCCTGAATCTTTTCTTATAATGGGACTCTCCATTGAAAAGCCTCCAAGCCCCAAGGGCTCAGGCCTAATGGTGGTGTTCCAGGCAGTGTTATCTCTGTACAGGGCCTCTAGGAGGGATGGGTGGTGGGGCCTGAGAGCAGGGGAACGGTCCTTCTCCTTCAGCCTTTAGGGGGTTTGCAGCCCCCTCCAGCTGCTCCAACGTGCCTTGCTCCCCAACCAGAGGGCCTTTGCCCTTGCCAGCCCACTGCCTGGCCAACACTCTCTCCCATCTCTTCCTTTGGAGCAGCTTCCTTGCTTCCTGCTGGGTCACTGCAGGCACCCAGGGCCACCCACCTCTCGTAGTGGCCTTGACTTTGGTGTGATGAAAAACTCTTTTGTGTGATTGGGGGTGAAGCCTGCCTCTTGCCCGGGCTGGGGCTCCCCCAGCAAGGCCTGTTTATTCATTATTGTGTCCTGGTGCCTGGCACCAAGGGAGCTGAGTCCATGTTTGAACAAGGGGAGGGTGCAGTGTAGGGGTTGGGCTTTTGGTCAGAAAACACCTCCCCTTTTAAAAGTCTTTCTGCCTCTTCCCCACCCAGCCCCAGGGATTGGTCTGGGGCTCTGGCCCAAGGCTCCTGCCTCCACTGTGGTGGGCTGGACTCTTCCTTGCCCCTGTGGGTGTAACTCTTCTGTTGGGATCAGGTGGGATGGTAGACATACATGTGTCTTCTTTAAAATCACCTTTATGGAGGTGTGGTTAAGTGCTATGGCTGTTAACCAAGAGGTCAGCAGTTCAAATCCACCAGGCGCTCCTTGGAAACTCTATGGGGCAGTTCTACTCTGTCTTATAGGTTCACTGTGAGTTGGAATCAACTCGACAGCAGTGGGTTTGGTTTGGGTTTGGTTTATGGAGGTGTAACTTGTTGTTAGGTGCCCTCAAGTCAATTCCAACTCTTAGTGACCCTATTACAACAGAACAAAGCAGTGCCCTGTCTTGTGCCATCCTCACAATCTTTGCTGTGCTTGAGCCCATTGTTGCAGCCACTGGGTCAATCCATCTCACTGAGGGTCTTCCTCTTTTTTTTCTGGTCCTCTACTAAGCATGATGTCCTTCTCCAGGGACTGGTTCCTCCTTACACCATGTTCAAAGTATGTGAGCCTAAGTCTCACCATCCTTGCTTCTAAGGAGCATTCTGGTTATACTTCTTTCAAGACAGATGTGTTCATTCTTCTGGCAGTCCATGGTGTATTCAGTATTTTTCACCAAGTGTGATTTACATCCCATAAAATGCACCCATTTGTAGTGTACAGTTGGAAGAAGTGACCATGATCTCAGTTAAATGTAGAACATTGCATCCCGAAGTCCTCGTTCCCTACAGTCCCCGTGTCCCTTTATAGCTGGTACTCCATCTTTTCCCTGATGACTAAAGATGTTGAACATCTTTTCTGGGTTTATTGGTTGTCCGTATAGCCTCTTGGTGAGGTGTCTGTTCAAATCATTTGTCTGTTTTTTTATTGGGTTGTTTGTTTTCCTATTACTGAGTTATAAGTGTTCTTAGTGTACTGTAGATACAAGTCATTTATCAGATATATGATCTGCAAATATTTTCATTTAAAAAACCTGGTGCTGTCAAGTCAAAGCCAACTCATAGTGACCTTATAGGGCAGCAGAGAACTGCCCCACTGGCTCTCCAAGGCTGTAACCTTTACAGAAGCAGACTGCCACATCTTTCTTCCCAGGAGCGTCTGGTTGGTTCAAACCACAGACCGTTTGGTTAGCAGCTGAGTGCTTAACCACTGTGCCACCAGGGTCGCTTTGATTCAGAAGGGACTTGACAGCAATGGGTTTAAGTGTCTTTTGAAGAAGAGACTCAAAAAATTTGTATGGAGCCTAATTTATTAATTTTTTAAAATGGATTCTGCCCCTGGTATTGTATGTAAAAAATCTTTGCCTAATCCAAGGTCATAAAGATTTTTGTCCTATGTTTTCTTTTGGAAGTTTTATGGTTTTAGGTTTTACAATACAGTTTTTGAGTGAATTTTTGTACATGGCCAGGGGTGTGGATCAAAGTTTATAGTTTGCAGACGGATCTCCAGTTGTTCCAGCACCATTTGTTGAAAAGACTCTTCCTTCTTCACTTTGCACCTTTGTCTATACTCAGTGTTCACATATATATTGGTCCATTTCTGGACTCTATACTCTGTTCCATTGACCTGTTTCTCTATTTTATGCCTATACCACATTGTCTTGAACACTGTAACTTTTCAATAAGTTCTGAAAGTAGATACTGTTAGTTCTCCACCTTTGTTCTTATTTTTCAAAGTTGTTTTGGCTACTCTAGGACCTTTGCATTTCCATGTGAATTTTGGAATCAATTTGTTCATTTCTACAAAAAAATCCTGCTGGAATTCAGATTGGGATTGCATTGACTTTACAGATTAATTTGAAGAGAATTGGCATCTTAACAATATTGAGTCTTCTGACCCATGGAAAGGGTGTATCTGTTCATATGTGTAGATATCCTTTATCTCAGCAGTATTTTATAGTTTTCAGTGTACTGTCTTGCATATCTGCCGTCAGATCTATCCCAAAATATTTCATATTTTTTATGGTATTGTAAATGGTATTTTTAAATTTCAATTGTTTTTTGTGACTACATAGAAATACATTTGATTTTTGTATATTTATCTTGTATCTTACCACCTTACTAAACTCACATATTAGTTTTGGTAGCTTTTTGGTAAAGTTCATCAGATTTTCTACATAGATCATCATGTTGTCTGCAAATAAAAACAGTTTTACTTTTCCTTTCCAATCTGGATGCTTTTTATTTCTTTTTCTTTCCCTGTCTAGAACCTCCAGTTCAATCTTGAACAGAAGTGGTTAGAGCAGACATCCTTGTCTTGCTCCTTATCTTAGAGAGAAAACTCTATTCAGTCTTTCTCCAGTAAGTATGATGTCAGCTGCAGGTATTTTATAGATGCCCTTTCTTGAGTTGAGGCAGTTTCCTTCTAGTCCTAGTTTTCTGAGAGTTTTTATCAGGATGTTGCATTTTGTAAATGCTTCTTCTCCATCTATTGAGATAATCGTGTGTGTGCGTGTGTGTGTATAGTAAGGAGCCCTGGTAATAAAGTGGTTAAGAGCTCAACTGCTAACCAAAAGGTTGGCAGTTCAAATCCACCAGCCACTCCTTGGAAACCCTATGGGGTAGTTCTACTCTGTAAGGAAATACTGGTGCTGTAGTGGTTAAGAGCCATTGCTGCTGATCAAGAGGTTGGCCATTTGAATCCACCAGGCACTCCTTGGAAACCGTATGTGGCAGTTCTACCCTGTCCTATAGGGTGGCTATGGGTTGGAATCAATTTGACGGCAATGGGTTTTGGTTTTTGGTTATACGTGTGTGTGTGTGTGTGTAAATATGGCAAATTACATTGATTGATCTTCAAATGTCAAACCAACCTTGCATTCCTGATATAAACCCCTCTTGGTTATGTTTTTTTTTTTATGTATTATTAGGTATATAAATATATTCAAGGACATATATTTTCATTTCTCTTGGGCAAACATCTACAGGTAGAATTGCTAGGTCATAGGGGTGATAATATGTTTAACTGTATAAGAAACTGGAGCCCTGGTGGATCAATGGTAAACAACTCGGCTGGTAACCAAAAGGTTGGCAGTACAAATCCACCAGCCACTCCTTAGAAACCCTATGGGGGCAGTTTTACTCTCTCCTATAAAGTTGCTATGAGTTGGAATCGGCTCGATGCCAATGGGTTTGTTTTTTTGGTTTTATATAAGAAACTATCTTCCAAAGTGGGTTGAGCCAATTTATACTCCTACTGTCAATAAATGAGAGTTCCAGTTGCTACACATCCTTGTCAACACTTGGTATTATCAGTCTTTTTATTTTACCCATTCCAGTCAATGTGTAATAATGTCTCAGCGCACAAGCTTTTTGGAAAAGGTGCAAACTTCCTGTTCTTCAAATGACAAATTTGTGTTGGCCCTGCACCCAACATACTTGATTTAATTGGCTCTTGTTTTCTTATTCTTATTTGAAAGGTCTTGGTTCCTCCATTTCTTAAGTGTGAACTGCCTTGAGACTTTTTAGAAGTAGGCTGTTCAAATCGTATGTGTTTTTAAGTATGTACACATGTATGTATATACTTACACAGACAACAGGTAGGCGTGGCAGGCTTGGGTTGGACAGCCCAAAACTTAACCAGTGGGTCTTGTGTCAGTTGCAAAACATCAGGCAAGTTTGTAGCCTCTCCTTGACCTTCAGTATCTTGTTTGTCAAAGAAAGATAATATTAGTAATGGCCACCCGCCACCAGCTCTTAGAGCATACCTTTCTTGGTCTCGCCTTTCTATGTCACGCTTATTTTTCCTCTAAAGCAGGAGTTGTCAAACTTTTTCTTAAAGGGCGAGATAGTAAATATTTTAGCATTTGTGGGCCTAGGGTCTCTTTTGCAACTGCTCATCTCTGCTGTTGTACCTCAAAAGCAGCCATAGACCTTACATAAATGAGTGGGCGTGGCTGTGTTTTGATAAAACTTTATTTACAAAAACAGGTAGCCGGCCCACAGCTATAGATTGCCAATCCCTGCTAACCTCCTCCCTCAAAAAAAAAAAAAAACGAAAAAAACACCTATAGCCGTGGAGTTGATTCTGACTCATGATGACCCCTTGTGTTACAAGATTTCCTTGACTGTAATCTCTATGGAAGCAGATTGTCAGGCCCTTCTCTGTGGAGCCTCTGGGTGGGTTTGAACTGCCAACCGTTTGGTTAGTGACCAGGTGCAAACCGTTTGCGCCACCCAGGGACACATTAAGTACCCTGTAAACATCTCTTCTGGGCCTCATCCCAGGGCCTCTGTGTGAGCGGTGGAGAGTGGTAGGTACAGCCCCGTCGCTAGGCAGGAACTTTCTGTACCCGCTGTTTAGCAATCATCAGAGTTCCCAATGTGCAGACTCAGGCTGTGAGAAGTGAAGTGTGGGTCAACAGGCCATGCTGTCTGAGCAGAACCCACAGGTCACTGCCCTGGGGGCTGCCCTGCCCGCTAGTGGTTTTCACAGGTGGGCTTGCTTAATCCACACGTCCACCTGGCAGGTGAAGTGTCATTGTCCCATGCTACAGATGAGAAAGCTGAGGTCTAGGCAGGGGTTGCCAGTTACCCAAGACCACGTGCCTGCTGGGTGCTCAGTGTGCGACTGTGGGTGGAGCGTCTGTGGGCGTCTCGTGCAGAGGTTCTGGGGAAGATGGAGCCTCGTGGATGAAGCAGGTCTCCTTCCTAACACACTGAGTTACCATTCTCACTATCTCTGCCCATGTTGTTTCACCACTGTTAACTTGGGCTCTCTGCCCTTTAAAGCTCTTGTCTGTAGTTTAGAGTTACTGTTGCCATTTCAATCACATATGGGTAGTTCTTCAATAGGATGCAGTGCTCAAGACAGGCTGTCTTTATTTGTTGAGCTAAATTGTTGTTTAGTTTGAAGATGACTTCATGGAGTAGTTTTGGCTCAAGGTTCAAAACTTGTTTCGGGGCAGTAGATTCAGGGGTCTCTCCAGTCTCAATTTGTCCAGGAAGTGTGCTTTCCAATAAGATTTTGAAGTTCTGTTCCTCAATTTTTCTCCTTTTGATCAAGATCCATCTATTGGGTCCCTGATCAAATGTTCAGTAAGGGCAGCCGGGCACCATCCATTTCTTCTGATGAGAGTGTTTAATTATATAAACTGTTTGCCATTCCCTGGAATTCCATTCTCCCCTGAGAAAGCCACTCTGGACTGTATCCCCAAACCTACCATAGGAGTCCCTCGGCACATACTTTTCAAAGTTATTGAATGAGAGAACGACTTTGGCCTCTCCAGGGAAATAGGAACTCTGGACATGCATGGCTGGTGATTCATTCATTCAAAAACTCTGCTGAGGAACCATTCCTGTAGCCAACTCTTCAGACATGGGTTGGACTGGACAATGGGTTGGAGAGGGATGCTGGTGAGGAGTGAGCTTCTTGGATCAGGTGGACACTTGAGACTACATTGGCATCTTCTGCCTGGAGGGGAGATGAGAGGGTGGAGGGGGTTAGAAGCTGGCGAAAAGGACACGAAAAGAGAGAGTGGAGGAAGAGAGCAGGCTGTCTTATTAGGGGGAGAGTAATTGGGAGTATGTAGCAAGGTGTATATGGGTTTTTGTGTGAGAGACTGACTTGATTTGTAAACTTTCACTTAAAGCACAATCAAAATTATTAAACAAAACAAAACAAAACAAAACTCTGCTGAGCACCTGCTTCATGCTGGGCCCTAATGGTGCTGGAAACACAGACTTGATGAGTCAGGATGAGCTGACCGCCTTAACAAGCAGCCCCCACGTCTCAGAGGCCAAGCAGGTGATTACTTAATGACAGCACAGTCCTGTGAGGTGGTGGTGGTGGTGGCACCTGGCCAGAGCTCTCCTGGGCATCTCTCCTCCAGGGAGTGTCTCAGGGGCCCGTGAACCCCACAGTGGACCCTCCCATCCAGCCAGGTGAGGGGAGGATGTCCTGGACCAGGCCTGGAGGGACGGACAGATGTCCTGTCTGCCCACATCATGTTGGTCAGAATTCAGTCACGTGTCCACACCTAACTGCAGGGAAGGGTGGCAACGTCTCTGAGCTGTGACCTGGGGAGAAGAGGACACAGGTACCCATGACCCCAGCAGTCTCTGCCTCCAGACCTGTGGTCAGGTGACTGGACATTAGAGTGTCTAAACTTTTGAAAGTGAAAGGGGCGGGGGGAGCTGTTAATTATTATCCCAGGACAGGCAGTGTGAACAGGGACTGCCTCAGGCAAACTGAGACATGTGGTTGCGGCAAGATCTAGCGAGCGCTTTCTGTGTGCTGGGAGCTGTTTATGCACCTGGACCCAGTGTCCTCAGTGCAATGTACCCATTTTACAGGTGAGAAAACTGAGGCACATGGGGATTCACCTCAGAACATGCAACTGGGAGGGATGAGAAAGGCTGGATGGAGCCCAGCCCATCTGGCTCCCAGGTGGAAGCCCGGGGAGGCATCCTCACGCAGGTGAGCTGGACAGGGACGAGGCATCTGGGCTGAAGGCATGGTAGGCACAGGCTTCTTCTTCTTTTTTTTTTTTTTGCAGTTTTAATCTTTTTTTTAATTTATTTTATTTTGTTGTTGTTGAGAATATACACAGCAGAACGTGCCCTAGTTCAACACTTTTGCATATACAATTCAGTGACATTAATTGCATTCTTTGAGTTGTGCCACTATTCTCACCCTCCTTCGCTGAATTGTTCCTCCCCCATTAACATAAACTCACTGCCCCCTAAGCTTCCCATTTAACCTTATGAGTTGCTGTTGTCGATTTAATCCCATATAGATCTTAAAAAAGCGCAATACTCAAGGCAGACATTCTTTACTAGCTAAGCTAAACTCTTGTGTGATTTAAAGAAGACTTCAGGGAATGCTTTTGGTTTAAGGTTTAAAGATTATCTCAGGGCAATAATTTCAGGAGTTCATCCAGCCTCCATGGCTCCAGAAAGTCTGGATTCTGTAGAATTTTAAAGTATGTTCTGCATTTCCCCCCTTTTGATCTGGACTCCTCTATAGAACATTTAAAGCTCCAGGTTCCTCTTTTCTTCTGAACGTGAGCAAGGTGAGAGGGCACAGCTTCTCATTTCTGGCTTTCGGAGGAAAGAAAAAACCTTCCCCCATGTGATTTTGTGATTTTCCATTTGAAAACCTGTTGCCCATGGCCCACTCTGTCTGCACTGAGTGCTGGGTGGTCCACCCCAGGCCTCTGCCCCACTGGGAAGGGCTCCTCCGCTCACTGTCCCTGCTCTGCAGCCCCATTGCTGCAAATGCTGACAGGCTGTTCACTGCGTCAGGGTGCCAGCCCTGGGGATGGGAGCGAGTGGCAGCCTGATGCAGTGAGCAGACTGCCATTGGGTGAGCCTGTCTCTGCATGTCTTGGGTGTCTGGGGCCCCCCTTGCTCACCATGGGTGAGCACCCCACACTGTCCCCAGCTGTTGGCTGGTTGGCTGCGTTTGTGACCGGGTGGCTGCCCTCTCTTTTCCTTTGGGGCAACATTTTCCCAAGTGGGGAGTGGACGGGTGAGGCTCCAGGGTCTGGCATGAGCCTGGGCACCCTTGGAGTCCTGTAGCCTGCGAGTGGGGTTGTGGGACAGTAGCTGGTGTGGGATGGAAGCCAACATAAGGGGTGTGTCCTAGAGGGACAGGTGGCAGGAGGACCTAGTGAGGCGGGATCATTGGGGTCAGGGCTTCTGTGGGACTCTGGAGGGTCCACTTTCAGTTTGAGGAATGACATACTCTGAGGATATAGGGCAGATGCCTCTGCACATCCAGCTTACCTGGTGAGGGAGGCCCCCAAGAGTCTGGCAGTGTCCCCACACACTGGAGAAAACCTCCTCACACAGGGCCTTCTGGGCCACTGTGTGAGGGCTGGCCTGCTGCTGTCCGACCTCGGTATTTCCATCTGTAAAATGGGAGAGTCACTTCCCAGCCCTCTGTCCTCCCTGGCTATGGAGCAGAGAGCCACATCACCCTCTCCCCCGGAGACTCAGAGCTGAGAGACAGCTCCAGCTAAGCCGTTCACAGCCTCCCAATCCCACGTGCCTAGGCCCCACCCCTGCAAATCCCTTGCCTCCAAAAAGCCTCCCCAGATCAGCGCTCCAGAGTGGGGGTGGCTTGGTCCTTTGAATTCTGTGATCCGTCAAAAAAGAGAGTTCAGGGCAGCGGCAGGTGAGGAAGCAGCTTGGCTGCCTGGGTCTGACCCCAAGAGGATAAACGTCTGCCTCTGCCTGGCTTTGGGCTGTGGGGATGGGGTCACAGCCGACTTGGCCCCTGACCCCTCAGGGTTACACCTAGGGGTCAAGATAGACAGTACATAGGCAGACAGGCACACCATAAAAACGTCAAGGTGTGGAGCTGGGGATGAGATGGGTGGAGTCCCTCTAGGTAGATGGTCAGGGCGGACCTCCAAGAGGTGACACTTGAGTCGAAGACCCAGGAGTGGGGAGGAGGGGGCCCCAGGGCAAAGGGCTGGGAGGCAGGTGCTGACGCTGGGGGAGAGGAGACGCGGTCAGTGGGGTCTGGGGGAGCAGCCAGGAAGGCCTCTCCAGGGCCTGGGACCATGAGAAGGGGGTGAATGGTTCCTGAGATGTGGTGGGCAGCCCCTGGGATCCAAACGAGGTTGATGCGATTTGTGTCTTACACAATCACCCAGAGGTGGAGACAGCCCAGTATCCATCACAGTGATGGACAAACACAATGTGGCCCATCCACACAGTGGACTATTACACAGCCATAAAGAATGACGTCCTGCTCCATGCCACGACACGATGAACCGTGACAAGATGCTGAGTAAAATAAGTCACAGGTGAAATACTGTATGATCTCACATCTGTGAGATGTCTTCAACAGGCAAATGCATACAGACCAAAGTAGATTAGAGGTTACCAGGGGCTGGCGGAGGGGGAGCTATTGGTGAAGAGGTGCAGAGTTTCTGTTTGCAGTGATGAAAAAGTTCTGGAAATGGATAGTGGTGGTGGTTGCACCCCATGGTGAATGTAATTGGTGTCACCGAGCTGTACACTTGGGGATGTCGGAATGGCAGGCTTTTTCTTATTCATATTTTACTACAATAAAATTAAAAGATAAGAAGAAGAACAGTACTGCTCTGGTTTTGGGGGGCTGGTGAGTGGATTGGTAGCCAGAGCAGAAAGGCCTGAAGGCAGGAGTCCAACCACCTGTGGCTGAGAGATAAGAGGGGACATTGGACGGGGTCTCGGCTGTGCTGGGAGTGGCAGTTGACCCACCTCCCTCTGTTTACGGCTCTTCTGAGCTGAGGGCGCCACCAGAGCTGTGGCACCCAAAAACGGGGGTTTTTGGCTGCTCCTCACCTCGCTGCCCTGGCTGGGTAGTGCTGATGCCAGCTGCTTCCTCTGGGTTTCGGGAGGAGCCCAAAGGCTGGGTGTGAAGCCTCAAACAGTGACACAGAGTTGTGGTGGCCTCACTGCCAATCCCGAGCTCCTGGGGCCGGGGGCTGCTCCGAGCTGGGATCCCCAAGAGTGTGCCGGGCTGCTCCTCTCTCCCCTGCTCCAGTCCCCCCCCCTTTCCTGGCTCCCCCACCCCAGGAGGCCAGGCTGTTCCCATCCTGCGCTGCCACCAGTAAATAGGCCACAAAGACACCCCCACCCTTGCCCATCTGGCAAGTTCAAATTGCAGCGCAAGCCAGCCATTAACTGTGCAGGAGAGACTGGATGCCCCGGCTCAGCCAGCAGCCGACGGCCCCGCTAAGCTTCATCATGTATTGCCGACAGGCGGCGATGTTTCTGCAGCGAGGCACCTGGCTGGGCAGGGCCCGGGGGCCTGAGTGAACATCTCTCTTTAGCCAGCAGTGCCCTGAGAAGTGTGCTTTTGGGTGAGTGGCCTCAGCTTCTCCCTCAGCAGAATGGGTAGCGGTGCCTTCCTCTGGCGTTGCACCCACGCCTGCCCACATCTCTGCTGTCACAGGTTTCTCTGGCATCGAGCACCTTGTTTCCACCCAGCAGCGCGGAGGTGAATAGGGCAACTGGGGCCTGGCGAGTTGGAGCCTGGACATGGGGCTCCTCCTGGGAGGACACTTAGGTCAGGGCCAGGTACAGTTCCCTCTCCTGAGCCCCGTGAAGTCTGACCACCAGGCCCTGGGCTTGGCAGGTCCTTAGCCTGCACTTGTCATCAGGGGAGCCTACCACCCCCCTACCCCCCCACCACATACCGTGTAGAACTGTGCATTATGAGGGTTTGCGGCCCAGCCTCCCAGCCTGGGGGGCTCCCACATGGGGGTCCGGCTTGAGGATCCCAGCCTGCCTGGCCCCAGGGTGGGCTCTCTAGAGGCTCCTGAAGGGACGTGCAAAGCCACGTCCTGGGTAGGGGGTGACCTGAGCTGGCACACGGCCATCGCCAGAGGAAAGTGTCCCTAGAGGGGGCAGGAGACCCCAGATGGGGCAGGCACCCCAAGCTTTTGGACTCCTTGCTGGCACTCTCTCCCCTCCCCCCAGGCCCCCCTCCTCCAAATGGCCAATGACCACAGGGTGGGTCAGCACTGTGCTCTCAGGCCAGATGGAGGGGTGTCTTTGCTGGCTTGTGCTCTGGGGTGGGAGTGGTGCCTGAGGGAGGTGGCCCTCAGGGGGCCTTCAGCCACCAGAGCCACTGAGCATCTTGATTTAAGCCCACCTGACCCAGGAGGAAATCCCTGCTGGCACAATCAGTTTGCACTCGGCTACTAGCTGCAAGATTGGCTGTTCAAACCCACCCAGTGGCACCACGGCAGAAAGGCCTGGCGATCTGCTCCCGTAACGATTACCGTCAAGAAAACCCCATGGAGCACAGTTCTACTCTTTAACACATGGCATTGCCATGAATGTGTTGGAATTGACTCGTTTTGGTTTTGGTTGGATCCAGGAGCTATATTTCAGCACTGGCTCCTGCCTTTCCAGAAAGTACTATCTGCAGGACCCCTTCCCTCAGTCCTGGCTTCTCCTTGGTTATGACGATGGGAGACTCAAAACGGGAAGAAGAGCCATCAGAACTGCATAAGGAGCACCCACACGCCCACCCCCAACTCAACAAGCTTCCCAGTCTGTGGTGTTTTTACTCTGCCTCATTTCACAGGAGAACTTTCACGCACAGAGAGGCAGACTCAGTCGCCCACCGTTCCGATTCAGCCGTTGCTGACATCTTGCAGTTTTGCTCTGTCTGTATGTGAACGTGTGTCTGTTGAGGAGTCCTTAGTGGTACAAATGGTGAATGTGCCCGGCTGCCAACCAAAGGTTGGAGGTTCGAGTCCAGCCAGAGGCCTCAGAAAAAGGCTTGGCGATCTGTTGTTGTTGTTAGGTGCCGTCGAGTCAGTTCCGACTCGTAGCGACCCTATGCACAACAGAACGAAACACAGCCCGGTCCTGAGCCATCCTTACAGTCGTTGTTACGCTTGAGCTCATTGTTGTAGCCACTGTGTCAATCCACCTCATTGAGGGTCTTCCTCTTTTTCCGCTGACCCTGTACTCTGCCAAGCATGATGTCCTTCTCCAGGGACTGACCCCTCCTGGCAACATGTCCAAAGTATGTAAGACGCAGTCTTGCCATCCTTGCTTCTAAGGCAATCTACTTCCAAAAAATCAGCCATTGAAAACCCTATAGAGCGCAGCTTGCTCTGACACACATGGGGTTGCTATGCGTTGGCATCAACTGGATGGCAATGGTTTTTGTTTTTTACGATTAGAATTGAAATACGCATCTGGGATCTCAGAAAGGTGTTTTTTACAAAGAAAAGCAATTTCTTGTCTGTCTCTCATTTCAAGTGGAGAATAATTGTTTGGTGGCCTTCCTGGGTGTGAACTGGCCCACGGGTCAGCTCTGGGGGGTAGGTTCCCAGAGGGCAGGGCTCTGGGGTGTGCCCCCCTCCAGGTCTCAGCTTCCTGTGTGGACTCACACCAGCTGTGGCATCATCTTACACAAGTGCCCTCAGCGTCCTGGGGACCTAGGATGATGAGGGTGGGACCCTGGCTTATTTCCCAGGGATCTTCTCCCCCAGCCTCCCCTTGCACGGACAGGGACATGGAGTCCGAGGGAGGTGCCTGTAGAATAGGGTCTTCCGGCCGGGGTCCCAGGTCCCCCACCCGCTGCTCCGTCCACCCCTCAGGGTCTCTCGGTTGCCTACCTGACCCTCAGCCTTTGCCTTCCAGACCCTGACTGGGCCTCTCATACCCTCGGAGTGTTCATCTGCCTGAGCTGCTCCGGAATCCACCGGAACATCCCCCAGGTCAGCAAGGTGAAGTCGGTCCGCCTGGATGCCTGGGATGAGGCTCAAGTGGAGGTAGGAGCCTGGCAAGGGGGAACCTGCAGGGGCTCGGGGCAGGGACAGGGGGACGGGGCAGGGGCCAGGGGGACGGGCAACTCGCAGGTGCATCAGGGTGGGAGTGGAGGGGTGGGGAGATGCACAGAGGCAGGGTGACGGGCAGAACCACTCAGGAAACCGCACGCTGTGGGGCCTTGGCCCCGTCCCCGTCTCTCTAGGGACATGGACATCGTCCCAGAGCCTCTCAGCCCTGGGAGCCCAGAGAGCCTGGGTGTGACTTCGGAGGGGCCTGTGCTGCTGGAAGGGCCTACTGGTGTAGCCTAAAGGTCAAAGAGGATGTGACTTTGTGATTT
This sequence comes from Elephas maximus indicus, assembly GCF_024166365.1. Taxonomy (NCBI): domain Eukaryota; kingdom Metazoa; phylum Chordata; class Mammalia; order Proboscidea; family Elephantidae; genus Elephas; species Elephas maximus. The sequence continues at coordinate 95,287,597 of NC_064830.1, read as the reverse complement.
TTGAGAGATGTTGCCAAACTTTCTGCCGTAACTACTTATGTGCACCCCAGCGTCATTAGGAGAGGGCTTCCCACATCCCTGCCCACACTCGTAGGAGCCAGCATTTTCCCTTTGCTGTGGGATAGGGGAAAATTGTGTCCCCCAGACAGTCTTAATTGAGAATTTTCCTATCTTGAGCAGCATCGAGCATCTTGTGATATGTTTCAGATTCGTTGTGGCTTTTTTTTTTTTTTTTCTGTGAACTGTCTGTCCATACCCTTCCCCAGCTTTCTACTGCATTGTTAGTTCTTTTGATCTACTACAGGTTCTTTGTATCTTAGGGAAGTTAACCCTTTGAGATATTAGTAGAAAACTTTTTTTTCCCCTAGGCGATTTGTCTCTTAACTTGGCTCATAGTATGGTTTTTGCCATGGAAATTGTTTTCCTTTTATCTAGTCAAATTTATCACTCTTTTCTTGTGTGGTTTTTGGGGTTTATGGCTATCCTAAGATTAGTAGTATCTTTTTTTAAATAATGGCTTTATTAAGCTACAATTCACATACCACGTAATCCATCCTTTTAAAGTGTACAGTTCAGTGGGTTTTACTATGTTTGAAGAATGATGCAACCCCCACCACTATCAAATTTCAGAACCTTTTCATCACCCCCCAAAAGAAACTCTATTTTAATATCTGCTAGAAAGAGTCTTCCTCCTCAATTTTCAGAATTCTCTAGGATATTTTTTGCTTGTTAATTTTTCAAATGAACTTCAGAATCATAGTCTAAAAAATTCTGTTGTTATTTTGGGGGATTGCGTTAAACTTACAGAGCAACAGAGGGAGACGGCAGTTTTTACATCGTCCTATCCAAGATCGTGTTCGGTGTTTCTTTTGTGTGCCTCAGGGGAGTGTAAAAATTTTTCTTTGTAGAGATTTTGAACACTTTTTATTCAATTTTCTTTTCTGTGTTTTCTCATTGCAATTGGTCTCGTGAATAGGGTCTCTCCTTCTATCGTACCTTCTAACTGATTGATGGTTGACACGGGGAAGCCATTGTTTTTTTTTTTAATTCTGGTAAATAAGTATGTAAGGAAACATTTGCCATTCCAACCATCTTCCCGTGTACAGTTCAGCGACATGAGTAGTATTCATCATATTGTGAACCCATCACCACCCCCCGTTTCCAAGGAAAAGCCAATTGCTTTGTGAGTTTTGTGCCAGCCTCTTGCTGAATTGTCATTGTTTGTCATTTTTCCCAACTGATCCTCTTGCGTCCTCTATGTTTATGACCCTCTGGTCCTCAAAGCTCCATGGCTTTAGGGGGAAGGGAGACCAGGAGGCAGCTCCATGGGAAGGGACATTTGGGGAGAAGGCCTCATGTCAGCTCCCTGCTGCAAACTGAGCAGTGGCTGCCCCGTGCTTGTTACTGTTGTTGTCGTTAGCTGCCTGTGAGTGGACTCCGACTCACAGAGACCTTATGTACAACAGAACAAAACACTGCCCAGTCCTGTGTCATCCTCACAGTCACCAGCATGTTCGAGTCCCTCGTTGTGGCTATCATGCCAATCCATCTCACCAACGGTCTCCCTCGCCCTCGATGGCCCTCTGGTTTATCAAACGTGATGTCCTCCTCCGGTGATTGAGCCTTCCTGTTTGTCCAAAGCAAGTGGGTTGGACAGTATTCTGTTGTGATTCCTAGAGTTTTCACTGATTTTCGGAAATCGATTGCCAGGCCTTGACTGTGGTGGCTTGTGTGTTCCTGTGATGCTAGAAGCTATGCCACCAGTATTTCAAATACCAGCAGGGTCACCCACGTTGGACGGGTTTCAGCGGAGCTTCCAAACCAAGATGGACTGGGAAGAAGGCCTGGCCTGTGTGTTTAGTAAATCCAGCCTCCTTCCCTAGCCCTGAGGCATGTGACCTGGCCCCCCTGGCCTCTCCGGCCTCCCTCTTCCCTAGCTACCAATGCTGGCCACCGGCGCCTTCTCCTGCAGGCCAAGCACTCACCAGCCCTGGGGCCTTTGCACATGCTGTTTCCCAGGCCATGAACCCCCCTTTGCGAGACTGTCTCTTGGCCTCTCTCAGACTTCACATGAGTGCTGCCTCCCCTGAGATACTCTCCCGGTCACTTTTATAAACTGGCCTCATGCCTCTGCTGGACCCCCTCACAGCCCCTGTGTCATCAGTATTTAGTGTTTGTTACGGTTTGGAATTCTGCTCTTTATCTTTGTAGTCTGTGTGCTGTCAATAAAAAGCAAATTCAGACTTAGTAAAACCAACCACCAAACCTGTTGCCGTTGGGTCGATTCTGACACATAGTGACCCTGCAGGATGAGAACTGTCCCATAGGGTTTCCAAGAAGCATCTGGTGGATTTCAACTGCTGACCTTTTGGTTAGCAGCCATAGCTCTTAACTACTGTGCCACCAGACTAAGGAACCGTTTATTCAAAAGGGTTAGTGGAAGGTGGGGGCTATTGCAATGGGGGAGGGGTTATTGCAGTGGGAGAGGGGGCTAGTGCAATGGGGGAGGGATCTATTGCAATAGAGGGAGGGGCTACTGCAGTAGGGAGGTCGCTATTACAATAGGGAGAACTCTGACCATAAGCTCAGCAAGTGTCTCGAGAGTTAGACAAAAAGGGTTTTTTTTAGACAGGAGAGTGAACGAGCTAGAAAGGACTGAGTGTGGGAAGGGAAGTGGGCTGAGCTGTCTGTGAGACAGGATAGTAAGTCAGAAATTCTGCCCTGAGGGCAGCCTGTTCAGGGGAGCCCTTAAGGAGGGGCTGGGTGCTAGCTCAGGCTGGGGGGCCCTGTTCAGGGGCCTGGGGGAAGGAGAAACCCTGACTCAAGTGGTTAACCAGTATCCTGTTCTGATCGGCCAGTGGGACAAGCAGCTCAGCTGGTCATGTATGAGTCCCGGGTTGGGGATTGGACCGTCTGGTCTGCCTCATCCCGGGTAAACCAGGGGCATCAAGAATCTTGTCTGAGTCATGTGCGGACGGGGCATCTCTGCAGCATGCTGTTTCCTGGGACACCCAGGGGGGTGGCAGTTCTTAGCCTTGGCTGTTTTCAGGGCTCACAGGGCTCGGGTAAAACTCAACACCGTAGCTGCCTCACAGCAGTATCAGCTCCGTCTGGGGCCAGCAGGTTCTGCCTCTCTCCCTCCCTGCATCTGTCTATAGGGCCCTAATAGCGTCTGTACACAGTAGCTGCTTGCTAGTATCTGTTGATAGTGAATCAGCCAGGCCTTGAATGAGGTGGGAGTCCCTGGGTGGTGCAAACAGTTAACACCCTTGTTGGTGGTCCAAGTCCACCCAAAGGTGCTGCAGAAGAATGCCGCAGTGATCTGTTTCCAAAAAATCAGCTGTTGAAAATTCTATGGAGCACGGTTCTACTCTGATGCACAGCGGATCACCAAGAGCTGGGGTCAACTGGACGGCAACTTTTTGTTGTTGTTAATGAAGTAGAGCTGGGGTGTCGGGCTGAAGGCACAGGCCCTATAGCTAAAACCTTGGGTGATTCGTGGGACCAAAACCGACTGGACATGGAGGCCCTACCCCACCCTACCCTCCCTGCGCCTGAGGGATGCGGGGCAAAGGGTGGGCCCCGTCCCTCCCCGCGCACTCTGGGACAGAAGGGGGTTGGATTTCAAATATAGCAGTGGCCAACTCCTTGGCTGTGGCCCAGGGGGTCAACCTGTACCCCCACAGCCGGAGCAGGAGTCGGGCTGACCTCCTCTCTCTTGCAGTTCATGGCCTCCCATGGGAACGATGCTGCCAGAGCCACCTACGAGGCCAGGGTGCCCTCCTTCTACTACCGGCCCTCCTTCTCCGACTGCCAGTGAGTGACACTCCTACCCCTACTATCACTGCAAGGGGGAGGGTCTTGGGGAGAGACTGTGGGGGTTGGGGCGGGGGTTCAGGAGGAGGGGATCCCAGGGAAGGGCTGTGCCAGCTGGGCCCCAGGGAGCTATTGGGAAGGGCAGCCTCACTGCGCCCCAGGCCCCTGGAGACTAAAGTGGGCATGGGAGGGGGAAAGTGGAGTCTCCTGCTTTCCTCTCACTGGGTTTGGCCCTTGGGGTGGGGCATGGTGGGCCAGAGAGAGGGCCAGGGAAAATGTTTGCTATTGAGGCTCTTGTGGGTGTCAGGGCCCCGTGGGTGTCAGAGGCCCCGTGGGTGTTAGGGGGTCCTTGTGGCTACTCCCCTTGCAGTCTGGGGGGAGGGCCCATCTGGCTCAGCAGCAAGGAAGTGGGTGTGGAGGTCTGGGGACCCCTCTCTGTGTACCATCCCTCTACCCACCGGGTGTTACAGAGAGCAAGACAGAGTAGGAAAGAGAGAGAGAATGAAGGCTGACCTGGGTCCCGCTAAGTCTAACACCAGTGACCTTGGTGACCTCCCTGAGCCTCAGTTGCTCCATCTGCCTGGTGGAAAGAATGAGGTAATGGTAACAGCTCACGGGCCTGGCACACCTGTGCTTACCTGACAGTGCTGCTGGGGCTGGCCTGGGACCGGACTCCCAGCTCTGTTTGAGCATCCCCTTCCTCATACCCATGCCGAGTCGTCCATCCCCACACACGCCCCTTCCACCTCCACCCAGCACAGATGCAGTGCCCAGGAGATTCTGTGAGGACTCCCCTCCTCCTGGGGCTGTGAGGGCCGAGCCCCTTCCTCCTGGGACCCTCTTTGCTGACCTCCCTGGGGGTTGGGGGCATCTCAAGGGTGGGGCGGGGTGGACCTTCCACATGTCTCTCCTCCCAGCCCAGCACAGGGCAGACCCCCTCAGAGGCTGTGGGAGAAAGGGGTGGTGGGGGAGGGGAGCACGTGACCACCAGACTCTGGGGCATCGGGCCCTACTGCCAGAGTCAGAGTCAGATGGTGTGGGTGCTGTTCTTGTGGTCAACTATTGTCCAGCCCACCCTCGAGGCCTCTCCCCAATCTTCCCAATCTTCGAGGCCTGTGGTCAGGCCAGCCCCCACCCCAAAACCTGCCCTTCTCCCCACCTGGGTACCACGCAGCCTCTGGTTTGCTGGGCATTTCCCCTCTATTGTCTCCTGTTTCAAACTTAATTGCCCCTGAGACTTAGGTATGAAGGGCTCGGGAGTCTTGTGTTTTGTAATTGGAGTTAAATGGACAGACATGAAAATGGCTTTCCTTGTTCATCCTCCAGGCAGCTCCCCGGACTCCCTGAGGTTGGGCAGTCCCACTCCCCCAGCGAGGCTGCTGTGGGGGCTGCCGGGACTTAGGGGCTCAGGAGCTGCCTGGCTTTGCACTGGATCTGGCCTCAGGAATAGTGGGTGGGGACTCCGGTCCCCGGAAGTGTTTGCAGGGCTTTCTGACACCCAGGGCTCCTGTTTGGGGCCCGAGCCCCCAAGGCTATGAGCTCCACAAGGCGGGAAGGGAGTCTACATGTTCTCACTAGCTCTAAAAGGGCCTGGCTCTCAGAGGGTGTTTCATGGTGGGAGGGAGTGGGGAGGAAAGAACAAAGGAAGAGTGGATGGATGAATGGATGGAAAGAAAGATGGGTGGGTAGGTGGGTGGGTGGATGGAAAGATGGATAGATGGGTAGGTGGATGGATGAATGGGTGGGTGGAAGGAAGGATGGATGGATGAATGGATAGAAGGATAGATGGTTGGGTGGATGAATGGAAGGATGGATGGGTGGATGGATAGGGGATGGATGGAAAGAAGGGAGGGAAAAAGAAAAGGAAGGGGGGAGAGAGGATGTCTTGGCTAAGATCCAGCAAGCTACTCTTGGGCCTTTGGGGTTGGTGCAGGGAGAGGGGCTGGGAGGTATGTCCAGATAATAAGTGATCCACCTCCTCGTTGCTTGTTCAACAGCACTGATAACACCCCCCCCCACCCCCCTACCGGGTGCTGAGTGCTTTACAGGAAAACTGATTAGAGCCTGGGTGACCTCACAGATGGGGAGACTGAGGCCTGGTGGGTGAGCTCACTGGCCATCCCTGCCTGTCACTGTGGGTCAGGGTCTGGACCAGCCACTGAGCTGTCTGCACTCACCCCGCCCCTCCTTAGCAGGGATGCGTGGGAGGGGGCGCCTCTGGTGGAAGGGCAGGTTTCACATCCTGAGATGGGAGGTGCAGCCAGAGCCACCCCTTCTCCCTGGGCTGCTGGGGCCCCAGGCCGTCTCGGGATGAGTCAGCAGCGGTGGCGTGCGTGGCACTATTTTTGAGACATGATTTTATCACCCTGACGAAAGGCTGCCTGCGCCTGCACTTCCCGCCTGGCTGAGCTCGGCTGTGCATCCTCCATCCCCGTCCACCTTGCAGGGGCAACTTTGAGGGGGGCTGGATGCCAGGCACTGACCCCACCGTCCTGAACCCTTGTCTGTAGGTGTGGGGGCCACACGGCCCAAAACCTGTGGCCCCCACCCCATCGCAGGGGCTCGGCTCTGCATCGGGCAGTGGCTGTGGGGACGCGGGAGGGTGCAGCGTCCAGGGGCAGAACAGGGTCCTGGGAGAAGCCACCAGTCTTGCTGGGCCACTGGGGAGACCCTGTGTAGGCAATTCACTGGGCAGCCGTGAGACCCAGGGGAGCGGCAGGGTGTGAACACATGGTGTGCACTGCAGAGGGCTGGGAATGGTGGGAGGAATTCTGTGATTCTCTGTGCAAACTGTAGAGTGCTGTGCAGTGATGGCAGGTGAGGTGTGAATCCCTGTGTAAATTGTAGAGAGCTGTGACATGACCGGAGAAGATATGTGAATTTCTGTGTAAACTGTAGTGTGCTGTATACAATTGTAGGAGGTGGCATGTAAACTGTAGAGGGCTGTGGAATGATAGGGGTGGGGTGTTAAACTGTAGGGTACTGTAGAATGGTAGGAGGCAGGGTGGGAATGCACTTTGTAAACTGTAAAGTGCAGTGGGCTGCGGAGGTGGGGGTGGGGGTGTACTGTATAAACTGTGGGGTGCTGTGAGCTGTGGCCACCCACCCCCGGATGCCCCTGAAGCCTGTGGCCTCTAGCCAGCCTGGGCGGGCAGACCCAGACTTGCGAGTCCGGTTAGAATGCACGCAGAGCTGAGCCCTGTGCCATGTTCTGGGGGCAGCTTTGGACCACTGAGAGATGGGCTGATCCTGGGGACCTCCAAATTCAAATATCACTGCCCCTCCTGGCTGTGCGGCCCAAGGTGGCTACTTCTGCTCTTTATTCAACAGGCATCTGTGGGCCAGCTGCCCATCAGGGTGAGCGCTGCAGGCACCTCCGCAGATAAGCACCCAGCCTCAGTTTCCACTGGGGCACTCATGTCTCCCTGCCCCTGAACCCATGCCTGGTAGGCAGTCACCCCAAGCACCTCCCAGACCCATAAGTTCAGTGCTGGGTGTGTGAGGGCCATTGTGATCCTGGGGGTCTGGCACCAGAGGCTCTGGGGGGCGCTGGGGATCGCTGGGGCCTGGCTCTCCCAAGCTCCCGTGGGGAGTGGGTGGGCACAGGATCTGGTAGGGTTACACCCTGGCTCCTTCCTAGGGCTCTGAGAACATTTTCTCACCTTCAGTGGGGGTCCTCGTGCTGCCACCCACCCGCACATACACAAGGCAACAGGAGGGCCAAGGGGCTGGCCTGTGCCAGTGCCCCCAGTGACCTCTGGGGGCCTAATCAGCTCTCCATGGCCATTCCAGCTGGGACCCTGCAGTGGCCAACAAGATTGATCCCAGGAAGTACCACCCAGGGGGTGGGTACGCAGCTGCTCACCCACCCCCCCTGCAGCCACTCCCAGAGCTTCCTTCTCCTGCCGCTTCTGGAAACCTCTGTGCTAGGCTCCAGGAGGCCTTGTGTGTGGGGCCCTAAGTGGGGGGCTTAGACGAGGCCACATGAGGGCCGTCTGCTGACGCAGTTCCCTGGCCCCCCTTTCATGTCCACCATCTCACTGACTGCCAGGGACCCTGCCTGCCACACTCACATGGGCCCCCATGGCTCCAAGAGCAGGCGTACGTACCCTTGTGGCACAGATAAGAAACTGGGCAGGAGGGGATGACTCCCCACAATCATGCCTTCAAGCCGCTGAGCTGGGCCTTCAGGGTCCCCCGAGGCTGAGGCCACGGTAGGAGGGGCAGGCTGAAAACCCCCCGGGCGTGAGCCCCAGCTCTGCAGGTGATCCGCAGGCCGCAAAGCCAGAGTCTTCCTGTTTGTTCTCTTCCGTGTAATTGGCGGGAAGCGGAAAAACCCCAAAGCCTGGGGGACTGGGGTGAGGGGCGCTCTTGGAAAGGCCCAGCCCTGGCTTGTGCTTTGGCCAGCTGGGCAGTGTAGTGCGCAATCTTGGTGGATGGTATCAGCCTGCGTTTATGTGGCTAAAACCAAAGAAGGAGCCACAAGGGCCTGTGCGGGGAGAGGGAGGTCCTGGGCCCTGGAGCTCAGGATGCTTCAGACTGCCCCCAGGCCTCTGGCTCCTTGCGGGGAGGAGATTCTCCTTCTGGGGGCACCTTCAGGGGGGCTTCTCCTGGGGCATGGTCATTTCTGAGTCTCCTAGGGCTGCCGTAAGGAAATACCACAGAGTGGTCAGCTTATAAAAACAGAAATTTACTGTCTCAGAGCCTGGAAACTGGAAGTCCAAATCAAGATGTTGGCAGGGCCACGCCCCCTCCAGAGGCTCATGGGGAGGCCCCTTCCTTGTCTCTCCCAGCTTCTGTAGCCCTGGGAGTTCCTTGGGTTGTAATGCGATAATGGGTTTAATAACCCAAGAAGTATGTATTAAAAGGAAGTATCCAGTGGACTATTGCCCAGCTGTAAAGAGAACTAGGGTTCTGATCCATGCATGGGTGAGCCTTGGGAACATTATCCTGGGTGAAGGACACCAGACACAAAAGGACAGATATTGTATGGGTTCACCTGTATGAAATGCCTACAGTAGAAAAATGCATAGAGACAGAAAGTAGATCAGTGGTTGCGAGGGGCTGACCGTGGGCTTGAGGTTTCTTTTTGGGGTGATGAAAACGTTCTGAAATTAGATTATGGTGATAGGTTCACAAATTCGTGAATATACTAAAACGGTCACTGGATTATATACTTTAAAAGGGTAGATTTTATGGTATGTGAATTATGTCTCAATAAAAAACAAACAAAAAATGAGGAATTAAAAGGTAGAGCTATCTGATGAGCAAAACATTTTAAAAACTCAAAGGCGACTCGTTTCCAGGATCTCAGCATTAAATGCCAAGCCTCAGTCTCGGCAGTTCTTTCGGGGTCTCCTGCCCAGAGGGGTCATACCCCAAGCCAGCTGAGGGCGCCAGGAGCCCTGCCCTGCAGATTCCTGTTCTGGAATCTTCCACCAGGTGATAGATTTCTGGGTGGGTTAGTGGCACTGCCCTTGCAGCCGCAGACTCAGTCTCCCCTCTCTCTGCAGACTCCTTCGAGAGCAGTGGATCCGAGCCAAGTACGAAAGGAAGGAGTTTGTCCACCCTGAGAAGCAGGAGCCCTACTCAGCAGGTAGGGTGGGCCTGGGCTGGGGCACTGCCTGGGGGTGCCAGACCGTGGGCTGCAGGACTCAGACCACTAGGGCTGGGTCCTTCTCTCTCCTCTTCCTCTTTCTGTCTCTCTCTGTCTTTGTCCTTCTCTTCTGTCTCTCTCTGTATTTCGGCCTGTCTCCCTGTCTCTCCTCTGCCTCTCTCTGTCTCTGTCCCTTTATCTTTGTCTGTCTCTTTCTCTGTCTCTCTTGTGAGAGCTGGCCCCCTCCCAGTTGCCCTCAGACATATCTCCCTAGACCTTGGCCAGCTCAGTCTCGCTGTCACCCTGTGGGAAGGTGGGCCTAGCCCAGCCCAGGCCAGGCCTCCCCAGCAGGGCAGCCCCTCTCTTTGTATCCTGCGGCTCACTTGAAATTCCCTCTGCATCTGGTTGCTTCCAGATGTTTCTTGCAGTACCCCAGGAGGGCTGCTGGACTCCTTCCTGTACGGGTGGGCGTGCTGGCAAGGTGATGTTGGGGCCTGGCAGTCTGGGTGGGTTGGATGAGATTCTGAGGAAGGTGGGTCCCCAGGGGGCCAGGGGTGTCCTCCAATGCACAGCGGCCGCCCCCACTGGTCTCCACAGGGACATGTGTCTCTGAGCTCCTGCAGTTCCTCACCAACCCCCTCCACCCAAGAGGCTGGGTGTGTGCAGTGGGGAGGCCAGGCCTCTACTGTGTCGTCAAGCTCAAGCTTCACAGATGTGCTTTGCTCAGTCACTTTGTCCTTGTTCAACAGATGGGGAAACTGAGGCAGGTGGCATGACTGGGCTCTGAGTGCTGTTGGCACAGTTAGCACAGGGCCGGGCCAGTGCGACTGGCAGAGAAGCAGGGGGCTGCCTATTGGAGGAGGAAGGCAAGCCCAACCTCCCTGGTGGGCCTTTGGGCACATGGGCCGCCGAGCTGGACCTTTAGCCAGTCTTGTGACCTCTGACCCTGAGCCTTCGTATACACCCTTCTGTAAAAGAAAGGCAACCCTCAAAACGTTGAACATAGAATTGCCCTGTGACCCAGCAATCCCACACCTGGATATGTACCCAAAAGACTTGAAAACAGGAATGCAAACAGATACATGTACACCAGTGTTCATTGCAGCACCATTCACGGTAGCCAGCAGATGGACACAGCTCACACATCCATCAGCAGGTGATGGATAACACAGTGTGGGCCATCTACACAATGGAATATTACTCAGCCATGAAGAGACGTGAAGTTGTGATCCATGCTATACAACACGGATGAACCCTGAAAATACGATGCTGGGTGAAATAAGCCAGACACAACAGGACAGACATTGTAGGATCTCACTTACCTGAAACACCTAGAATAGGCAAATCCTGAGAGACAGAAAAATGGATTAAGTGGTTACTGGGGCTGTCGGCGGGGTGGGGATGCCTGGTTGATGGGTATGGGGTTTCCTTTTGGGGTAGTGAGAATGCCATGGAACTAGACGGAGGCGGTGGTAGCACAACATTGTGAATGTATGTTATGTGAATTTCACCTCAATTTTAAAAAGAGGAGAGAGAGGAGGAGGAGACAGATGGCTCCAGCACTGGCTGGAGAAGGAGGTGGGCAGTGCCACCTCTAATGCCAGCCTCCAGCTGAGGCCCCCCAGAGGCAGCGGCTTGGGCTCCTTGCCCTGAGATCACTCAAGCCCCTTCTTGGGGCTCCTCTGTTGGAGCTCATCCTCCGCATCCCTCCCCGGGGCTCCTCCCTGGGGAGCTTCGTCGGCACCATCGATTTTTGCTAGGAAGGGCTGATGCCGGCTCTGAGCACAGAGAAGATTAGCTGGTGCAGTCCGACGCCGGCAGCTTCATCGATCTGAGTAATCCCTTTATCCCCGCTTGGGGCGGGCTTAGCAGGAAGTAATTGGTTCCCACGTGCGTGGGCTGGAGGCCTAACTGTGTGCCGTCCAGCAGTTAGGCTGGGGAGGGGGCTCTGGTGCAGCTGGGAGTTGTTCAGGCCCTGCCCATAGCCAGGGTAAGCCGAGGCTCCTGGCTCTCCTCTGCTCCCGAGGCCTGCCCTCCATTCCAAACGTGACCTGTAGGCAGCCTTTGATTCAATTTCCACCCACCCAGCCAGTCATTTCTTCCTCTCCTAGGGATCTCCAATGAGAGAAAGAGAATGGGAGGGTGTGTGTGTGAACACGATGATAGATAGATAGATAGATAGATAGATAGATAGATAGATAGATAGATAGATAGATAGATAGATAGATAGATAGATAGATAGATAGATAGATAGATAGATAGATAGATAGATAGATAGATAGATAGATAGATAGATAGATAGATAGATAGATAGATAGATAGATAGATAGATAGATAGATAAGATAGATAGTTGATAGGTGCTGATAGGGATAGATGATAGATGCTGGTCGATAGAGATGGGTGGGTGGGTGGGTGGGTGGATGGATGGATGGGTGGGTGGGAGGGTGGGTGGGAGGATGGATGGAGGGATGGAGGGATGGAGGGATGGAGGGATGGAGAGATGCTAATAGATATAGATGAATAGCCAGATGGCTAGAACAAGAAAAGGTGAGTACACGAGCATCCGTCTGTACCCTTCCGTGCTCCATTCCTGCTGAACCCTGGCCTGCTTGCTGTAGAGCCCCTGGAAGACTCACCCTAGAGCTCCTTTGTCTCTCCAGACTTAAACATCTCAGGGATAGATAATAAGATCACGTGTGAACTGATTTTGTAGGCAGGTGGAGGTTAGGCCAGAACAGGCACATCACCAAATCTTGTGTCTATTCTCGTATCAGGACTCTCTGGCTGTAAGTGACAGGAAATCCAGCCCAGTCGGGCTTAAGCAAAACAGGGAATCGACTGGCTCACATAATTGGATGAACTTCAGGCCCAGGTTGATCTAGGGTGCGAGCAGGGCGTCAGGACTTGGATTCAGTGACTACAGCTTTTGATTCTGGTTCTCTGGGTTAGCACTCACTCTCCTGGTGACAGTTTCACTCCCACAGGTCCAGATTTTATACTGCCCTCGTTCACGTTCTTTGAGAAGCGGGCAGGTGTGCCTCTCACACAAGCCTCAGGTCTCTCTGGCTCTGGTTAGTTTGGGTTGGCACCTAAGCATATGACCAGGGGAATGCATCACCCTGGGTCACAGGTCTGTCTCTAGAATGGGGAGGGGTCTGGGTTCCAGAAGTGGGGGGTGCATATGGGTGGCAGAGCCAGCAGATCTTGGCCATTATGGGTGTTTGGAGAATGAACAGAGGAGTGTCTGCAGGTGTGTTTGGGTGTCATCTCCAGGTACTGAGGTCAGCTGAGGGGCCAGGTGTCTCCCTTAGCATCATGCCAACAAGAGCTCAGGTAGCAGCCATGGTGGGCCAGGACACCTCACTGCCTGTGTCTCCCCGTTCACACCTATGGTTCCCCTGTCAGAGCTCCACCCTGTGAGCATGCATGATTCCCTGCTGTCCTCTCAGGAAGTGAAGTTGAGATGGAGCTGAAGACACTTGCTGTCCCTGGACTGTCTGGTCGCAGACAGAGGGCAGGCCCCAGGCTGAAGAAATTTTCCGGCACAGCATCCTAGGGCAGAGCCCTGGGCCTTTGCAGACTGATCATTGAAATCCACACCCAGGTGGACGGTCAGACTCAGCCAGACCTGTGGAAGAGCAAAGATTTTGTGTTCAGACCAGCTGGCACACTGTCCCCCTGTGTACAGCAAGTCCCTTCTCTGCCTGCACCCCCATTTTCTCATCTGTACAAGGCAGGCATGCAGTCAGAATGGGCAGGGAGTGTGCCAGGTGCCGGCCTCTGACCCAATGTTATCTGATCTGGCAGCACTCCTGCCCCACTAAACCAAAACAAACAAACAAAAAAACAAACCAGTTGCCATCTGTCAACTCCCAGGGTTCGAAGTCACCAGCGAAAGACCACACAGTGCTCTATCAGGGCATGGGAAACACTACTTACACAGAGAAGAGACAGAGCGAGGTCAGCCTCACCATTGGGCACTGGCCTTCCACGGCCAGCAGGCTTGTCTCGCATATGCCAGGTGCAGGGAGGATGTCCTACGTTCGACTGTCTTGTGCCGTAGTATAGGAGACCCCATTCCTTCCGCGCCAGGCACAGATGGAGAAGTGGGGCTGGCCAGGTGCTGCATGGTCCTTGTACATGTGCAAGAGTCAGAGAAAGTTACTGTGTGTTCAGAATAAGGGGAAGGCTTCTCTGATAAGGAGAAGACACTGGGAGGGAGGGAGAAACCCAATTCCCAGCCTCCTTATCAGAGAATGTTCTGGACCCAAGGCCTTTACTTAGGCGGCCCGGATGGGAGGCATAGAGGCAGACCATTCCCCCCAAACCATCAAGTCACCTCTGACTCATGGCGGCCCCATCTGTGCGAAAGTAGAACTGTACTCCACAGGGTTTTCAATGGCAGATTTTTTGGAAGTAGATTGCCAAGCCCATCTTCCGAGGGACCTCTGGGTGGCCTCGAACCTCCAACCTTTCAGCTAGCAGCCGAGCACAAACCATTTGTGCCGCCAGGGACCTCCTGCCCTGCTAACTGTCTGCCAAATTAGCTTCCCTTGCTCAGAGTCAGCGGCCACCGAGTTGCCGGGTGATTAGGGTCAGTTAAGGGCATCACCAGGAGGCAGAGGTGCCTGCCACATGGGCCTTACCATTCTCATAAACACTAGAGACTGCTTACCTGAGGTGGGGGCCTCCGCTGAGTGCCATCGAGATTAGAAGGGAAAACACTCAGCATTAGATGTGGTGAGGTAGGGCCGGAAGGCAGTGGGTTAGTGGACCTGGGTGCGTCCACATTGTGCGGCCATATAGGTAGGCCTGCACCCCAGTGCTCCCCTGGGGCCTGGCATGATACTTGGGGCCCCCAGACCCCAGAGCTGGTTAGAGGACAAGGCAGGGAGAAGGCATCCTGCCCTCATGGCTGCCTGCATGTCCTCCAGCAGGTCCCTGCCTCTCTAAGCTGGGTCCCCCCCACTAGGAGGTCTTTGGCATTGAGAATGGGATTCACTTAGGGCTTCTTCCCAAAAGTGAAGTAACTCTCAGGTTGGTTCAGGGAGCCTTCTGGCCCTTTCCGCCCATTTCACCCACCTCTACCTCCCAGGGTGGCACAAATGACCCTAGCGACCCCGGTTCTTCTCCCCAGCAGACCCCTCCAGCGCATCCTAGCTCTGAAATGCTTGTGGCCTTGGGGCCCTGGGTTCCCCTCCAGGAGGGATCCTGGTCTTGTCCTTGCCACTGCTGAGAAGCCCTGAGGGAATTAAGTGCAGGCCCTGCCCGAGACCCCATAAAACATTTATATCCCGTCCCCATTTCTCTAATGTGGTCACATGCGGGTCACGTCAGGGTTAAAATGCCACTTCCTCCTTGGGCCTGAATATTCATGATGATGGCCCTTCAAGCTGCCCTGAGTTACCCCCTTCTCTGCAAGCTCTGATACTTGGGGCAACAGAGCCCTGGGGGTACCCGGGACCCCTGGGGGTCATAGGCCTACCCTCTGCCTCCAACTGCCCACCCCAAGGGGGGATGTGCCTGCCCTATGGTCACCTGGTTTTATAATCACCAGTCAGCATGGGGCCCACCAGCCTGAGAACCTCGACAACCGGAAGGGCCCTGCTGGGAGGACCCTCAGGGTCCAGCGAGCTGTGTCCCCCACCCGCCTCACCTACTGAGGTGGAAACCTCACCCCCGCATCCCCAGCACTGGGGATGGCCTGGATTCCAACCTCATGGGGCAGGCAGGGCCCCCTTGACTTCAGATGTAGAGGGGTTGGCGGGTGGGCCTGGGGGTCCCGCCAGGGTGATAGGGCTCAGTCATGCCTTCTGCTCCTTGTAGAGCAGGTGGGATATAGGACCCACAGGACCCGCTTGTCAGCACCCCAGGAGTGGGGGCAAAGCTGCAGAGTACAGAGGCATGTGGATGGGGGGGTCCAACTCTGTGAGGGGGAGCAGCCTCGCGGACCCCCGGCCCCCACTTCCTCCCAGTGTGGGGGCAGTGGACATGATGTTCTGGCTGGGCTGGGGGCCCTATCTGCCCTGCAGTGGGTTGGCTCCCCAGCCCCTTTGAAGAGGCACAAGGGATCCCCTGCACTTCCTGCCTCCTCCTGGGCTTGCCACAAGAGCACTTTCTCACGGCAAGGATAGCCTGATAATACCTCCCACCCCACCCCGTGGCAAAATGCAGAAGTCCACCACTGAGCAAGGACCCAGGGAAAGGGGAAATGTAGGATTGGGAAAGGCTCCCTAAAACCGAGGGGTGGTTTGGGCGAGGCAGAGCCTACTGCACATACGAGCTGCCCCGCAATGTCTCAGAACTGGGGGCTGCTCAGAGGGGCTGCTGGGCCCAAGGGGACATGGTGCTGGCGGCTCCAATGAGGTTCGTACAGTGCCCTCAGGGCTGTTGAAAATAGGTGGGTCACAGCACTGGAGAAGCTCTAGGGTTTTTATGGGGCGGGAGGTGGGGGTTGGGATGCCCTACCCTTATCGCCTGCTGGGGCTTCAGACCCTGGAGTTGAACACAGGCTCCTGGGCACTGGATTGCAGAAACCGATGCCCAATGACCTGCCCGGGTGACCTGGTGAGCCAGGGGCAGGGCCTGGCCAAGAGCCCTTCCCAGAAGGAAGAGCTTTGACCAAAGAACAGGGTTTGTCTGAAGCAGGTCCTGATGGCCAGAGCCTCTGGTACAGCGAGCGACAAGGTAACTGATGTTGTGACTGGATTTTAACTTCTTGTTGTTGTGTGCCGTCAAGTCAATTCTGACTCACAGCGACCCCCTGTGATAGAGTGGAACTGCCCCCTAGGGTTTTCTAGGCTATGATCTTCACGGAAGCAGATCGCCAGGTCTTCCTCCCTGGGAGCTGCTGGTGGGTTCAAACTGCAACCTTTCAGTTTGCCAAGGATAACGTAAACATCCATGCATCTATACCTATTAAATAAAGCATTGGATAAACAGGTATGTGTGGAGGAGGGGCACAGCTTTTCCTTACAGAAACATTCCAATCATAAATGCAGAAGGAATGAGCGGTAGAAATCACCCCGTAATAACTGTTGCAGGCAACGTCAGTCAGCAGCGTTGAGGTTAGTGGGCAACAGTTTGAGGAGAAAGAGGATGTGCGCGGTCTCAAGTTACTGTCCTCAAGAGACTTGTTAACTACAAAGGAAAGAGAGCAACTTTCCAGGGGGAAAGCCAACAGACCCTGCCATCCAGGTCAGCCTCACTCATGTGAGCCATCAGAGATGCTGAGATAGGACCCATTGAGAAGAGACATCTCTTGTGTGGTTTTCCTGCGCCAAACACATGGCCCGCTTCCATCATGAGAAAGCATCGGACAAACCAAGTGGAGGGTCATGAAACAAAACAGCTCGTTGGCACGCTTCTAAAGTGCCAAGATAGTGCAACACAAGGAAAAGATGGAGAAACTGAAAGACAGCGGGAGACTAAGAAGTAACAGCTGAGCAAAGTATGGGCCCTGGGTCAGCCCTGGAGCTGAGAAAAGACTCTAGGAGGAACACTGATGACTAAGTTACTGTGGTTTATACCACCCAAGTTATCTCCTGGCTTGATGATTATCCTGTGGTGACCAAGATGATAACGTCAGGGGAAGCTGGGTGAGGGGTATATGGGAACTCTGTACTAGTTTTATAGATCTTAAAAAACAAAAATGAAAACCCAGTTGCCTTTGAGTTGACTCCAACTCATGTTGACACCATGTATGTCAGATAGAGCTATGCTCCATGAGGTTTTCAGTGATTGATTTTTCAGAAGCACATTGCCAGGTCTTTCTTCCGAGGCACTTCTGGGTGGACTCCAACCTCTAACCTTTTGATTAGCAGCCGATCGCGTTCACCATTTGTGCCATATAAGGGCTCTTTATACATCTTTGTGGTGGTGGTGGTTGTTCGGTGCCGTCAAGCTGGTTCTGACTCATAGCGGCCCTGTGTACAACAGAACAAAACACTGCCAGGTCCTGCACCATGCTCACAATCGTTGTTATGTTTGAGCCCATTGTTGCAGCCACTGTGTCGATCCATCTTGTGGAGGGCCTTCCTCTTTTTCGCTGATAATGTATCTTTATTGAGATATGATTCACACACTATACAATTCCCTCAAAGAGCACAAATGATAGATTTTAGTATATTCAGAGTGGTGAACTATCAACCAATTTTAGAACATTCCCTTTGCCCCACACAGAAACCCTGTGGCCATGAGCAGTACACCTCCCTCCCCCACCCTCTGTCTCTATGCATCCGCCTATTCTAGATCTTTCCTGTAAGTGCGATCATATGATATGTGTCCTTTGTGTCTGACTTATTTCACTCAACATCATACCTTCAAGGTTCACCCCTTCGGTGGCGTATATCAGAACTTCATTGCTCTTAATGGCTGAATAATCCTCTTTGCTATTTCTGCAACTTTTCTTTAAGTCTAAGTTTTCAAATAAAAGGTACAAATAAACAACAGCTGGGCTTGGAAAGAGGGGAGGGAGGTGTGGGCCATGGGGTCTCTGGTCACCTGGTCCCAGTGGCAGGTGCGTCCCTGTTCCCTGTTCAACCCTTTGTGTTCCTGTCTGATCCCTCCCATTGGCTGGAGCCTCCAAGCTGGACCCTGCACAGTGCCAGAGCCAGAGGGGGCATCTGGGTCCCTGGCTGCCCAACCAACCCAAGTCTGGTGGGGCTCCAAAGGAAGGAGGACTTGGTACGGGACAGATGGGGACATGCCCAGGCATGGGCCCCTGAGCTGGGTTGGGGAGGGATCTTTGGGGGGGCAACTGCTGGGCACTCCGGAGCCCCACACTTCCCTGGGGAATGGAGTCTGGTGGCTGTGCCTGCCTGCCTCACAGAGCGGCCCCAAGGGGGCCAGATCCCTGCCCCCGGCCGCTGGAGGGCCCCCTTCCCTGTTGGGCAGAGGGGGAGACTGTCTGCCATGCCCCAGCTCTCTGCTCTGGGCCAGGGGCCTGTCTGTGGAGCTCTGTGCCTGTTGGGAAGGAGGGCAGAAGACCAGTGGGCCTCTGGCCTGGGCAGTGGCACCAGTGACACTGTGGTCGGGGCCATGACGGGTTCCCAGCTGAGTTGGGAAGGCCCGGTAGGTGCCAGCCTAAGGCTCTGAAGCTCTGGCCCCAGGTGGGTCCCGAGGCCCAGCCTCCCCGAGGATCGTGCTTGCTATGCTCACCCTTCCTGCGACTGCCAGCCTGTGGTGGGCCGTCTTCATGCCTGCCTGGCCAGGCCTCAGCCCACCTGCCTACCTGCCCACAGGCTCCCCATGACCCCTCACTGGGGCTTGGCTCCCTCCCAGACCGCCCCCTACACCTCCCCCCTCGCCTGAGCCTCAAGGCGGCCTTTCACAGGCTGGACAATGCCCCCTGTTGTCCAGGGCCCGAAGGCCACCGCGCGTCACCAACAGACACTGCAGGCTTGGACCCCTGCCTTCTCCCACGGGGGGCTCACCCCATCGCCTGTTCCTCTCGGGGTTGGAAACAGGCCCTCCCCCCCTTGGATGCCCCATTGTGCAGGGCAGGGCCTGTCCCAGAGCTGCACCCCTTTGTTTTAATGCTGCAGCCCCAGCGGGGCCCCAAGAGGGCAGGTGGGGTCAGGGCTGGTGTGGAGGGCAGAGGGAGCGTGGAGCCCTGTGCCTCGGGCTCCTCATCCCTCCTGGGTGAGTTCTTGGGAGCCGGGCTGCCGGGCCGTCCTATACATGTTTAGGTGCAGCTCTGTGAGAAGTGGCCACTGATTTCAGAGTGCCGACCCTTCGCACCCCAGTCCCGGTGTGTGGGGGTCAGTAGGCTCTGGATCCTTCCGGCACTTGGGATGTCAGTTCTTGTTGTATGTTGTATGATGGGTGTGCAGTGGCATCTCACAGTGACTGAAGATGCTGAGAATTTTTTCCTACGCTTGTCCAGGTTGGAGGTTTAAAATGGGGGCTTCTGGGAAGAGGCAGCTGAGTAGGACTTGAGATGTAGACTAGCTCTTCAGGTGGAGGTACAGGCCCGGGCATGAGGTAGGGTCTGACACACAACAGGACCTGGCACACAGTAGGTCTGGCACACAGAAGGTGCAGGCATAAAGTAGAGCCAGGCACACAGTAGGGTCTGACACACAGTAGAACCTGGCATGAAGTAGGGTTCAATACGCAGTAGGACCTGGCACAAAGTAGGGTCTCACACACAGGGGGGCCCAGCTCACAGTAGGAATCGGCGCATAGTAGGTGTTGAATAGATGCTGAGTGAGCCATTCAGCCTCTGCCCCTGAACTCACTGGCCCTACAGAGAAAATGGCCCTTCTGGCCAAAGCAGCTTCTAGGCTGGTGCCTCTGGGCCCCCCACAGTCCTGGAACCACTGACAGCCGGAGCCAGGACGGAGGCTGCACCATGGGTGACCCTGTCCAGCCCCATCCAAGAATGCTGCTACTGTGCCAGGCGTCCGGCGGCGGCTTGCTGTCGGGAAGAGCCCTGGCTCAGAGCCGGGTGGCCTGGGGCAGGCGTCCTCCCCTTGCCCGAAGCCTCAGAGACTCTCTGTGCTCAGGAGATAAAGCCAGGCTTGTGCTCGCCAGAGGTCAGCAAGAAGCATTCTTGTAGTAACTGACCACTGTGAAGTTTCGTGCTTTTTACACCCCAGTGGCAGCTTCATCCCTCTGGGGGCCCGGATGTTCCCAGTCGTGGGGCTACTAAGCCTGTGCCCAGAGAGCCCCCACCCCTACAGCCTGGGTATCCCCGTCTTCTGCAAGGGCGCTTCACCCCTCACTGAGGTGCTGCTGCCATCTGCTGGGCAGTAAGGGCATGCCTGGCAGGGGCGGCGAGGGTGCCAGGTGAGATGTGCACACCTCTTGGCTCCAGGGTGGGGTCGCTTGGCCAGGCTGGCCTGTGAGGAGCCACACAGACGGGGTTCAGCGTGCCCCAGCCCTTGTGAACAGATGACCGTGGATGACCTCTCTGAGCCTCGGTTGGGAGATTTTCTGGTGTTAAGTGAGACTGTGTGTGAAGTGCTTGGCCTGGCCTCCAGGGGACAGCTGAGACACAAAGAGCAAGTTTCGACTCCCAACTTTGCCCTGGGCCGGAGGCTCGGTCAGTCAGTCAACAGGCTCCTGGGCTGGCCCTGTTTGGTCAAGGGACAGCGTGGTGACCTGCGCCGTGCAGCAGAGGCCAAGGGGCAGCCAGTTCTTCCAAGGCTCTGAGAGATGAAGAAACCAGAGTTGTAGGGGAGGGGCAGGCGCTGTCCCTGCCTCATCCCGGCGCCAGCCTGCTGCATTTTTATGGCCACGTGTCTCTGGAGAGTGGAGAAAATAGCCCCTTGTCCCTGTGGGCTCGGTGGCCAGGGTGGAGCGGCGTCCCCAGCAGAGCCGCCAGGGCTGCCGAGTTAGGGCATGCTGCTGACACCACCACATAGCCAGCGCTTTCCCACCTTGCAGTGTAGATTGCAGGACTCCCTTAGCTGACCTCTCACTCATGGGCCCCCAGACCAGGGCCCACCCTCAGCTGACCCCTAACTCACAGGTCCCCAGCTTAGGTGGTCACTGAGCGCCACCCCCCTCCCCTCTCCGTGCCGTCCATAATCCATACACACACAGAAAGCTGGCTCTGGGCTCTGTGAGGGAGGCAGTGGGTGGTTTCACCAAAGCTCTACAGACACTTCCTGTCGGGCCAGCATTCCATTCCCGGGTGTGGACCGAGGGCAGGAGGTCACGGTCAAGGTGAAGACATCCCACAGCAGAATCATCCCGGATGTCCCCCACAGGAAGCAGCCAGATAGGGAATGGATAAACTGTGGTACATCCATGCAAAGGAACACCACTCAGCGAAAAGGAGCCTACCACCAACCACCACCATGCGTCTATCAGTGTGTCACTCTGTGGTGGCTTGCGTGCTGCTGTGATGCTGGAAGCTATGCTGCTGATATTTCAAACACTAGCAGGGTCACTCATGGTGGACAGGCTTCCGTTGAGCTTCCAGACTAAGACTAAGAAGACAACAGGCCTGGCAATCTACTTCTGAAAATTAGCCACTGAGAACCCTGTGGTTCACAACAGAACACTGTCTGAGATAGCACTGGAAGATGAGCCCCCTGTGTTGGATGGCACTCAAAATACACAGTGGCCACAACAATGGACTCAAGTATACCAATGATCATGAAGATGGTGCAGGACCGGGCAATGTTTAGTTCTGTTGTACGTGGGGTTGCCGTGAGTCGGAGCCGGCTTGACGGCCACTAAGAGCAACTACTGTCACACGCAGCAACATGGATGAACCTCAAATATTGAGTTGAGCTGGGCAGCCGGATCCACAAGAGTCCATACTGTATGAGCCTGCCTTTCTGTCCTTCTAGAACAGGCAGAGTGAGTGTGTAGTGATGGAAGTCAGGACAGCGCCGACGGGGAGGCAAGAGGGAACTCTGGCACGGCCAAGTGTTCATCAGAGCGGTGGTGTTAGCTGTCTTTTGTGGCTGCCATAACAGCTCACCAAACTCAGTGGCTTCAAACAACACACATTTATTCTCCCACAACTCTGGAGGCCAGTCATCCAAAATGAGTCTCGAGGGGCTAAAATCAAGGTGTGGGCAGGACTGATTTCCTCAGAGGCTTCAGTGGGGAATCCACTTGTTACCTCTTAGGCTTCTAAAGGCTGCCGGCGTTCCTTGGCCCATGGCTGCATCACTCCAGTCTCTGCCTCCGTGGTCATAGGACTTCCCTTTGTCTGTGGTCACATCTCCCTTATCAGGACCCTGTGGTTGCATTTAGGGCCCACCGGACAATCTAGGACAGTCTCCCATCCCAAGACCCTTAACCACATCTGCAGAGTCCTTTTGGCCTTATAAGATAGCGCTTACAGTATAGGCACTAGGGTGTGGGTATCTCGGGGGTTGTTAGTCTGCTGGCCACGGGTGGTTACATAGGTGCATAAACAAAAAACCAAACCCCTTGCCGTGGAGTCGATTTTGACTCATGGCGACCCCATGCAACAGAGAACTGTGCTCCGTAGGGTTTTCTTGGCAGTAATCTTTCGGGAAGCAGATAACCAGACCTTTTTCCACAATATCCCTGGGTGGGTTTGAACTGCCAACCCTTGTGTTAGCAGTTGAGCGTGTATCCTTTGCTCCACCCAGGGACCTATGTAAGTGTTCACGTGTAGTCATTCACTGGCTGTATGTGAAGGTGAGTGTGATTTGTTATACCTCAAAAACACAAAACCAAACACCAAAAAAAAAAAAACCCCAAGCAAAACCAAAAGCAGTAGATAGAAACAGCAGCCGCAGGCGGCCTGGATGGGGGTGGGAGGGACCTGGGACCTAGGCTTCATGGGACCCTGTTGTACCCGTTGCTGCTGGCCTGAGCTCCTGCACACCGCACCCCTGCCTGGCCAAGGCGAGCAGGACTGGAAGCCAGCTTGGCTGCCTCCTGGCCATTCCTGACCTGCCCACCCCTGTGGGTCTGTGGGGCCCAGACAAGGACAGGCTGGCTGGAGACCCCCTGTGCTTTGTGGCCCCTCTCTGACATGACCATCAACCCCGTCTGCTTCCCTCCCCAGGGTACCGAGAAGGGTTCCTCTGGAAGCGAGGCCGAGACAATGGGCAGTTCTTAAGCCGGAAGTTTGTGCTGACGGAACGCGAAGGGGCTCTGAAGTACTTCAACAAGAATGATGTGAGTGGGGGTGACGGAGGGGGCATCCAGGCTGCCCACCTAGGGGCAGGGAGACTGAACACAGGCTCTGGACAACCGGCATCTTGTCCTCAGCTTCCCTCATGTGATCCCAGGAGCCATGCTGCCCCCATGAATGAGAATATCCCATCCCTTAAAGGGACAGGGGAGCAGGGGAAGGAGTGCAGAGGAAAGAGGCGGGGCCCAGACTTAGGTTGTGTCTGCTTGAAGGGTCTGAGAAGGGGGGTCTCCCCAGTGCTGAGCACCCACGTGATGTCATTTTGGTCTTCATTATGCCTGAGGGGGGAGATCTTGTGAGGCCCAGAGAGGCCAAGCAGCTTGCCCAGAGTGGCCAAGCAGCTTGCCCAGAGTCACACAGCTCAGCAGGGGAGCTGTCAGCACCCATGCTTGGGTGGCTACCCCAGGGCAATCCCGTTGCTCTGAGCTTGGGGACCAGCTCTCGCCCTGGCCTTATCCCCAGGCCAAGGAGCCCAAAGCCATCATGAAGATTGAGCACCTCAATGCCACCTTCCAGCCGGTCAAGATCGGCCACCCCCACGGCCTGCAGGTCACCTACCTGAAGGACAACAGCACTCGAAACATCTTTGTCTACCACGAGGATGGGAAGGTGGGACAAGGCTGGGCAGGGCTGCCAGGAGGCGGGGAGGGGCTAGACTGCTTCCCAGGCTTTCTCCCCAGAGGGACAGATATGCTTCCAAGAGGTCCTGGGGCCACCGGAACAAAGAACCACACAGGAGTGTGTTCTTGAACATACTCTTCTGGCCTTCTTCGAGGCCAGAAGTCCAAAATCAAGATGTCCACAGGGCCACGTTCCCTCCAAAGGCTCTAGGGGAGGACCCTTCTTTGCCTCTTCCCACTTCTGGTGGTTCCTGGCATTCTTTGGCTTCATGATGCATCAACCCCATCTCTGTCTCTGTTGTCACATGGCTGTCTTCCTTCTGTGTCCCTGTGTCTCCTCTTTCATAAAACACCACCCTACTCCAGTCTGAGCTCATGTTAACCTGATAATATCTTCAAAGACTCTGTTTCATAACAATGTCACGTTCACAGGTACCAAGGTTAGAACTTAACATGTCTTTTTGGGGGTCACAATTCAGCCCATAGCAGCTCAATACAGAATTCTAGGTTGGAACTCATTTTCCCTCATAAAACTGGAGGCATTGCACGGCTACCTGCGTGCTCCCAGCGCTGTTACTGAGAAGCCCAAAGCTTCTCTGACTTTGCTTTTCTATGTAACTTGCCATTATTTAGTTGATTTCCTCCATCTGGAAGTTTGTTCCCGGGGTTTCAGCATCTTCTGATGATGTCCCTTTCTGGGCACATGGTAGGGATGGGGCCTTCTGGTTTGTCTTAGTCCTCTAGTGCTGCTATAACAGGAATGCCACAAATGGATGGTTTTAACAAACAGAGATTTATTCTCTCACAATCTGGGAGGCTAGAAGTCTGAATTAAGGGTACCAGCTCCAGGGGAAGGCTTTCTCTCTCTGTGGGCTCTGGGAGAAGATCCTTATCATCAATCTTCCCCTGGTCTAGGTCCCCTCGGTCCCCCCCCCAGTCTTCACCCAGGCTGCCCTCCCTGCCCAGTGGAAGCCTTCCTGGCCTTCAAGGCCGGCCCATGGGCGCCTCCTCCAGGAAGCCCGCTGTCCTGCCCAGTGGCCATCTCTGCCTGAGCCTCCAGGGCCTGGCCCTGCGCAACTAAGACGCGCTGGTGAGGGATTGCTGGGAACTGCGTCAGCCGGGGCTGGGGTTCCCACCGGGGCTGGGGAAGGGTGAGGGAGAGGTTTCCGAGGTCCCGTGTGCAGACCCCCTTCGTCCCTCAGGAGATCGTGGACTGGTTCAACGCACTGAGGGCTGCCCGCTTCCACTACCTGCAGGTGGCCTTCCCGGGGGCCAGCGATGCTGACGTGAGTGCCTGGGGAGGGACATCGCCACCCAGGACCTGAGTGCGGGCTTGGGGGTGGGGAGATAGTGGGGTAGGGAGTAATTGACAAGGACTTGAGTGCCTAGGGGGGAGAGTGTCAAAGATGTGAGTGACTGGGGGGGGGACAGTGACGCCAACAAGAGCACCTGGGGGGAGATAGTGACCCCCTACATGAATGCCTGGGCTGGGGGTTGGGAATAGGGGTTGGGAAGGACTGGAGGAGCTTCCCCAGGGTGGCTCTAAAGTAAGCCTGGCTCTCCTACTCAGTTCTGGTAAGTTTTAGCTAAGGGCCCTGGAAAGAAGGGACAGACAGACTGATGCTGTGCCATGCCTGGGCAGAGGGTGTGTGGGGGTGGGGGTGCAGTCTGGGGATGGGCCCTCCACCAGGGGCAGGCGTGAGCCAGGACCCAGGGGCTCCTGACTGCCCTGACCTTGTACCCCCTCCCCTGCTGCCCCAGCTGGTGCCCAAGCTGTCCCGAAACTACTTGAAGGAGGGCTACATGGAGAAGACAGGGCCCAAGGTGGGTGCCTGACAGCCCTGGGCCCCCCAAGTCCTTGCTCTGAGGTTGATCCGCTCCCTGTCTTGTCCTTGTCACCTCGGGCTGGGCTGTGAAGGGTGGGGGCAGATGCAGGGGGCATCTGGGACAAACACTCCAGGGGAGATGCGGTGGGGACCTGCGTCAGAGGCCCGGTGGCAGGGAGGGCTTCCCTGGGGAGGTGAGGGCTGGGGTTGGGATGAGCTGGGAGCAGGCGAGTGTCCCAGGCTAAGGAATGCTTGTGTAAGGGAGAGAGTGCAGGGGGAGCAGACTCCAGCAGGACCCCCAGGAGGTGGGAATGAGTGAATGAGCGGGCGACCAAATGAGTGAATGAATGGTCGGGTGGCCCGCCCTCCTGGTGGGCACAGTGGAGGACAGACAGCCCCGGCCAGCCAGCCAGTCACCAACCTCTGTCCTGCAGCAAACGGAAGGGTTCCGGAAGCGCTGGTTTACCATGGATGACCGCAGACTCATGTACTTCAAGGACCCCCTGGTGAGTCAGGGTGCCAGGTAGGACCCTCGTGGAGTGCCCTCCCCAGCTCAGGAGCAAGCTGGACACAACCACTTGGTGGCCAGTCTGGGGTGGAGCAGGACTCCCAGGCTCTGCGGGTGGGGGCTGCCCCAGGGCTACGGCCAGCCCGCCTCAGCCCTGTCCCACCCCAGGATGCCTTTGCCCGCGGTGAGGTCTTCATCGGCAGCAAGGAGGGCGGCTACTCGGTGCTGGAGGGGCTCCCGCCATCCACCCAGGGCCACCACTGGGCCCATGGTGTCACCATTGTCACCCCCGATCGAAAGTTCTTGTTCGCCTGTGAGACAGAGGCCGACCGCCGGGAGTGGGTGGCTGCCTTCAGGAGTGTTGTGGACCGGCCCATGCTGCCCCAGGAGTATGCAGGTGAGGGCAGCAGATGGGCTCAGGTCCAGGACATCTAGGGAACTGGGGCTCCCACCTTCGTGGAGCCCCCTTGGGGTCTGAATGGAGCCTTCTGGAGTCTGGATGGAGTCCTCTGGGGTCTGGATGGAGCCCTCAGGATATGAATGAAAGTCTTCGGTGTCTGAATGGGGTCCCTCGGTGTCTGGATGGAGTCCCCCAGAGTCTGGATGGGGTCCCAGGACAGGCCGTGGGGGCTGGGGCCAAGCGCGTGCCCCTGCTGGCCTGACAAGCCCCTCACCTGCCCTGTTTCAGTGGAGGCCCACTTCAAGCATAAACCTTAGAGGACAGCAGGAGCAAGGACACTGGAGTCGCTGTGCCATGGACTTCGACACGGCTGGACTGGGCAGTCTGCACCGGGGGATTCCCAGGGGCCCGGTGGTCTGGCCTGGCCCTGCTGTGGGGGGAGCAGCTCCAGAGTGGCCAGGTGGGCCTGGGACCCCTGCCTCTTGGCCTGAACCTTGGCCCTAGAACTCATTCTCTGAGGCCTCAATGTGGGCCCCTTGGCTCTGGTCTCACCCTGCCCAGCCATGCTGCTACGGCCGGACCCTCCCCGCCCCACCCCGTCCAGATGTGCCCCCAGCCTGCTGTCCTTCTCCTGAGGCCCGCCTGCTCCCCGCCCCCCAGCCCCTCACTCACTCCCTACCCACCCGGCAGTCCTGTAGAGGGAGTGTGCAGAGTTTCCTGGCTCCTGGGCAGGGCACTGCCAGGCCTGTGAGGCCGCTTGCTGGGGACAGTGGGCAGGCCTGGCCGCACGTGGGAACTCAAGCTGCTCACGCACCTGCACTCCTCACCTGGTCCACCCCATGCCACCGCCAGCTGTCCCCCAGTCCCTCTGGCCCTTCTGTAACAAGTATTTATTGGGCAACCGTGTGGTCAGTCACTGTGGGGAGAGGGGGACAAATCAGACAGTCCTTGTCCCCAGGAGTTGGCACAGCTGGGGCAGTGTTGCAGGGCAGTTGGGGAAGCCCCACTGACAAGCCCCTGCAATGGCCCTGGAGACCTGACTGGGTTGGGGGGCATGCAGAGGGACTCGAGTGTCTGCCCAGGCCTGGTTGCCGGAGGCCTGCACGGCCGCCCCCATGGTGCTCCCGCTGACCGCTGACCCTGGCTCGGGCTGTGACCCTGCTGATCTGAACCCTGGGGGATGCGGCCTCTGCCCTGGGCCCCCAGCTTGCTGCTGGCCGGCCAGTAGCTGCAGCACCCCTGTATTTATTTCTCACCCTGACCCTTCCTGTGAGTATCCGGGCGTCCAGGTGGGGCCCCAGAGCCCACCCTGTCTGGGACACATGCAGAGTGGATTGGTCTCCTCAGCGGGGGCATGTGGCCCACTGGTGACCTCGTGGGCCCCTGTGCCCCTCCCAGCCCTGCCTGGCCAAGACGTAGCCCTGGCCCACTGCCCACGGTGCCTGGCAGCCGAGGGGACGGGTTGGGGCTCCCGGCTGGGGTTTGTGGTCACCGTGTCACACCGGAATAAAGTTGTGGCTCCGGAGTAGTCTTGTATGTGTGTGTGTGTGTTTGCAGGGGGGTCCTGGGACTGGGAGGGGCCCGGCTAAGCTGCCGGCTGGGCACGGGACCAAGGACAGTGGGTCGGCTGTATTGGGGTGTGGTTGGTCAGGAAGAGGGTCTTGCTGCAGTGCTCACCCCCACCCCACTTGGGCCTGGCGAGGTCTACCTCTTGTGGATGTGTAGCTGAGGCCACCCAGAGGCCTTGAGGGTCCTAGACCCCCCTCCCACCACCTGAAGCTCAACTTGGTGCCCAAGACTTGGGAGGTAGTGAGGAGGGTGGGGTGCCTGGGCAGCAGGGCCTGTGTCCTCCCAGACCCTGGAGTTCTGGGCTGGGAGCCATGTGCTGAGCTCCTCAAAAGAGGAAAACGAGACCCGGGGGCCTCCTTACCGCCTCACAGCTCTCTGCCTGGGGTCCCCAAGATGGCCAGGGTGGGGGTGACACTGCAGGATTCGCTCATCAGCAGTGGGGTCACCGCGGCCATCCCCTGAGTCCCAGGACCACTAGTGGGCACCTCAGGGCTGGAGCATTTCACCTAGCCCCCACCACCCCAACCCGCTCATTTCAGGGAGCAGAGGCCCCGCCCCTCACCCAAGGAGGCTGCTGGTTCACCCTTGCCTGGTTGAGGGCACAGAGCCCAGGTCTGCACCAAGCCCAGCAAGCAGCCTCACCCCCCTCAAGCCCTACTGTCACTTTTCATACAGGAAACTGAGCCCCCAAGGCGAGAAGTCTTGTCCTGGGTCAGAAACGAGAGCCCGGGGGTCCTCGAGGGGGCCCTCCCACCACATTTATCCTCCTCAGCCGTCCTCCTGCAGCCTGCGGTGCTGCACACTGCACGTGAGCGTACATGCACGCTAGGGCCTGCATGTGTGTGTGTGCATGGGTGTGTGTACGGCACTATTTAAAAAGAAACCGGGGCAGCCAATCACAGGGAAGAATTTCTTCAATAAGGTCAGGTCGCAGACACAGGGCCAGGAGCTCCAGTTCTTTAATGCACTTGGCTCCTGGCCGCAGGCAGGAGCTGGTCCGGCCACCAGGGGGAGCTATTACTGAGCCCAGGCTCATCCCCCACCACTGACCAACCAGCTCCAGCTGCCCTACCCAATGGATTTGATTCTTCCAAATCTAAATAAAATCACACGCATAGATACACATTTATTTTAACATCACAGCTGGGCGTTGGCCCCTTGCTGCCATGTCTCCACACAGGTCAAGCCCAGGGAAGGGCCCAGTGCCACAGCACAAGCTCTGCGCATGGGGGACTTTGCTCAGACCACCCATGGAGCCCAGGAGGCTTGGGAGTTTCCCCCCGGGTGGGCATGAATCGGAGCTGGAGAACCCCACCCCCCAGAAGAGAGGTCACGGTGTTGCCCCAAGATGCAGCCACCCCACCAACCCCATGAGCGAATTCAGAAAGCAGCAGAGCCCAGTATAAAGTATTTATTTAAACTCAACAATTAACACAAAACCTTCTTTTAAATTCCATTTTTACAGTAAATAAGATTGTATATCTCCCCCTTCCCATGCATGATCACTGCGTATTAATCTACAACTTTTTTAACTGTGAAAAAATAAAGTGTCTCCCCTTTTGTGATTATACTGGTGACGTCTGGTACAGCTCAGTGACAAGGGCGGATTTGCTAACTCCTGGACTGGTTATTTGGTTAAAACCTAAGATGTCAGGTCAAAGGAATCAATCACCCAATAAAAATAAATATTGCATCACGAGAGATGTAGAGTTCTGCAGGATCCCTTTGAAGAAATGGCCTTTTCTGAGCAGTGACTCCATCAGTACAGTGACTGCAGGAGGACAGGGACACAGTGCCTGGCAGTGGCGTGGTGGCCATGGGGGATGAGGGCCCACGGCTCACGGTCGTGACAGGACATGCTACACCATGATCGTATGACGGCCCGACTGCTTCAAAACAACACAAGGTAAGAAAACGGCTCTCCTGGCAAGATGGGGGGCCGCCTCCTTGTGTGCCGTGCCACACTCGGCCCAGGGGTGGGGGAACCAGGTGAGCCGTGCAGCCCCGAGTCACCATAAGGACAGGTCCCATGCCATCCCGCGCCCCCCCGCAGGAAGCTGAAACAAAGGACGGGGCAGTGCTGTTGCAGGAAGGCCGGTGCTTTATTATGGAGCAATCTGAGGGGCGGAGACACCACAGGCCACATGACTCGCCCCAAGTCCCATCAGCACAGCGATGGGTAGCCAGGCCGCCTGGCCATCTCACAAACAGGAGACCAAATCCTGGACACAGCCAGCCAGCCTCAGGATGAGGAGCCCTCGCGTAATCCGTGTTGCAGGACTCGCATTCTGAAGCTGCCCAGGCATCACCGTCTCCGTCGAATCTGGGCACATCAGTCGAGCTCGATGGGACTGCTGTCCTCCTGACTCTCCTCGCCCTCCTCCTGCTCTGAGGAGCCCATGAGGCTGCTCAGAAGGTTCCCTGGAAGGAAACACAGGGGCAGCTGGAGACGGGTGGCTCTTCATGTTCAGCCCCCACCCATTCCTGAGAAACCACCTCTCTGCAGATAAGCACGGCAGGCAGCACACGCTCTGGGAGGCGCCATGGCAAGACGGTGCCCAAACTGTAACAACGCACTTACCCTGTGACCCACGAATCCCATGGCTAAGGTGTTTCTTAAAGGAAGGAGAAACAAAAAATAGGGAGGAAAAAAAAGAACCTGGGCACTGTCCAATAGATGACCAAATGCAGTGAACCTACAGAGCATAAAATAATGCTGTGAAAACTTCACTTCCAAGCACAAGAAACACTACAGTCATGCTACACTTTTGATGACTGTACGTAAATAAATGAACAAAAGATGCTCCCAAGGCTCCGTGAACCCATGAGCCGCTGTCATCACGGAACATGGGTATTGCCACTGCCTGTTTCCTTTTCACTTTCCTAGTTTTTATCCAGTGGTAATCTATTATGTAAATACAAAATCATGGTTTAGGAGGGTCCCTAAACCAGACCATAAGGGAAACAAAAGAACAAATGGAAAGACTTTTCTTGGATACAAAGACATGGTCATAAAAAGGTAAATTCTCCCTCTGTTGGTCTTAACTTCAACTCAGTTCTGACAAACATACTGACAGCATTTCTGGGGCAACTGAAGAGCCGAGCCTGAAGTTCTGGTGGATAAGTGAATTGAAATGTCAGTGTAATTTTACAACGGCACAAGGAGACAGGATCATAAGTCCTGGGAGGGGCCACATGTACGAGGCATTCAGTGTAGGATCAGGTGGTACCTTCACACAGTGGGGAAGGCGGACACCTGCATAGGTGGTGGTGGTGTGACTGGAGAGAGATCGGGGGAAAGGTAAGTCGGTCCCTACCTCACATCTTCCACTGAAAATAAATTCCAGATAGGTAAAATTAACAGGTAAAAAAATACAACTTATATGAGAAAACAACTTAATTGCTAGTGAACTATCTCACAGACACTCCTGTACGGATGGAATGGGACACAAATATGGTTATGCAGTGCAGCACTGACTGCATTCAAGGAATGGTACGTGAATAAGGCTACTGCTGTAGCAATGACTGCACTCAGAATGATGCATGAATAAGGTTATGCAGTGCAGCACTGGCTGCACTCAGAAAATAGTACACAAATAAGGCTATCATTGCAGCACTGGCCACACACAGGGAACAGTACACGAGTAAGGGTATCACTGCGGCACCAACTGCACTCAGAGAACAGTACATGAATAAGGCTATCACTGCAGCGCTGACTGCACCCAGAGAACAGTACACGAGTAAGGGTATCACTGCAGAGCTGACTGCACTCAGAGAACAGCACATGAATAAGCCTGTCACTGCCACATTGACTACACATAGGGAACAGTGCATGAGTAAGGCTATCACTGCAGCGCTGACTGCACCCAGAGAACAGTACACGAGTAAGGGTATCACTGCCACATTGACTACACATAGGGAACAGTACACGAGTAAGGCTATCACTGCAGTGCTGACTGCACCCAGAGAACAGTACACGAGTAAGGGTATCACTGCCACATTGACTACACATAGGGAACAGTACACGAGTAAGGCTATCACTGCAGCACTGACTAAACTCAGAGAACAGTACATGAATAAGCCTGTCACTGCCACACTGACTACACAGAGGGAACAGTACACGAATAAGGCTGTCATTGCAGCACTGACTGCACTCAGGGAACAGTGTATGAATGAGGCTATCACTGCAGCACTGACTGCACTCAGGGAATGGTGCATGAATAAGGCTATCACTGCAGCGCTGACTGCACTCAGGGAATGGTGCATGAATAAGGCTATCACTGCAGCGCTGACTGCACTCGGAATGGTGCATGAATAAGGCTATCACTGCAGCGCTGACTGCACTCAGGGAATGGTGCATGAATAAGGCTATCATTGCAGCGCTGACTGCACTCAGGGAATGGTGCATGAATAAGGCTATCACTGCAGCGCTGACTGCGCTCCAGGAACAGTACGCACATTAGGTTACGTGTTGCAGCACTGGCTGCACTCAGCCTCAACGGGCAGCAACAAAGTAAGCCGTGGTGTGTCCTCACAATGGCTACTGTGAGGCTGAGCCCGCAGGCAAGCCACATTCTGAGTCATGGGAAATGGCCCGAAAATCTGTTAAGTTAAAAAATACAAGGTGCATAACACTGTGTACAAGAGGTATTGTTTGTACAGAACAAAGAGAAACAGTGTATCTGCTGGTATATGCAAATCTCTCTGGAAGGAAGCAGAAGAAACATCAACACTGTTTGCCCCAAGAGGAGCACTGTGGAGCAGGGAGACAGGGTCAGAAGGTGAATTTTTTCCAAATTTTGAATTCTGTAAATAATTTACCTACTGAAAAAATAAAATTAAAATAATTAAGAAAATAAAAATTAAAAAAAAGTTTTTAAATAAAGGACTATACTAGTTCCTACCCTCATGGAAGGGGGAAAGTTCATCATCAGGAAGTGGCTCACGTGGCAGAGCCCTGCTCCTGGGAAGGCTCTCCCGAGGGCCGCCCGTTGTGGCAGTCCTGGGTGGGCAGGGAGGCAGGACGGACGCTGGGAGGTGGCTTGGCCTTGAATGGTAGGTTCAGAATCTGACCTTGATTCTGTGGCCTCTAATTGGGGCTATGACAAGAGAAGGACCTAGAGGCAGACCAGACAGGAGACCATGAGGAGACCGCTGCCAGTCAGTGAGGCCATGGTAGTACCATGGGACGGAGCCAGTGGACCGACACCATGGAGCCCCCCAGGCCAGGTCTGGAACACAAGCCACTGCCTGGTTCCCTTCCTCCCCTGTACAGCCCCGGGCAAGTGAACCAAAGTTTAGGCACCCGGGCACTCTTTTCCTGGGCTTACCTAGCAAGCCTCCGTAGGAAGATGTCTGCTTGGGCGGCACGCCAAAGAAGAGCTGTCCTATTCTGTCGAGGTACTGAAAGAGCATAGGCGTTGAGTCACTGGGAAGCAGATCGGTGCTGGGCCAGCTGAGCACAGACCCTGCAGTGTGGCCTGCCTGTGGCCCTCCTTCCCACTTCCCCTACGTCTCGAGGGTCCCACAGATTGGAAGGTTTCCTTCCATCTCTCTCTGACCTCTTGCCCCACAGTCTAAAGATTGGATCCAACCCCACCAAGTCACTCACCTCATTGTACATTGGGTCTCTCCTGAGGGACGGCTGATACTGCTCACACAATACTGTAAATACAGTCAGTTTGCCTCTAAAACAAAAGAAAATGGTGAAGCAAAAATTTGTTTCTAAATAAAAACAAAAGAAAACAAGACAAGAAAAGCACACACCTCGCATGAATGAAGCTTACCCGTCTACAGCCAGGAGCAGAAACCAGATGAAGTTAAGCAGGGGCTGCACAAACGGAGGCCCGTTCTCAATTGACGGATGTTTCTGTGTGTATGTTGTGAACACCACCGATGCACTGCTTTTATTTTTTAAACACAGAAATCTGGAAATAAGAGTTGCCTAGTAAGTTTAGTGGAAACTCTGAAGAGATGGGCTGTCCACCCACATCCACGTGGGCATTGCACACACCCAGCCATACGGGGCAGACAGCCTTAGCTCTCTGCAGCCACCACTGTGTAGGGAAAGGGCCACCAGCCACTCCCAGGTTTCCTGCCTTGGGCTGGGGATTTGTGTGCCAGGCAGCCCCACAATAGAACCGCAGGTCCAACCCATGGAGTGCTCACCAGACACCAGGTCCCTCACTGAACAAAAGCTCTGTGAATTACATTCACGAAGGTCACACAGTGGGTTCAAGGTCAACAATGCTACAAATTGGTGGGGCGAAAACTTGAGCCCATTTCCCCTGATTCACGGAGCTCCACTTCTACTCTCTCCAAACACCTGTTTACCTATTTACTCTGTTAGGCATCTGCCACCTGAGAAGAGAAAGCCCAGAGGCTGAGGGCCAAAGGGAGGTAGCTTGGAGGCTCCAGTGCTATGCTGGGCTGGGGCAGGCTCTGGTTCCTGCTCCACTGAGCACCTTTCCCAGCTGGACTTTACCAAGATGCTACCCACCCCCAGGCAATGCTTTTTTTTTTTCTTCAATTTTTATTGTGCTTTAAGTAAATGTTTACAAACCAAGTCAGTCTCTCATACAAAAACTTATATACACTTTGCTATATACTCCTAGCTGCTCTTCCTCTAACGAGACAGCACACTCCTTCCCTCCACTCTCTATTTTCGTGACCATTCGGCCAGCTCTGATCCCCTGTCCTCTCCTCTCCTCTCCTCTCTAGACAGGGGCTGCCCACATAGTCTCACGTGTCTACTTGATCCAAGAAGCTCACTCTTCACCGGTATCATCTTCTATCCTATAGTCCAGTCCAATCCCTGTCTGAAGAGTTGGCTTTGGGAATGGTTCCTGTCTTGGCCTAACAGAAGGTCTGAGGACCATGACCTCTGCGGTCCTTCCAGTCTCGGTCAGACCATTAATTCTGGTCTTTTTACAAGAATTTGAGGTCTGCATCCCACTGCTCTCCTGTTCCCTCAGGGGCTCTCTGTTGTGTTCCCTGTCAGGGCAGTCATCAGTTGTAGCCGGGCACCATCTAGTTCTTCTGGTCTCAGGCTGACGTAGTCTCTGGTTTATGTGGCCTTTTCCATCTCCTGGGCTCATAATTACCTTGTGTCTTTGGTGTTCTTCATTCTCCTTTGCTCCAGGTGGGTTGAGACCCATTGATGCATCTCAGATGGCCACTTGCTAGCATTTAAGACCCCAGACACCACTCTCCCAAATGCGATGCAGAATGTTTTCTTAACATATTTTATTATGCCAATTGACTTAGATGTCACCTGAAACCATGGTCCCCAAACCCCCGCCCCTGCTATGCTGGCCTTCGAAGCACTCAGTTTATTCAGGAAACTTCTTTGCTCTTGGTTTAGTCCAGTTGTGCTGACCTCTCCTGTACTGTGCGTTGTCTCTCCCTTCACCTAAAATAGTTCTTATCTACTATCTAATTAGTGAAAAACCCCTCTCCCTTCCTCCCTCCCTGCTCTCGTAACCATGAAAGAATATTTTCTTGTCCGCTTAAACTATTTTTTGAGTTCCTATAATAGTGGCCTCATATAATATTTGTCCTTTTGCAACTGAAAAATTTCACTCAGCATAGTGCCTTCCAGATTCCTCCATGTTATGAATGTTTTACGGATTCATTATTGTTCTTTATTGATGTGTAGTATTCCATTGTGTGAATATACCATAATTTATTTATCCATTCATCCGTTAATGGGCACCTTGGTTGCTTCCATCTTTTTGCTATTGTAAACAATGCAGCAATGAACATGGGTGTGCATGTATCTGTTCGTGTAAAGGCTATTATTTCTCTAGGATATATTCCAAAGAGTGGGATTGCTAGATGATATGGTACTTCTATTTCTAGCTTTTTAAGGAAACACCAAATCAACTTCCAAAGTGGTTGTACCATTTTACATTCCCACCAACAGTGTATAATTGTTCCAGTCTCTCCAACATTTATTATTTTGTGTTTTTTGGATTAATGCCAGCCTTGTTGGAGTGAGATGGCATCTCACTGTCATTTTGATTTGTATTTCAATGATCATGAGCATTTCCTCATATCTGTTATCGGCACTACCTGAATGTCTTTTTTAGTGAAGTCGGGCAATCTTTTAGGGTATAAGGAGGAACAAGGAAGAAAGGAATTGAGCGATTTTATAAACACTTGAACCACATACCATGAAAGCAGGGCCCGTGAGTGTGGGATATTAAACAATAGTTTTTCCTTTTTAGAGTCACAGAAGTCAGTAATAACCCGTCACGTGGTAGTGCGGCAGCACGGGATGGGGGCAGCAGAATACAGCAAGCACCCTGGCCGAGTCCTGCCCCAGATTCCACGAAAATGTATCTGATTCCAACACCAGCCAACCAAATCAAGGCTTTCATGGGAAGAAGTAAACTGGACCACATGTGAGCATTTCCATTAGAAAAGGCGCAAAGGCTAAAGTTTGGAAAACCAGAGCTCAGGAGGCCTTCAGGCAGGCTGCCCCTCCCCCATCAGAGGGGCTCCTGCCCTGGGACCCAATGCCCCAGCTCATTCAACAGCCCCACACAGTGAAGTGCTAACAGGAGTTGGGGTGGTGTCTACAGATGTCCACTGTGATGGTTAGGATTGTGTGTCAACTTGGCTGAGCCTTGATTCTCTGTGGTTTGGCAGTTATGATGTAGTTTTGCAGCTGTATGATGCTATGATCACCTCCATGATGGAATCTGCTGTTAGCCAATCAGTTGAAAAGGAGTTCCTTGGGTGTGTGGCCTGCATCAAACACAAGTGGATATTTTGGCAGGGATCATGGGCTTTTGCTCGCTCTAGATCCTGTAGCTGGCTCCTGTTTGTCTGACCTCCGGTTCCTAGGACTTGAGCTAGCAGCTCACCTGCAGTCTTGCCAGCTGATCTTGGGATCTGTCAATCTTTGCAGCCTGTGAGCAAGAGCCCTGCTCTCTGACCTGTTGATCTTGGGTTCACCAGTCCCTGTGGCTATGTAAATCAGGAGAAGCCTCTATCCTGACCTATGGACTTAGGACGTTTCAGTCTCTACAACTGCGTGAGTCATTTCCTCGATATAAATCTCTCTGCATATACATTTACACGCTTTACTGATTTTGCCTCTCTAGAGAACCCAGCCTAAGACATTCATGAAAAACTCCTTCAACTTTGGTCTAGGTTTCAAGATTCTTAAGACATAAAGTGTTAGAAAAAAAAGAGGAGGAGGAGTCCTGACTTGACAGTGCGGAGGCTGTGGGCCTGGGGACAGGAAGAGGCTGGTGTAGGTGACACGCAGAGCACAGCCTGTTCATGTGTTAAGATGCTACGAGCACAAAACCACCTGGAGAGACAGGTACACCGGCTGCCCTCAACGGCAAACTCACTCTAGTCCAAGATGCCACTTAGGATTTAATAAGCCCTCGCTTCCTACAAACACACACTGCCCTGACATTAAAACCAAACAAACTGAAAGTGCTAATGGGGGAAAGTAGGCTAGAAATTGGTGGTAAGAAAAGAAAGCAAGCTGACCTAAGATACAGAAATTTGAGTGCACACTCCCCTGCTCAGCGCAGTGTCATAATGCCCTGCGCTCATGGCAATAGTCATACAGAGTGCTGCTGCAACCCCAGGGCCAGTGACCACCCAGGTGAGCTTGGAAATCCCTCCCAGAGCATCTTAACTGGGCGGTTAGAGGTGCCAGAGAAGCCAAGGAGCCAACTCTCAGAGATTTAGCAGAGCAAATGCAGAATACCTACTGGAGCACGGCCTGGGCCACAAACATGTCCACCTCGCTGCGGAAGCCCCGCGACGTTGAGTACTCCACTAGCATGTTGGCACATCCCTCTCCGTCGGCAGAATGCAGGAAGTGGTACCGAGATTCACAATAATTTTGTTCTGTGGAGAGAAAGAAAAACTCATGCATATGTACACACGAAGACAACGGTCCACAGAACACTGTAAACGAAGACCCGTCTCTCCCAATTGCCCTCTCGCATCGACTCTTCGCACCATCCCTCCATCCTCCTCGTGGCCAACAGTGGGACATGTGGAGACTGTGCTTCCCCTCGAACACACACAGAGGTCCACACGTCTCATCAACCTGCAAGGTTCAAAGCAGCTCAAAAGAGGGAAGGTCACTGTCTTAGTCATCTGGGACTGCTGTAACAGAAATGTGACAAGCCGGTGGTTTTAATAAACAGAAATTTACTTTCTCACAGTTTAGGAGGCTAGATGTCTGAATTCAGGGCTCTGGCTCTAGGGGGAAGGCTTTCTCTGTCAGCTCTGGGGTAAGGTCCTTGTCTCTTCAGCTTGTTTCTTGGTTCCTTGGAGATCTTCAAGTGGCTTGGCATCAACTTTCCCCCATCTCTGCTTCTCTTGTTTAATTCCTTTCTATATCTCAAAAGAGGCTGATTTAAGACCCCTATTTAACACAACAAAGACACAGCTCATTCCCAAACAGGATTAAAACCACAGGCATAGAGGTTGGGATTTACAACACATACTTTGGGGGGACATGGGTTGTTTTTTTTTTTTTTAATTCAATCCATCACAGTTACTCAGCTACTAAATGCCTTGTTTGTCCCAGCTGTGGGAGGCCACTGGGTCTTCCCAGATTAACATGCAGGCTGAGCCTTAAGAGCCTGCTCATCTCTGACTCTGCTGACTTACAGGAACAGCCAATTTAAATGGATCAGTCAAGCACAAACCCTGACACCTGAGCATCGCACACAGTTTAAAGCCAGGACCAGCATGCCTTCCTCCTACAGGGGTCTGCCCCGCCACACCCCACACTGTACTCTGTGTCCCTGCCCCCACTGCTGTTCTTTCTTCCTCACATCTGCCATCAGCTCCTCTCCATGATGAGGAAGGTCCCCCGGCTCTCTTGCTGAGGTCCTGAAGCCTGGGATGGTGCCCAGCACACAGCTGGCGCTTGGTGGAGAGACACTCATGAGGGAATGAGACACACTTCCAGAAGCTAGGTCAGTTCCCAGGAGAGGACTGACAGCGTACCCTGAAGTCACCAACAAGCACTGCCTGAGGTGTGGGCCCTCGGCATGTCTGGCGGTGATGGTGACACCTGTTGGCAGCACAATGGACTTCTACCTCGGCTGAGTCTCTTGGCCTCAGAGTCTCATTGGCACCACCTGGAGGCTCGCTAGGGCTGGAGAATCCGCTGTGCAGACCCATTGAAACCAACTCTGCATCCTAACTAGGCCTCCCGGAGGGAAGCCATTTACAAAGAACATTTTACTTTTATTTTGTGCCTGAACCAGAACATTAAAATGCCTCTAATAAACTGTAGTATCAAGCATGCCAGCTTTATGCCCTCTTAACAACAGACAGGGCTCTAAGTACACGCACTCTGCCTCCCCTGACAAGGGCCAGGCTAGGCTCACACTCACCTTCACTGCCTGGAGCCCTCTGCGGGCCTCACGCAGGCTGGGCAGAAGAGTGCCACCTACTGGCCCAACAGGCTTGTGCAAGCGTCCCCACCTATGGCTGAGAGGTGCCCTGCACTTATTGCCCCATCTTCAGGATGAATGGGTCAGGGGTCAGGGCACAACAGGGGCGGGGGTCACAAGCCCTGAGCTTCTCCAGGAGGGGGGCTTTGAAACAGAGGAAATCAGCCAGATCACTCTAAAGAGAGTTTCCCTAACTTTGTAGCCTTTTAATTCTACTTAGAATTACTCACTTTCATGCACGTCCACCTGGCCTGAGGCAGAGAGAAGTGTGCCAGGACTCCAGTGAGTCCCACATGGTCAGACCATCATGGCAGTGGCACCCCAGATCAAGGACAGAACACAACACACAGTAAATGAACGACAGCCGTCCTGAGGCCTATCCATCCCACTTCCTGGCTACTGGGCTCACCCCCTAGGGTGCGGGCTAGCCCCTCATCCCGATGAAGTCTGGTTGGCTGCTGCCCCTGGGGTCCCCGTTGCAGCGGCTCTGTTGCTGGGGTCCTGGGGCACCTGGGCTCCCCATCACAGTGGCTCTCTTGCCGGCTGCAGCTGCTGCGCGTCTCTCTCATGAATGGGGAGTCCTGGGCAGCCAGGAGCCTGGTGCGTGAGATGGATGGCAAAGAGAAGGGCAGGAGAGTGGACTCGGGGATGATGACTGGCAGAGGACGCAGCTGCTCCTAGAAGGAGCTCGCCTTCAGGTCCTGTGTGCAACGTTACAGTGCTCTCATTCCCAGGGGAACTTCTGAACGCTCGAAGCTTCACACTGACGAGGCTCAGCCCCTGCTGCACCCCACTGGACACCTCCTGGACCCCTTCACTTGATCCCCACCGCTGAGGGTCCCCACCAGGTTTCCTGAGTGACTGAGAAGAGACGCTCATGTCAGTGCTTCAGGCATCGTCCACATACGTTCCCCAGAACATTCTTGGGGAGGCAGCTTTTCAAAAGCTCATTGGACACTAACAATCCTTCCACGCACCCAATATTTACTGAGTGACCCTTCCTGGAGCTAAAAAGCAGGAGCCAAGGATGCCAATCACACTGAGCAGAATGCCCCGAGCACGCTCTCGAGGACGAAGTAATCACCACAAATCTTTGACTGGAGAGCAAGGTGAGCACTAAGAAGGGACAGGGCATGGGGCCATCGAAGTGCTGGTGTGGGCGGGGACGGGGAACCAGGAAGGAGGAGCTGCACGTGCAAAGGCCTGTGCTGTGAGGGAGCGTGACACCTCTGCGAGGCTGTGACGACTTCATGGAGCGAGAAGGCACCAAGGCAGGGGTAGATGAGAGACGGAGCCAGCACGGGGACACCCGTCTTCACATCCACTGTGGGGCTTCTCCTTGAGGCAATGGTGACTGAATTAAGAGGCAGTGTGAGACTCAGATCAGCCAGACAGAGCCTGGCTACACCGTGTCACAGGGACTCCCTGCTCATGTCTGTAGGGGACTGCTTCACTGATCAGAAGAGACAATGCTCCCACTTTGAATTGTGGCGCCTGGGGTCCTAAACGCCAACAAGCGGCCATCTAAGATACATCAATTGGTCTCAACCCACCTGGAGCAAAGGCAAAGGAAGAACACCAAGGCCACACGACAACTAAGAACCCAAGAGACAGAAAGGGCCACATGAACCAGAGACCTACATTATCCTGAGACCAGAAGAACTAGTTGGTGCCCGACCACAATCGATGTCTGCCCTGCTAGGGAGCACAACAGACAACTCCTGAGGGAGCAGGAGGCCAATGGGATACAGACCCCAAATTCTCATAAAAAGACCATACCTAATGATATGAATGCGACTAGAGGAATCCCAGAGACAATGCTCCCCAGAACTTCTGATGGCACAGGACAGGAACCATCCCCGAAGACAACTCATCAGGCATGAAAAGGACTGGTCAGCGAAGGGGAGAGAGATACTGATGAAGAGTGAGCCAATTAAATTAGGTGGACACTGGAGAGAGTGTTGGCAACTCTTGACTGGAGGGGGGATGGGAAGATAGAGAGGGAAGATGGCAAAATTGGCACGAAACGAGAGACTGAAAGGGCTGACTCAATAGGGGTAGAGCAAGTGGGAGAAGGGAGTAAGATGTATGTAAACCTACATGTGACAGACTGTTTGGAATGGTAAATGTTCACTTGAAGCTTAATAAAAATTAATTAAAAAAAAAAAGACTAATATAAAATGTAAAATAATAAAATAAAAAAAAAGAAGAGACAATGCGATCGAGAGCCACAGGGTACACATGGCAGCCCAGGGCACATACAGGATGTGACTCACTGGATTGCCCCACCCAGCCACCAAGAACAGCGCTCCATGGTCTGTGTGTCCCCTACAGCCCTCTGTGGAGGAGGCCGGAGCACCAGCTCTGCCCTTGGGACCCCGGCTCCCTGGCCGGGAGATGTCAGCCTACCCCACGGCCTGCCCACACCCTGGCACCCAGGCGGCATGCCTACCTTTCCACAGGGTGAGGGCCAGCAGCTGGTGCAGCCTGGGGTGGCCTAGCTTCCCGGACCCGCCTCCAGACCACTTCAGGGCTCGGGACACAAATGCCACTCGCTCCGGGGAGTTGGGATCCATCAAACTGAACAGCTTGGCCAGGTTTCCTGAAACAACAGACAGAGCCTCACCTGAGGAACACACTCTGTATGTGCATCTAAAGAGCATGAGTTAAAACAGCAAGGCCCGCAGAAAGCTGAGAAGCACTGAGGTGTTGCTGGCGTGCACTCCTTATGTACCCCTCGGTGCTGGTACTGCAAGGGGCGACCTCCCCACAGCAGCCCTAGCAGCTGCATGCTCCCTGACCAACCCCGTTCCCACCTCACTGCCCAGCTGCACCAGGAGCTGGGCAGAAGGGTGGAGTGGTGGTGGGAGCCGGCACCCTGAAGGAACACAGCCCAGAGTGGGGTCAGGAAGTGACGCATCTGGCTGAACCCAAGAGCACAGCCTTCCCCACCTCCTGCTCGGCCTGCCTATGAGCCTTTAAGGAGCGGGGACTCCTCCTGTGTCCTCCTAGCTGTGTGCTCCCTGGTCAGGCTGGCCGACAGGCCATGTCCCTGTGACAGCACACCACACCTCTCGACTTTGGGAGCGTCCATCAGAGCAGCAGGGAGGCTACTCCTATGCTGCCCCTGTGACCACACTATGTCCCACCTAAGACCAAACACCTGGGGAAAGGGCGGTCCGTGCAGAGCTAGGCCAGTGATGGGCATGGTCAGTGAGGTTAGGCAGGTTGATCCCCAGTGAAGAGGCACTGTACCCTCCAGAGCCAGAGCGTCAGAACTCACCCAGCAGCTCGTCAGCCACGTCCACCTCCGCCTTCTCCAGAGACTCCAGGACCAGCATGGACAGGTCTGCGGCGCTGTTCTGCTACAGAACATACCAACAAGCAAGAATCAGTCAGAAACAGAACTCTGATGCATTTCCAGAAAAGACGAGACAGACTGATGCACCCCGACTTTCGAAAGGAGCTCGTGCAGAAGCCGAAGCCACGAGCCACCCTGAACCTAGACGTGCTGGGCCCTGAGAACTGAGAGCCCAGCGAGGGGCAAGGGAAACGACTGGCTGTTGATGCCAAAATGCACATGTACCCCTGCACAGCACGAGGCCACCCGAGGGAGCAGGAAGCAGGCCCCATGAGCAGACATCTCTGCACCCAGGGCTGCAAGGACTGAGAGCGGTCCACCAGGCCCCCCATTACTCCCACTTCAATCCTCCGCCCTGAGCGGACAGGTACAAACAGGGAAAAGCAGCCCTGCTTACCTGACCATGGCTGAAGAACAGCAGTGCCCCTGAGTACATCAGCTCGCGGGCTTCTGTGTGTTTACCCTGTGACATGTACCTGGGGCAGAGAGAGGCCGGTCAGCAGAGCTGACCGCACACACCGTCCTAGGCACATGATCTAGAGGCTAAATGCTACGGCGAAGGTTCTCAATAAATCTAAGAGCCTTATAAAAACAAGCATTCCTACGTACATATAGGACACACAGGTGAATGCAGATGCACGTCTATACCTTTTGTCAAGAACGGAATCAAAGCTACTCCTGAGCTCCGTGAGCTCCATGGAAGAAAAAGTCCCTGTCCTGGCCATCTTGCTGGGCAGGGGCTCCCTGAGGGATAGGGTCTGTCCTGCTGCCTCCGACTCCATGGCAGGGCCCCAGGCCCTGCCCCCTGACCATGAGGAGGGTGCAGAGTGCCTGTGACAACAGTCACAGTCCCTGCTGCCATGAGCTGGACCCTCAGGGAGATCACCAGACCTGGTACTGCTGGGCACCTGGCCAGTCTGCGGGCTTGGCCAGTGCTTCACAGGCAGGGAGTGAGCCTGGCCATGCCACACAGGAAGGACCAGAGAGCAGCTCCTGCCTCCAGCAGAAGGGACGGGGGAA
This sequence comes from Elephas maximus indicus, assembly GCF_024166365.1. NCBI lineage: Eukaryota > Metazoa > Chordata > Mammalia > Proboscidea > Elephantidae > Elephas > Elephas maximus. The sequence continues at coordinate 95,243,803 of NC_064830.1, read as the reverse complement.
GCAGCATAACTTTGCTCCTTGAGCGGTGGATCTGTCGGCAGCAGATGTCTGCATGAAGGTCTGGAAGGCTCACCATCATGTGAGGAGAGCCGGGAAGGCACATTTATAGGGCAGGTACCGCGGGTGCACCAGTGGCCCCCCAGGGAGCAAGAACCACTGTGAGTACAGCCCCGCTGAGTCCTCATGCCTCCCCAGCCCCCCTCCCCTTCCCACGGTGGGGCAGACCGGGCAAACACAAGCACTGCCTCTGACCTGGGCCTTGTTCCCTCTGAGCTCCCGCCAAACAAACTGCGGGACGCTGGGAGCTGGTTTCTCAAGCTGCACAGGGATGGTGCCCAAAGAGGCCACAAGCCTGGCAGGGAACTGCAGACACAGAACACGATGACAAGGACAGATGACGGCAAGGACAGATGTGTGCATGCTCAGGAGTAAGGACGGCCAAGCCGTCTGAGCAGCTCAGAGCCTGGGCCGGGAGAACTTCCCGACACCTACAAAGCCAGCTCTGGGGCCTCCCGGAGTGTGACATTACTTGGAGTCCACATGCTTTATTTCACTGGCTACTTGCTCACCTTAATGATTACCAGAAAACACACCAATCAATCTCGTCTGCACCTTCCAGCCAAAACTCCGTTGGACGAGGGCGAATTTTAAAAAGCCAAATGAGGAAAACACCCAATACACAAAAGTACAGGTGACATAATAGTCCACCAGGCTGTGAGGGGACTTGGCATGATGGTGTTTGGGAAGACAGGACAAGTGCAGGCAAGGACATGAATGGTTGGCTCTTCCATTAACCTCAAAACGACACACACAACCAGACAACCAAACGGAACCCCCAGCCACATCCTGGGGACACGAACTACCCCAACAGGGGCCACACGGGGCTGTGTGCAGGGGTGGGGGCCAGGAAGTAAACATCTACACACCAAGACAGACAACCACCTCACTGGCCTGCAGAAGCCACTCTTGAAACTGGTCACTCAGGTCGTTCTCACAAACACACGCGCACACACGTACACACACATGCACACATATGCTCCCAGAACTCTGGATGTGGGCCCACGCCTTCACCAGTTTGACACAACAGGACAGTTGCCCTAATTCCCGTCATGGGTCACTTTAAAGCACGGGGCACATATGTGCAGTGGTTACCTTACTCTTTAAGGATCTCAGGGAGAAACCGTACAGGTTACCCCCCAAAGACTCGATGACCTGGGTGCTCGGAAGCATACAATGCCGTGCTGTGTCCGCGTGGATGGAGAGAATTGTAGGTACTTATCCCAAGGGATCACCACACAGCCCCCTCCTGCCGCGCCCGTTCATGACCAGAGTGCACGTCCCGGCCCCAGACACACGCGGCGAGAGAGCTCCATTGTCACAACCTCAGCTGAGTAGCCTGCCACTTAAAAACTAAATTAATAACAAAATGCCCACAACAGCAGTCATTAAAGCATTGGTTCAAAACAAGGAGCACGTGCCTATTTTCTGGAAGTTCCAGTTCTGCTGATCAGTCAGTCACGGGGCAGGCATTTACATACCAACCCCTGAGAGCAGCGGCAGCAAGTCAAATCTTGAGAACTACACAAGCTTGCGTCCTACAGATCGACGATCGCTATTCTGTCTATTCCATCCCCGTCTGTCAGTGTGTTTTACATGATGGCCTGCATGTGGCTGTGATGCTGGAATCTATGCCTCCGGTATTTCAAATACCAGCAGTGTCACCCATGGTGGACAGGTTTCAGCGGAGATTCCAGACCAAGACGACGAGGCAGAAAGGCCTGCCGATCTACTTCTGAAAATTAGCCAATGAAAACTCTATGGATCACAACAGAACGCTGTCCGACTTGCTTGCTTTAGACACGTCATCAGGTGGACATCACGTCTGGTGCGGTAGAGGGCCAGCAAGGATGAGTGAGACCCTTGGTGAGATGAGCTGGCACAGAGGCTGCAACGACGGGCTTGAACATGCTGGTGATCAGCAGGGTGATGCAGGGCTGGGCGATGTTTCATTCTGTTGTATGTAAGGTCACCCACCAGGGGTTGGAGATGACTCGATGGTGGCAAACGACAACATTCTGCCTATTAGAAGGCTCATTCGTAGATAGTTTCATGCCTACTTACACATGTGGCTTATTTCTTGGAGAACAATCAGATTTACAGAACACCACAAACCATGCTATGTGCAAAGTGTCAATATTAAACTCAACTAGAATTAAAAATGTGTGTTACCTATAAACACCAAGCATAAGGGCTTGTTTCTACCAAATGTAAAACTGAATACTTTTCAACTAAAAGGAAAAGGGAAAGCAAATAAATCTCTTTTCAAACTAACTAAACAGCTATTTTTCAAAAAAGAAAGGAATTCTGTAACTAGGCTGTTTGTATGTACAGCATGCCAAAGGCCAACGAACATGAACTCTGGAAACAAGTGACCCGTCAGATCACTACGGCTCAGAGCAGTGACTAATGTTTTATTGTAAGACTACAGTCAGGGAACCTAATGACACTTAAACCCATGGTTTCTAATCCAAGCTGCACTGAGGGAATCTATAAAAATAACATTAAAAATCTTATAAATAAAGATGCTAGGGCCTCACCCCAGACCAGTCAAATCAGCCAGGATTGAGGACAGCTGATTTAAACATGCATGTCTCTTTTCATAGTAAGGATGTGAGACCCCATTTGGGGACTGGTAATTCCAGACACTTCATCTAGATTCCGGATCCTCCCTGCTGTGTTAATCCAGTCACTCACCAACCTGTATGATCACCTACCTGTATGTCTTGGCAAACAGGATCCAGACAAAGAGCCACTACAGACCGTGCTTAACCCAAATACAAATCGGTAAACTACAACCGAGGCAGGAAGTACGTCCAAAATTCTCCAAATATTGACTCCAACTGCCGCTTCAAGGAAACTTTTAAATCTGAGCCTAGATTGTGTGAGGCCAGACACAGCTGCCTTTCAACATTATACCAAAACACTCAGTGATCTGGGGCAGTTCAGAAATACATTAAAAAAAAAAGACTGCACGGAACATGTTCAATCCTATTAAAGCATCTCTGAACTCCCCCAAGTTCTAGTTGACAATCAAATCCGTAAAGGGTAACAGTTGTGTCAGTTGTTGTAGAGTTCATTCAGCCTCATGGTTACCCCACGTGTGCGGGGCAGAACTCTCTCCATAGGGTTTTCAAGGCTCTGACCTTTTAGAAGGAGATCACCAGGCCTTTCTTCCGAGGCACCTCTGGGTGGGTTCAAACTGTCGTCCCTTCGGTTAGTAGTCGAGAACAATCTGTGCCACCCAGGGATTCCAAAGGACAAGAGTGTGGGTAGAATTTACAGTCATGTTTTAAGACAAGTAAGAACGAACTGAAACGACAGCAGCAGCTGGATCGAGGCAGAAATGTTAGAATACAGCGCGCTCCGATACAAATACAACGGGAGCCACACGGCGCCTGAACGTTTCCAGCAGCCACCCCGACACGCACATGCGTCACTCAGTCCGGTGTTCCCGGAGCCCCGAGTCAACAGGTAGCCGGAGTCCGAGCGTCACCAGGAGGCGCCCCCGCCCCGTCGCTTCCAGGTTCCACACGTGGTGGCGGTCCCCACCTGGGCCGCGCAAGTGTAACAAGACCCTCGGGTTTTCTAAAACAACCGATTCAGCGGCAGACACCGCGGACGGCGTGCCAGGCGAGCACAGGGACACACGGGTTTGGGCCCCACGGGCGGACCGTCTGCGGGCGGAGGACACAGGCCGGCGGCCGCACCAGGCCGGGCCAGGGTCAGGGAGGAGGAGACGGGAGAGCGGAAACAGAAGGAGAAGCAGGTAGAGAAGGCGAAGGTGGAAAAGGACGCAGAAGGGCAGCAGGGCGCGGGGAGCGCCGAGCCGTAGACCCTCGGCCGGCGACCCGGGCCACTCACCCAGCTCCGGGCCCCGGGACGGGCAGCGGCGCGGGCCAATGGAAGCGCGGGGGTCGCGGGGCGCGGCCAATGGGAGCGCGGGGGCCCCGGGCGCGGCCAATGGGGTCGCGCGGGGCGGGCCCGCGGGCGAGCGGCCGAGGCGGAAAGCCCGGCGGGCCCCGGTACCTGAAGAAGAGGGTCCGGTACATCTGGTGGGCCTCGTAGTAGTCGCCCTTCTCGACGCTGGCGCGCAGCTTGCCCTCCACACGCTGAACGCCGCCGCGGTTGCGGGCGCCGTTTCGGGCGCCCTCCTGCTCGGCCATCGCCGCCGCCATAGGGCCGGCGCTCCGAGCAGGCGCTGAGCTGAGGCGGCGCGACCGCGGGCCTTCCCGGCTTCCGTCCGCGCGACGCCGCTACGGTGGCCGGCGGGGAGCGCGGGACCACGTGACCGCGCGGCCCATGTGACCGAGCGGTCTCTCTGCCCGGCAGGCCACCGGCCGGCGCGGCCAGACGAAGGGGGGTGTGGGGCGCTCACGCCACAATCGAGGCCCCGGGCGGGTCGGAATCCCCGCTTCCCCGCGGCCAGCCCTCGGCCTCTGGGGCCCCCTGCACACTGGAGGTCGGGGCGCTGGCTCCGGTCTCCCCGAGCTGGCTCTTCCGCCTTTACTGCTCGGACAGAGGCCGTTTGAAAGGCACGTCGTTGGGCGGCTGCGCTTCGCCTCTCCCCAGCGTGCTCTTTGGGACGGCCGCCCGCCTCCTTACCAGCTTTGGAGTGATGACAAAACAAGATCCATACCTGGCCATTGTTTGGGGACAGACAACACCCAGTGTATACACCTGTTTCTCAAAGTGACTGTGCTGTACACCTTCTAGTTAGCTCATCCCTCCCTAGTCCTGAATAGTCACAGTATTTAGCTCTAATGACCCTGGAAAACGGAAATAGTGTCATAAATCACCTGTTAAACAGTTTAACAGATCCAAATAGGAACAGAAATAAGGCTCGGCTTTAGCGGTAGAAGTTTAAAAGGAGTTTGGTTTGAAGGCCTGTTGGGTCTCCAGAGTCTAGCCCCTTTTCAGTTCTGAAGAGGGGCAGGAGAGCCAGACAGTGCAGGGTGGGTGACTCTTTCCAACTATAGTCTGTTCCAGCACCTCCGAAGGCTGCTTTGGGTTTGTCAGGTTCACAGAAAGGAACAAGTCCAAGTCCACAGGGCAAATGTAAAACGTCACACCATTGGCTGAGTGCGAGTTTTCCAATAGCAACACCACATAGAACAGAACATACTATTCCTTATAGTTGAGAAAAGGCAAACTACAGGGAAAAAGCCCATCTAGACGTGTCCCTAAGTCCTCCGTTGTGTGCCTGTCTTCAACATCTCTTCCTGTATTGAATATGGCTTTGAAGGCAGAGACTGTCTTAAATTTCAGCATCTGAGGTGCTTAGAAACTGTAGAAGAAATCACTGTGTATGTCTGGGATCAGCAACCCACAGGCCAAATCTAGCCTACCACCTGTTTTTATAAAGTTTTACTGGAACACAGCTACATCCGTTAGTTCACGTGTTGTCGAAGTGCTTTTGCAGTACAATGTCAGACTAGTGACAGAAACTGCATGGCCCACAAAGTAAAAAATATTTGTTATCTGGCCCTTTATAGAAAAAGTCTGCCAGCCTGTGGTGCTGCTATTCTGGTTTCTAAAGTCAAGGTCTGGTAAGTAAACATTTTAAATTTTGTCAGGTGTCCTTTTTGCCATTCTGGTGTAGTCTCATCTTGATCATTTTCCCCTTTCAAAGGTCAGTATTCACAGATAAAGGGTGGATTTATGTAATATGCAATATATTTTTAAAACTCTTAAAAACTGGTAGGAAAAAGATCACTAACCCAACAGAACAGGAAAATAATAAGCAGTGCACACAAAAGGAAGTAAAGGGCTTTTGAAACTTATGCTCAACCTCATTCGTAATGAGATAAACCCAAACTAAATTGCACTAAGAAACCTCTTTTCACCTACCAGATTCACAAAGTCTGGTCACAAGAATTCAGGGAGCAGTCATTTTCATACATCACTGGTCACACTAGGCATAGCCTCCACTGGGCACAGCTGGCCAGCACCCATCAGTTACAGATGCACACTCTGCCAGGAAAACTCAGCCAGAAGGCACTCAGCCCTCTTGCTCCGTGACCTGCAGTTGTCCACAGGAACTTAACTTACAGATAATACACGTGTGGAGGGTAAAGCATGTACTTAGGCTGATTACACCATTGTTTGTCAAAGGAAAAAATGGAAACCAATATCCACAAATTGGGGACTGGCTAAAATGAGGTGCTAGAGCTACACATGCAATGGAAAACCAGGAAGCTGTTCTAAAGGAAGAGGAGAAAGTTCTTCAATATGAGATCTCCTAGATGATTATTGGAGAAAAGCAAGGTGCACAAAGGGGAGAAAGTATACATTTTTGCTTAATATGCATACATGTTTCCAAAGGGAAAAACATGGCAGCAGTGGCCACTGCTGAAAATTAATAAATTGTGCAGAGGTGGGGGCTCTCCTAAGTTTTGAACCAAATCAATGCGGCAGATGCTGCATGCACACAGTCTTCCCGGCCCCAAGTTGGTACTGAAACCACGTGACCTCTGTCCAGGAGCCCTGTTGTGTCTACGTCTGCTCTTTAAACCTGCCGGGCCATCTGCTCTGGCCTGGGACACTCTCCTGGATCTCCCCAGGTCTCACTCCAGGTTCTGCTCAGATGATACCTCCCAACAAAGGCCTTTCCTGATCCCCTGTCTGCAGTGTACCAACCCTGAACAGCTACTGCTCACTTGCCTCCCTTTCTGGCACGTCTCTGCCTCTCCTTGCCCATTATCCCCAGTGTCAGCTGCAGAAGGGGGCTTTGTCCTTGCCCACCATTTGTTCTCAGCACAGTGCCTTGCACACGGTGGGCATCAATAAACATGGATGGATTGTTAGAGGCACTAGATCATGTAGTAAGATCTGTTCTTTGATTACTTTGTAAGAAGCATCACAACATGGTGAGACTTGGCCCTTGGGGGAATCTTAAGGGAAGGCTTGAAAGTGGGAAGGTGCTGGCACCTGCCATTAGGAACAAACAGCATGATGACAGAAATGCCCCCATTTTCTCCTCTTTCCCTGTTTCCTACCTATCGGGCAGCATCTCACCTATAATGCAGTCACCTCTCCAGGAGGGCACACCTGGCAGGAAAAGGTGCTGAACACAAAGCCCGCAGGCTCTGGAAGGTGTCGCCAGCTAGATTGACACCGCAATCAATGACAGAAAGAGCTGACAACTTAAGTTGCCCCCTTACCCCCATGGGCAGAAACAAACAAGTTGAGAAAAGAAATAGACTGTTTATTATTCATTTGAAATATCACATGCACTTTTAAAAATTAAAACTCTTTATTTAAACATCTTAATAGCATCTTATCAGTTTGGTGGCAGCGAAAGAAACACTACCAAAGACAAATATTTTTGAAAAGCATTTACAAAAATACATTGCACAAAGTCCTATCTTTAAAAATAAATTAATATTCAAAATAGTTTCACCCCAACCCCCAAATTTAGTTTTATATAGGAAATTTTGTTTTATAGATTTAACCTGTAATATATGAAACATCTGTACACATTCTGTCCAACTTAACTGCATAGGCATGAATTCTAATTCTGAGAAGAGTGAAAAAAATGCTATTTTATGTGATTCTTACATATTTGAGGACTGTTGTGCAATATACATAAAACTGTTCAGAAAACCAGTCAGCACCATCATTTTCGCTTTTTCTGAAAAGACAACATCTACAGTACATCAAAACTGTCTTAACCCAATAAAACTTAAATAACTTTAAAGGTAAAACATCTGAAAAACTTTTAAGTGCCTTGCAGATATCTCATTTATAAAGTCTGTTGAGTAAAGTAGTCTAAATGGTAAATATGAATCACAACCAAAATGGGTTTCAAAAGAACCAGGTAAGAGTGGCCAGCAGCCACAGTGAGAGGCAGATCCCAATGAGAGCCAGTAGAAAACGCTGCTGTAAGAAAAAGGACAGTTATAAACTGAACGGTTTCATGCATTTGCCACAGTGGACAATACTCTTTTGAAAACCATCAATGGAGTAAAAACTCAGCCTTAAAAACTGTAGAGCACGTTAGTGTTCCCTTTGTAGCAAATTTCAAAGCAAACCTGGAAAATATCCAAACGATAAGACTCTTTGTTCCTATCTGTACTTGGAAGTAAAGCTCCACGGTATCCCCAACAGGACCCGAGACCTCGCTTACGCTGTTTGTGTCCATCTAGACCACCCCCTTCACACCAGACTCACCTCACGCTACGGTGAAGATGGAGCTCCCCATGTTCTGGACAGATACTAGTACACCAAGTCCTCACTCTGAAAATCCATCTCAGAAGTAAGCACAAACTAAGCAGAAAAACATTTTAGTCATCCCCCGCCTGGTGGTATAAAAGAACTACAGGTGCTGAATAGTGGAAAAGCCCCACCCAAAGGAAAGGTGCTTAGAGCTCTGAAATTTGGTGACAGTTTTTCCCTGAAAGAAATGTGTGTTGGATTTAACAGATGGAACACAGCTGGCCTCCGAAGTCCTTCAGAAGGTCTAGTGAAAGGCTAAATAACAAAGCTCTGAAAACACTTCAAACCTTGTAACCTCATTTGCTTTGTTCCTGATGTCAAGAAAATACAAATATAAAGAGCTTTATATTCAAAAACAAATCCCCAGAATAAACTAAGTGTCTCTGATACCATACAGTCGGATGAATGTCCACAGAGGCAGCTGTCGCCAGGGGCTCTGTGGACAAAGCATCTCACACACAGGCATTGCAGACACAAAGTGGATGTGACAGCGAGCTGGGCACTAGACCACGACCGGCCTTGTGGGAGGTCTGGAAACGTTTATTTGGGGTGGCTGTGTCCTGTGACCATACATGCCCTCGGCCTCGAGGGCTCCAGTGTTCCAGACAGTCCTGTATCTACAAACGTACAGGAATGTGAGCAGGGCCTCTACTTGATGGGATCTCCGTGAACCCTGAACCGATAGAGACATGTGTATTCCAGATGGCCCCAGTTAGAGAAGATCCGAAGTTCCACAATTTGGAAAGCTTTTTCAGGTCTTTTCTGAAATCAAGGCAGGGGGGAAAAGAAAATCACACTCATTTCATATTAATAACCCAAGCCCAGTTACTTCCTTGACTATGATAGGGCATAGGAAAGAGTCAAGTTAGAGATTCAATTCTTTAGTATGAACCAGGTCCTCTGTGACAGCACAGGAAGGGAAACAGCCCTATGAGAGCTCATTATCAGCTACAGACTCACTTAATTTCAGCACACAAGACACATTTATATGTGCAGCAAAGTTATATACTAAAACAGCTCTTCAAGAAAAAAAAGCTAGAAAGCTCAGGTTAATTTCTTTTCAAAGGCTGATCCTTACGCTACTTCTGACAAGCTTACTGATGTTGGCTGGGCCCTGCTGACACGAGACTGGAGGCCCAGGAACCACGGATAAGGATGCACCACTGGGGCCTTACCAGTGTATGGAACATCTGGAGTGACTCCCCGTCTTGATCATATGTAAATTGTCCCAGAAGCTGCCCTTCTTCTTGATATTCACTTTCCAATCCCTGAAATCAAGACCATATACCATGAAATAATGGGAAAATAACAGAGTTAATCAGGACTGTTTCCCTTCAACATTAGTTAAAAAGAGGTTACTGAGCTACTGAGGCAGTCATAATTCCTTCTTTGCCAAGACTGCTTCATGCTAAGCATTCTATTACGTGCTTTATATCTGTTATCCATTTAATCCTCACAACAACCCCATGAGGTATTATTACCCCCATTTTACAGATACAGCAAACAGGCTGGAAGAGGTTAAGCTAATGAGCAGCAGAGAAGACTGTCTGACTCCACAGACCAGCTGTTAACACTAGAATGTGCACAGCTCCTCTCCATGCTCCAAATAAAACTGGGGCTGACACACTGCAGACATGAGACCATTGGCCGGGCCTGAGGCACACACACACCTGAACCTGGGGCTGATGTACCGTGAACATGAGACCATCGGCCGGGCCTGAGGGACACGCACACCTGAACCTGGGGCCGATGTACCGTGAACATGAGACCATCGGCCAGGCCTGAGGGACACGCACACCTGAACCTGGGGCCGATGTACCGTGAACATGAGACCATCGGCCAGGCCTGAGGGACATGCACACCTGAACCTGGGACCAATGTACCATAAACATGAGACCATCGGCCGGGCCTGAGGGACACGCACACCTGAACAGGTCCCTGAATGAAAGGACTACACACATACACACAAAGTCATATCATTAAAAACACTAGTAGTGAACAGGTGAATACTTGAATGTCTGTTTCATAACGAGCATAGACTCTAAGTATAAAAAAAATGCCACGGAAGAAAACACAGTGAGGAGTAGGCATCGCTAAATGCAGAACTAGCAATGACACTTGGAGACGTGTCTAACAAGGTGACACATGACTAACATTCATATGTTAAAATGCTCCAACAAGGAACCTACTAGATCCTAAAGATAAATGCACAAGGACAGAATCTACAGAAAAGGAAACACACATGCGTGATGCATAAAAATGCAGACTAAGATACCATCTTTTACCTATCATGTTGGCAGAGACTGAAAAGAGGGGGCTCAGTCTTAGAAAGGGTGAGAATAAGAAAAAAAAAAATTATGAGATAAATACCGCTTCTCACGCACTGCTGGGAGAAAGTCTCGTTACATACGGTGCAGTGAGTCACAGGTTAAAACATGCCCACATCCCTGGCACAGGAATTCCACTTCTGAGTATCTCGTCTACGGAACTATCTGAAGATTCAGAGAGATCATACTCACCCGGAAAAAAGGATGTGTTCCGCAATGGGAGAAGTGGTAAGGGAAATAAGCGCTTAGCTATGCAACGGTCTTTTGTATGTGTATAGAGAGTTTAATTTCCCTGGAAAGATGCTTACGGTAAAAAAATTTTTTTTTTAAAGCAGGAAACAAAATTACATGAACAGTATTGTCTTATCTGTACCGTCTAATGGAGAGAAAAAAAAAGAGAGACCAGAAAAATACACAATATTTATGGGTGTTCTTTTTCCAATTTCTTTTTTTCTTTTCTCTAAGTTCTATAAATCAAAAAACAAAATTTACTTTTTCTTTTGTCATTCAGTTGCTTCAACATCACCCAGTTGTCCAAACGCTATTTATAGCTGAACAAACAAGAGTGATAAAGAAGTAAAATTCTCAGTCAGGCAGGTTTAACTGGATCCGTTTAGCCAGACCTACAAATTGGACATGGATTAATACACTACTTGTAAGTTACCCTCTCTGGGAAAAGGACTAAGATGCCTCCCTCAACATTTCATCACCTTAATCGGCGGAGAACAATTTCTCTGTGAAAAGTGCCCGGCAGATGTACCTGAGTCATTCACCTTTACTGTTCACCTTTGTAAAATTCCCAGAAAGGGATAAAAGAAATGTCCCTTAGTCACCTGGCCAAACATACTCACATATACTGCGAAGTCCTTGGGTGCGCTGCTGATGTTGCCTGTTGGCGAGAGCGTCTTTGGTATGTGCTCCAGAGTGAAGGTGGTCGGGTAGATGGCCATCGACAGCCTCACCACCAGGTACCCCTGGGAACCCTTAAACGCCCAGCAGTTACCGGGATAGATGTCAGGCTGGGGAAAAGCAAAGTACTCAAGTCTTAAGAGGTTGAACAAGCTCTTAACTGCTTCAAAGAAAAAAAAAAAAAAAAAAAAAACAGAAGCAATAAAAGACTGATAATACCGAACAATTAAAAAAAAAAAATGTTGGCATGGCAAAAATCATCGTAAGCAAAAAAATCAAAAGACATACTGGGGAAAGGCATTTGCAACTTATATGCCAAAGGGTTACTATCTCCAATATGTAAGTAAGTTTTTATAACTGTGAAAGTAGCCAAAACCTTATAGGAAAACAGGCAAAAGATATAAACATGTTTCAGAGAAAAACGAATATAAACATATGGAAAGATGCCCAACATACATAATACTGAGAAAAATACAAATGAAAATGACAGCGTGACCACTTCTCACCCCGTCAGACTGACAACGGTCCCAAAGTCTGACAACATCTGCTGCTGTCAACCACGGGAAGGGGAGGGTGGGACAGAAGCCAGGCCTCTCTCTGAATGGGTCTGTGTATTTGGAACTGGGTAAGTATTTTATATAATTAAGAAGATTTCTAAGAAAAAAAGGCAATTCCTAAGAATAGAGAATGGAAACAAATGACTTAATAAATACCAAGCTGGTGGCAACATCACAGAGGAGTATCGGGTGGCTTTAAATACAGGATCGGACCATGTAACCTGAGCAACTGGAATTAGTGTTAGTGTCATTCGTTTAAAAAATATAGAGAGAAAAGAAGTTATTACATGTTAATGTCATTAAGAATCAAAATTTTCAACATATAAGAGATGCAAATATAAAATCAAAGAAATAAAAACCCTGTCATCTTTCACTTGAATTTGAAGTGTCAGTGTGGACTCATGATTTGTTTTCCTCTTTCCAAATACACAGACACACACACACACTCCCTCCTGTCTACTGAAAAGGCTTTTTAGCAGTGAACCCTCTAGTGATGAGACTAATTTCTAAACATCATTCCTGATACTAAAAGGAACCAGGGCTCCTCGGAGAAGTGATTTATTCAGCTTCGGGAAAGGACACGCACATGATCCTAGTGGGATACCTGTGCCATTCTGCGGTTTTGTCAGAGGACAGCGGCCCATGTGAAAGGGACCCCACTGGCCAGAGATGGGACGATTCAAGCAAAAAAAAGAATGTTGGCAAATGAGTTAAAACATGTAACGTATATAAAACTCTGTTAGTTCGCAATACTAAGAAGCAAAAACAAAGACCCTCCACTGGTCCTTCTACAATGGCACAGTTGAGCAGTTGAGACAGAAACCATATGGCCCCCAAAGCCTTTGGAGGCACTTACTGTCTAGCCTCTCACAGAACCACCATCCTTTTCACCACTGGCAGTTTGGGGCTGTTACAACATCTGTGGACATGGCCCTGGTGCACGTGGGATGCATTTCTGCTGGATTTGCCCACAGTTTGACTGCTGGGTCACAGGGCATGTACAACGTGGGGTATTTACTAAACAGTTTTCAAAGGGGGTGCAACAATTCATCTTTCGCTAAGACTGTGAGATGCCAGGTGACCCCGTCCTTGCCAGCAGTGATGGTAAGTCACTGTGGTTTTAATTTGTAGTCCTCCGATAGCTAATGAGGTTGAGCGCCACTTTATTTGCTTGTTGGCTGTCTGGCTATCCACCTGTTGTGAAGTGGCTGTTCAAGTATCTGCCCATTTTTCCAGTAAGTCGACTCTCTTTTTCTTACTGATTTGTAGGAATTCTTTGTTGGATATCTTTATTGTGAATCTCATGTCTTCTGATGAACAGATGTTCACAGGTCCTCTTATTAGACTGAGTAACTTCTCTTCCAGACCTCTGGCCAGACAATCAAGTGATAAGGTACCGAATATCAGCTTTACTGATACTCACTCATGCAACAGTCACTTGATCTATGAATTTTTTTTTCTTTTTCCTTTTTTTTTATTGTACTTCAGATGAAGGTTTACTGAACTAGCTTCTCATTACACATTTAGTACACATATTGTTTTATGACATCGGTTAACAACCCCATGACATGTCAACACTCTCCCTTTCTTGACCTTGGGTTCCTTATTACCAGCTTTCCTGCCCCCTCCTGCCTTCTAGTCCTTGCCCCTGGGCTGGTGTGCTCCTTTAGTCTCATTTTGTTTTATGGGCCTGTCTAATCTTTGGCTGAAAGGTGAACCTCGGGTGACTTCATTACTGAGCTAAAAGGGTGTCTGGGGGCCATACTCTTGGGGTTTCTCCAGTCTCTGTCAGGCAAGTCTTTTTTTTTTTTGTGAGTTAGACTTTTGTTCCACAGTTTTCTCCAGCTCTATCTGGGACCCTCTATTGTGATCCCTGTCAGAGCAGTCAGTGGTGGTAGCCAGGCACCATCTAGTTGTACTGAACTCAGTCTGGTGGAGGCCACGGTAGTTGTGGTCCATTAGTCCTTTGGACTAATCTTTCCCTTGTGTCTTTGGTTTTCTTCATTCTCCCTTGCTCCAGAAGGGGTGAGGCCAGTGGAGTACCATAGATGGCTGCTCACAAGCTTTTAAGACCCCAGATGCTACTCACCAAAGTAGAATGTAGAATATTTTCTTTATAAACTATGTTATGCCAATTGAGCTGGATGTTCCCCGAGACCATGGTCCCCACAGCCCTCAGCCCAGTAATTTGGTCCCTCAGGGAGTCTGGATGTGCCTATGGAGCTTCCATAACCTTGCTTTATACAAGCTATGCTGGCTTCCCCAGTGCTATGCACTGTCTTACCCTTTACCCATCTGTGAATTCTTTAAGATGGGACTTGTTAAGTGAAAGGCAGCTATCATGTGGCTGTTTCACATTATATTAGGCAGCATTTGCTACTGAGGTAAAATAAATGTATCTGACAAGTTAAACTCTTCACCCCCTTCACCCACTCTATCTCCTACACGTGTATGACCAACAATATAAAGCCATGTGAGCAACAGTCACACCCAAAGGAATCGTTACAAGGCACTAGAGAAAACAGAAGCTAACAGCCCCTCCATCCTCTGGGAATCCCACAGGGCATGTGAAAGGAAAGGAGGAGGGGAGCCCCTCATTATGCTACTCATGCCTGTCCCCACCTGTCCTGTCTGTAGCAGGAAGAGAAGGCATGCTGACACTCCCACCCGGACCACCTTCAGTTGTACACAACCCAAATCCCTCTGTACCAAGTTCACACATCAGCAGAGTTTATGGTCCCAGGAATCAGTCACCCTTTGAGGCGGAGGGTCACAGCTGGCAAAGGCCAACAGAGATATGGAGAGTGCTGGCCATGCCCCGTCCCCCGGTCTGGGGCTGCGTTCCCCTCTCCGAGCATTCACGGGGAACCTCTCACAGGTATGTCCCCTCTGTGAGGGTTCACGGAGCCACACAGAGGGTCTGCACACTGCCTTGTGTGTTACCCCTTAGTGAGAAGCTGAAGAAAGCGTCGACACCCTGGTCACAGCTGGTACCTTGGTTCCATCTGGGGCCTAAACAGCCATGCGGCAGAAGTATGAGGAACGTCGAAAAGCAGCAATTGAAACCCAGAGGCCACGTACTCACCTGAATCACCACGCGAGGAGACTGAGAGAAGTACCACAGCGGGATCCCGAACAGGCTGATCAGCGCCGTCTTGGTCTCATACGTTTCAGAGCAGCGAGTACTCAAGATGCTGCCGCCTTAAAGCAAAGTTTCGATTTGTTTCACTATCTGTTCTACCATTTTGAAAGCAATATTAATCACTCATCTTAGAGCTTTATCTTGGGGTTTTAAAAATTCTCAAGTTCTTAACTTGTACAAAGAACCTTTTAATTGAAGGCCAACCCTATTCTAACAAATTTTGCATTTTCAAACCGAAATGTTGATAGTTGGCAATTGCTTTAGGGTACACAATTTGTACCAACTGAAACGGAAAAACTCTTAAAATTAGTGGCCTTTCTCCCTGTCCCTTACAAGAACATTGCTGATTCTTCATGGCTACAGGGATAGCTGCTTTGATGAGCTTGTGTTCAGTGAGAACCCAGCCAGGTGGCAGCATTACCCGCCAGGGAGGTTCACAGGGCCTACTTAACAGGCCAAACCACTACCAAGAAAACAGAAAAGGTAAGGGGGGGAACTGGGGTGACTGCTAACAGGTACGGGGGTTCTTTCTGGGGTAGTCGTACAACACTGTGAATGTATGAAATGCTACTGAATTATGCATTTAAAATGGTAAAGTTTATATCTCAATAATAATATAATAAACATTTTTAAAGGTTCCATTTGTCCCTCAATAGGAAATGGGGCAGACAAGATACTGGAGCCACAGCAGGCCCAAGAGATCGAACCTGGCTGCTGCAGTTAAGACGGGGAGCAGTTCCTGCATGGACCTCACGGCCAGCCCTACACTGACCATGCCACCGATTTCCTACGCTACTGGGGAAAGCTGAGTTAATGGTGGTGGGTTTCATAATCTCTGCTGCTTCTGTAGGACTTCCAGGCCCTTTCATATACTAACGATATTAAAGGGTCTTCTTCTCTCCCAAGGGAACATACTGGACCACCAGCCCTCAACTGCACCTCCTAAATCTAAAATTTCTGAAAACCAAGACTTTCTGTAATACATACAGTGAAAAAACCTGACCTGAACTGACCTGAGGTCCTTCAGTCTTTATATCATGCAGTGTGAACAGGTGTGCGCTTCATCACAGAAAAGGGGGTGCTGCCCCGGACCTCACCGAGGTGTTATGTCATAAATAGTACATGTACCATAGCACTTCCTAAACCACAGTTCTGACCCTTGAATACACCTGGACAAGGGGTTGTGCATGTGCGGTGTACTGCATTCCCTCAACTGGGCTGGTCAGAACTCTCTCTTTCAATTCCTGGAGAAACCAAGGTAGCGCTGCCCTGTTCCCCATTCTGTTCATGTAGCGGCTCTGTGGCAGAGGTGGCACTCATTGCTACCTGGGACTCAGTTGTGGCCTGTCTCTGTCTCTCCCATGGGAACGTAAGCTCCTGGAGGCAGGGCTTGGTCTGGCTCGCCAACATGCCCTGTACCTACCAAGCGTGCACCCACAGGCACATAAACTGAAAACGCACGCACACAGCCCCCAGGAGCACCTACACAGCCCATCTCAGAGTGTTCGTGCTCTGTGGGGCAGGCTGAGAACCGCTGCCCTGGTGCTGACCTCGTCACTGGACTTCTGTGTTAAAGCAAATAAACCTTACGACACACACGTCAGAAATAATCCGTCTCCCAGTGTTTGTGGTGGTAATTCCTGACACAGCTAGAAGAGCCCAAGAGGTGCTGAAATTCCCCAAACTGGGCTTTGGAGCAGCTCATAACTGTGCAGCTCACGCCTGCCACCAGCCCTTCTGGGGGACCTGACAGTGCCCAAAAAAGCAACTGAGGAGGAAGAAAAGCCATGAGGGACTCATCCAGAATAACATTCTTTTCTCAGACTTTTTAAAAGTAGTAGTAAGTTCCTTACTTCTCAGGTTTACAACTCTGCTAACAAATGACTGTTTTATTTTTAGTGATAAATATGTCCATTCACTTACCACCAGACTCCAGAGCAAAGTCTACCATGCCGGTTTTATCCTGGGAATACAGCTTCAAAGCGTTGTTCACAATAATGCGTGCTTGCTGGAAGTGGAAGATCAGAATGGAGGAGGAGACAGGTAAGTTTAATGACATGCAAATTCAAGGCAAATAATTAAGTAAAAAATGATTCTGACTCATAGTGACCCTACAGGTCAGAATAGAATTGCCCTATAGGATTTCTCAGGCTGTACTCTTTATGGAAGCAGGCTGCCACATCTTTCTCCCATGGAGTGGCTGGTGGGTTCAAATCACCAACCTCTCGGTTAGCAGCGGAGCATTTAACCACTGCGCCACCAGTACAATTAACTGTACTTTGGGGCTTGAGAGGCACAGGGGCACTGTTCCAGAAATCCCAAACCTCCATCAGCACCCCTGACCATGAGGGCCACCAAACCGAATCAGAAGCAGAGTCCCCAAGCCAGAGAAATCCACCGTGAGTCTTAACACATGACCATTAACAAGGGTCAGGGTGAGGGGCTGTCACAGGGTACTAGATACTGGGAAATTTTTACGCAATTCAGAATTGCCACCACACAGGGAGTGGAGGCAGTGAGACAAGAGTCCCAAAGCAGACTCCTCCCAAGAAAAAGTTCAACAGCAGTAGCAGCTATCATTTCCTAGGCAACTGCCTTATTCTGTGGTAGGCACCGTGTTAAGCATCTTTCAGATTATTTGACTTGAGCCTGACCACAACCCTCTGATCATCAATCCCATTGCTGCAGGGATTCTAAGCACCTCTTGGGCCCTACTCACCGCCTCCGTGATCCCGGGAACCCCTGCCTCGTGCATGGCGGACACCACTGCTGAGGAAGTGGGGGCCTGCTTTGTCACAGAAATGTGGTGGGTGATGTTCTTCAGGACCTGCAGCTCCAAATCTCGCAGTAAGATCTGCAGATCACCCTTGCTTACAAACTGAGAGGAAAACTTCTGCAGCAGCCATTCAAGAGAACTGTCTTGCTGGTCTTCAGAAAACATGAGTCTGATCGTCTCTCTGACTTGGGTGTCCACCTGATAAAATCATTAGTCAGCATGACAGAAACTGAGTTCTAGTTCAATCATTTCAGCTCTTCACTTGCTCCACCTCAGATACCTCAGAACTATCACACAGCATCTCAAATTCCATAGGTAAATGTGACACCATTTTTCCTTCATGTTAAACTTTAAGAACCCCTCCAAAAATGCATGGTTTCAAGAGAACAGGAATAGAAATAAATGAAATGCGGGCCTAGGAACTAAAGACAGAAGGAGGTATGTCCACTTGTTCAGCTGAAGTGATTCTGCTCAGCAAACATTTACTCAGCTCCACCAGGGGTGAGAACTGGGAAGAATAAAACAGTCCCTTGTCTTCAACATGTTTGGTCTGGTAAAGGAAACTGCTGTATAAACAAACTTGAAATGTAACTTTATGTATGTTAAGTACACCCATGTGTGTTAATGTATGTACACACACACACACAGTCACATATATAAATTTCTCTCTTGCCTGATAAGGGATGGAGTATGGGAAGGGGCACGAGAAAGGGCGCAGTGCTCTACAGTAACATGCGCATCCAGCGCTGACTCGCTGTCTTAAACAGCGCCACAGCACCCACAGCAGGAGCTA
The DNA here is from genome assembly GCF_024166365.1 of Elephas maximus indicus. NCBI lineage: Eukaryota > Metazoa > Chordata > Mammalia > Proboscidea > Elephantidae > Elephas > Elephas maximus. Next base: position 95,225,025 of record NC_064830.1, on the reverse strand, counting down.
CCCCCAATGTGCCACCCCGCCCGACACTTAACTGAGTCCTTCCCTTTTGTCCTGATGCTTCTATATCTGCAGACAGAGCCCCAGAAGTATGACTGCTGGTCTCAAACCACAGGTACATTTTTAGTTGATTAAAATCGCAAGGTTTTGTTCCAAAACGGGTGGAGCCATTCACATCCTGCCAGGCTCGAGAACACCACTTCCCCACCTCACTGGGGTACTGACTGCTGCCCCTCTGAGGGCCGAGACGTGGGCACTCTAACTCACAGATGCTGCTGGTGAGACCGGGCTCCCTGCTCATAGGCTGG